>NW_027466520.1:11605000-11916053 GCF_050575085.1 Anarhichas minor
TAATGTTAAGGTACCGACACTCTAAAGTTTGTAAAGTTAGTGTCACCCAAATGTAAAGTTGAGTGTACTTTCTATCCATGCCAGCGATGGCCTATCTGACTTGACTCTCAGGAAAACGCCCTGCAGACTAGAAGAAGTTGTGATGGAGGAATCATTGTTATCACAGGTCTGATAATGGCACACAGTGTTTTCTTAATGACGATATATATTTTGGAAAGAACGAGATACATTAGGTAAGCTTGGTATACTGAACATCGCAATTGTGCATCTTACCCATTTTCTGACTCCTGTGATCTCAATCAGCCGTCCCTCTCGACTCCTTCTAGCTTTCAGGGTCTCTGGCCTGGACCATTTTGCCCCATATCTCCATTAGTGACCATCTGCTGTTACTATTGTTTTCATTTCTTCTTCAAACGGTGTGAATGTAAGGTTTTTGTGGTATATTGCTCGGGCCATGTCCAAAGGATTTGGGAACCAGTAAGTGGAGCAGGAAAAGACAGTTGGGTCACTTGGTGTTATTTAGAATCTTTTGCACTTTGTCATTCACAAGTCATCGTGATCTTTTCAAGGAAGTTAGGTTTCATCAGTGCTTACTCACAACCGTTTGACATTTCTGTAATGATACTTGTGAAGGACTGAAACGGACGTTGGCCACAGTTCAGGGGTCAGGTGGGCTGACTAGCATCGTATCGCTCTTCTGACCATGATTGTGGTCTAGTCTTACCTTAGTGATTGAACCAGCTGCAGCTTGAGTTTAATTGCTGTTTGAAGATTCAACAGTCACCGGCCAAGAAAATGTCATGTGTCACAGACCTGGTTCTAAGAGCAGTTTCTTCTCCGGACACTTTCCTGTGACTGACTTCACCCACCTGTTAGGCCATGTCGATAACACTGCTACTGCTCTTTGACCCAGGTTATGTGACAAGTGTATGCTGCATGATGCAGGGCACCTTTTTATTGTCTAACCCAGGTACACAAACAGTCAGACACAGCAGGTTTTTTTTTTTTTGTTGGTAAAAGTTTTTATGGATAGCACATGGTCTAAGGAACTCCAGTGACAGAAGTATTTTTTTTCCTTATGGGTAATGGGTTGTGCACTACCCATGGGTTTTGTACAAAAAAAGTGAATAATGGCAAGTTGTAACATGAGATTTCATAATAAAGATTTCCAAAAAATAAGTTTGTATTTTCATTTCGTCCTTGCATCTGTCTGTTAATAAGGTATGTGTTTTCTTTTTTAATAAAAGGTGCAATAAATAAGCTGAGAATGTACAAGTATTTACAAAAAAACAGACTAAACATGATCACAAATGTAAACAGCAGCTTACCAGAGGTATATTTTGTAATTTATGATTGGTTAGGCACGTAAGGTATTGATTCTTGTTGGTTAGTTTTTCATTAAAATAAACTCCATGTCATTCAAAGCTCACAGTAACATATTCAATTGGAAAGACTTTGCCTCTTGACACAGATCTCAACATAATTTTACCCTCAGGGTTGAAAAAGCAAAGGGCTAATTTCAGAACGCGAGCACAGACTCGGTTCTGCCGGCTGTTTTTCCACAATCTCTTGATGGGTTGTCAGGGGTGGAAGCGTTTGTTAACTTTGCGTGTGCAGCAACATGGAAATGGCCATTTGCGGTATGTCGGAGGGATAAGGCTGTATTCTTCGGCTCTTTGGAGAAAAACATCAGTTTAGCCACAACATGCATCATGTTTAACCATCCTGGTGAATCGCAGCTCAGCGTGAGCCTGGCAAATATTGACACGGAGGGGATATTTGGAGCAGTGCGCTTCTAAAATAGCCTGCGGTCACTTTGGTTCAGTCCATATTATATTTTAGGAGGGCAAATATGGCTTTAAGAAGAAAATACATGAGGAAAGGGAATCTGAATCTCCTGACTCCAATGTATCATTCATTTAGTATTAGATTGTTTGAGTTAACATTTGCACTGAAAAGGAAACTGTATTTTTCCATCTCTCTCAAACCATCTATACACTGTCATTTGACCAGGTGATGTCACCGATTATTGTTGGTTTTCAATGCTGTGATAACTCCCCACGATCATGCGCTGTAGAGAAGCTGTTCTTTCGTAATTATTCAAGCCCCCTCTGAGAACTGATCCACCGTGTTAATTTGCGGGAGAGAAGGAAAAGAAAGCAGCACTCTGACTGGCCCCACAACAGTTCAGGTTAGCCCTCTCCCTCTCAATTAGGGAGAAGGTGCAGTAGCCTCTTAGGTATTCATACACAAACTTCCATAAACACATAATATACAAACTGAAACACTCCATCTTCTCCACACTCTCACACACACACTCATTCATTCAGTTGCAGACCCATGAAGTGAAAACTCCACAGCTAATAGAGAAGGTGATTGACAACTTGGTGGCTCAACACTGTAGGGTGAAGTTGCCTATAACTGAACTGTCCCAAGAATATTTGAATAGAACATGTCAACGATCTTTCAGGGTGGACATTCCTTACAGGCTGAGGATTTGGACAGGAATCTGCGGTCTAGTTGAGGTCAACATCACCCGGAAGTCACTTTTGCAGTTGCAGCCCTTTGCCAACCCAACTTCTAATCCGGCATTATTAGCCGTCGATATCGGTGTCAGTGGCAGCCGCAAGCCCGTACCACCATGTTCTTGTATTTCTTCAGTATGACGTTGGAGTTGTCATCAAAGTAGAGCACTGAGATGGCGTGGAGCTTGGTGGGGGCACAGCATGGCTTTGGTACGTTCTCTGGGTTCATCAGGTGCACCTGAAAATCAAAAGAAATGCTTTAAACCTCTATAGGCGTCAATCAAAAAGAATCGTAGTATGTCTAAAAAAGATATAGTATATTATGTCGGAAAAAGTCCTGGAAAAAATCATAGTATGTCAAAAACAGTCATAAAAAGTCATAGTATAGTAAGTCATAAAAAGTCATAGTATAGTATGTCATAAAAAGTCATAGTATAGTAAGTCATAAAAAGTCATAGTATAGTATGTCAAAAACAGTCATAAAAAGTCATAGTATAGTAAGTCATAAAAAGTCATAGTATAGTATGTCATAAAAAGTCATAGTATAGTAAGTCATAAAAAGTCATAGTATAGTATGTCATACAAAGTCATAGTATAGTATGTCATAAAAAGTCACAGTATAGTATGTCATAAAAAGTCATAAAAAGTCATAGTATAGTATGTCATAAAAAGTCATAGCATAGTATGTCATAAAAAGTCATAGTATAGTATGTCGAAAAAAGTCATAAAAAGTCATAGTATAGTAAGTCATAAAAAGTCATAGTATAGTATGTCATAAAAAGTCATAAAAAGTCATAGTATAGTAAGTCATAAAAAGTCATAGTATAGTATGTCATAAAAAGTCATAGTATAGTAAGTCATAAAAAGTCATAGTATAGTAAGTCATAAAAAGTCATAGTATAGTAAGTCATAAAAAGTCATAGTATAGTATGTCATAAAAAATCATAGTATAGTATGTCATAAAAAGTCATAGTATAGTATGTCATAAAAAGTCATAAAAAGTCATAGTATAGTATGTCATAAAAAGTCATAGCATAGTATGTCGAAAAAAGTCATAAAAAGTCATAGTATAGTAAGTCATAAAAAGTCATAGTATAGTATGTCATAAAAAGTCATAGTATAGTATAGTAAGTCATAAAAAGTCATAGTATAGTATGTCATAAAAAGTCATAGTATAGTAAGTCATAAAAAGTCATAGTATAGTAAGTCATAAAAAGTCATAGTATAGTATGTCATAAAAAGTCATAACAAATCATAGTATAGTAAGTCATAAAAAGTCATAGTATAGTATGTCATAAAAAGTCATAGTATAGTAAGTCATAAAAAGTCATAGTATAGTAAGTCATAAAACGTCATAGTATAGTATGTCATAAAAAGTCATACAAAGTCATAGTATAGTATGTCGAAAAAAGTCATAAAAAGTCATAGTATAGTATGTCATAAAAAGTCATAGCATAGTATGTCATAAAAAGTCATAGTATAGTAAGTCATAAAAAGTCATAGTATAGTAAGTCATAAAAAGTCATGGTATAGTATGTCATAAAAAGTCATAAAAAGTCATAGTATAGTAAGTCATAAAAAGTCATAGTATAGTATGTCATAAAAAGTCATAGTATAGTAAGTCATAAAAAGTCATAGTATAGTAAGTCATAAAACGTCATAGTATAGTATGTCATAAAAAGTCATAAAAAGTCATAGTATAGTATGTCGAAAAAAGTCATTCAAAAGTTATAGTATAGTAAGTCATAAAAAGTCATAGTATAGTAAGTCATAAAAAGTCATAGTATAGTAAGTCATAAAAAGTCATAGTATAGTATGTCATAAAAAGTCATAGTATAGTATGTCATAAAAAGTCATAGTATAGTATGTCATAAAAAGTTATAGTATAGTAAGTCATAAAAAGTCATAGTATAGTATGTCATAAAAAGTCATAAAAAGTCATAGTATAGTAAGTCATAAAAAGTCATAGTATAGTATGTCATAAAAAGTCATAGTATAGTAAGTCATAAAAAGTCATAGTATAGTAAGTCATAAAACGTCATAGTATAGTATGTCATAAAAAGTCATACAAAGTCATAGTATAGTATGTCGAAAAAAGTCATAAAAAGTCATAGTATAGTATGTCATAAAAAGTCATAGCATAGTATGTCATAAAAAGTCATAGTATAGTAAGTCATAAAAAGTCATACTTTTTATGACTTACTAAAAAAGTAAGTTACTAAACTTACTTTTTAGTAAGTCATAAAAAGTCATAGTATAGTAAGTCATAAAAAGTCATGGTATAGTATGTCATAAAAAGTCATAAAAAGTCATAGTATAGTAAGTCATAAAAAGTCATAGTATAGTATGTCATAAAAAGTCATAGTATAGTAAGTCATAAAAAGTCATAGTATAGTAAGTCATAAAACGTCATAGTATAGTATGTCATAAAAAGTCATAAAAAGTCATAGTATAGTATGTCGAAAAAAGTCATTCAAAAGTTATAGTATAGTAAGTCATAAAAAGTCATAGTATAGTAAGTCATAAAAAGTCATAGTATAGTAAGTCATAAAAAGTCATAGTATAGTATGTCATAAAAAGTCATAAAAAGTCATAGTATAGTAAGTCATAAAAAGTCATAGTATAGTATGTCATAAAAAGTCATAGTATAGTAAGTCATAAAAAGTCATAGTATAGTAAGTCATAAAAAGTCATAGTATAGTAAGTCATAAAAAGTCATAGTATAGTATGTCGAAAAAAGTCATAAAAAGTCATAGTATAGTAAGTCATAAAAAGTCATAGTATAGTATGTCATAAAAAGTCATAGTATAGTATGTCGAAAAATGTCATAAAAAGTCATAGTATAGTATGTCGAAAAAAGTCATAAAAAAGTCATAGTATAGTATGTCATAAAAAGTCATAAAAAGTCATAGTATAGTATGTCGAAAAAAGTCATAGTATAGTAAGTCATAAAAAGTCATAGTATAGTATGTCGAAAAAAGTCATAAAAAGTCATTGTATAGTAAGTCATAAAAAGTCATAGTATAGTATGTCATAAAAAGTCATAAAAAGTCATAGTATAGTAAGTCATAAAAAGTCATAGTATAGTATGTCATAAAAAGTCATAGTATAGTAAGTCATAAAAAGTCATAGTATAGTAAGTCATAAAAAGTCATAGTATAGTAAGTCATAAAACGTCATAGTATAGTATGTCATAAAAAGTCATAAAAAGTCATAGTATAGTAAGTCATAAAAAGTCATAGTATAGTATGTCATAAAAAGTCATAGTATAGTAAGTCATAAAAAGTCATAGTATAGTAAGTCATAAAACGTCATAGTATAGTATGTCATAAAAAGTCATAAAACGTCATAGTATAGTATGTCATAAAAAGTCATAAAACGTCATAGTATAGTATGTCATAAAAAGTCATAAAAAGTCATAGTATAGTAAGTCATAAAAAGTCATAGTATAGTATGTCATAAAAAGTCATAAAAAGTCATAGTATAGTAAGTCATAAAAAGTCATAGTATAGTATGTCATAAAAAGTCATAGTATAGTAAGTCATAAAAAGTCATAGTATAGTAAGTCATAAAAAGTCATAGTATAGTATGTCATAAAAAGTCATAACAAATCATTGTATAGTAAGTCATAAAAAGTCATAGTATAGTATGTCATAAAAAGTCATAGTATAGTAAGTCATAAAAAGTCATAGTATAGTAAGTCATAAAACGTCATAGTATAGTATGTCATAAAAAGTCATACAAAGTCATAGTATAGTATGTCGAAAAAAGTCATAAAAAGTCATAGTATAGTATGTCATAAAAAGTCATAGCATAGTATGTCATAAAAAGTCATAGTATAGTAAGTCATAAAAAGTCATACTTTTTATGACTTACTAAAAAAGTAAGTTACTAAACTTACTTTTTAGTAAGTCATAAAAAGTCATAGTATAGTAAGTCATAAAAAGTCATGGTATAGTATGTCATAAAAAGTCATAAAAAGTCATAGTATAGTAAGTCATAAAAAGTCATAGTATAGTATGTCATAAAAAGTCATAGTATAGTAAGTCATAAAAAGTCATAGTATAGTAAGTCATAAAACGTCATAGTATAGTATGTCATAAAAAGTCATAAAAAGTCATAGTATAGTATGTCGAAAAAAGTCATTCAAAAGTTATAGTATAGTAAGTCATAAAAAGTCATAGTATAGTAAGTCATAAAAAGTCATAGTATAGTAAGTCATAAAAAGTCATAGTATAGTATGTCATAAAAAGTCATAGTATAGTATGTCATAAAAAGTCATAGTATAGTATGTCATAAAAAGTTATAGTATAGTAAGTCATAAAAAGTCATAGTATAGTATGTCATAAAAAGTCATAAAAAGTCATAGTATAGTAAGTCATAAAAAGTCATAGTATAGTATGTCATAAAAAGTCATAGTATAGTAAGTCATAAAAAGTCATAGTATAGTAAGTCATAAAAAGTCATAGTATAGTATGTCATAAAAAGTCATAGTATAGTAAGTCATAAAAAGTCATAGTATAGTATGTCGAAAAAAGTCATAAAAAGTCATAGTATAGTAAGTCATAAAAAGTCATAGTATAGTATGTCATAAAAAGTCATAGTATAGTATGTCGAAAAATGTCATAAAAAGTCATAGTATAGTATGTCGAAAAAAGTCATAAAAAAGTCATAGTATAGTATGTCATAAAAAGTCATAAAAAGTCATAGTATAGTATGTCGAAAAAAGTCATAGTATAGTAAGTCATAAAAAGTCATAGTATAGTATGTCGAAAAAAGTCATAAAAAAGTCATAGTATAGTATGTCATAAAAAGTCATAAAAAGTCATAGTATAGTAAGTCATAAAAAGTCATAGTATAGTATGTCATAAAATGTCATAGTATAGTAAGTCATAAAAAGTCATAGTATAGTAAGTCATAAAAAGTCATAGTATAGTAAGTCATAAAAAGTCATAGTATAGTATGTCATAAAAAGTCATAAAAAGTCATAGTATAGTAAGTCATAAAAAGTCATAGTATAGTATGTCATAAAAAGTCATAGTATAGTAAGTCATAAAAAGTCATAGTATAGTAAGTCATAAAACGTCATAGTATAGTATGTCATAAAAAGTCATAAAACGTCATAGTATAGTATGTCATAAAAAGTCATAAAAAGTCATAGTATAGTATGTCATAAAAAGTCATAGCATAGTATGTCATAAAAAGTCATAGTATAGTATGTCGAAAAAAGTCATAAAAAGTCATAGTATAGTAAGTCATAAAAAGTCATAGTATAGTATGTCATAAAAAGTCATAAAAAGTCATAGTATAGTAAGTCATAAAAAGTCATAGTATAGTATGTCATAAAAAGTCATAGTATAGTAAGTCATAAAAAGTCATAGTATAGTAAGTCATAAAAAGTCATAGTATAGTAAGTCATAAAAAGTCATAGTATAGTATGTCATAAAAAGTCATAAAAAGTCATAGTATAGTAAGTCATAAAAAGTCATAGTATAGTATGTCATAAAAAGTCATAGTATAGTAAGTCATAAAAAGTCATAGTATAGTAAGTCATAAAACGTCATAGTATAGTATGTCATAAAAAGTCATAAAAAGTCATAGTATAGTATGTCGAAAAAAGTCATTCAAAAGTTATAGTATAGTAAGTCATAAAAAGTCATAGTATAGTAAGTCATAAAAAGTCATAGTATAGTAAGTCATAAAAAGTCATGGTATAGTATGTCATAAAAAGTCATAAAAAGTCATAGTATAGTAAGTCATAAAAAGTCATAGTATAGTATGTCATAAAAAGTCATAGTATAGTAAGTCATAAAAAGTCATAGTATAGTATGTCGAAAAAATTCATAAAAAGTCATAGTATAGTATGTCGAAAAAAGTCATTAAAAAGTCATAGTATAGTATGTCATAAAAAGTCATAAAAAGTCATAGTATAGTATGTCGAAAAAAGTCATAGTATAGTAAGTCATAAAAAGTCATAGTATAGTATGTCGAAAAAAGTCATAAAAAGTCATTGTATAGTAAGTCATAAAAAGTCATAGTATAGTATGTCATAAAAAGTCATAAAAAAGTCATAGTATAGTAAGTCATAAAAAGTCATAGTATAGTATGTCATAAAAAGTCATAGTATAGTATGTCGAAAAAAGTCATAGTATAGTAAGTCATAAAAAGTCATAGTATAGTATGTCGAAAAAAGTCATAAAAAAGTCATAGTATAGTAAGTCACAAAAAGTCATAAAAAGTCATAGTATAGTAAGTCATAAAAACCACTCATATACTGATCATGATGCACTCCCGTGTCTAGGCCTTACCAGTGTCTGAACAATGGCGTGGTTGGTGGCATTCATGTGGGCATTGAGGGGGAAGGAGCACTCTCCATCACAGTAGTTGGCTGCGTAGCCTTCAGGAGCAATGATCCAGTCCTTTGAGAAACACGGGAAAGTAAGCGTTAAAAGCACAGTCAGAGCAGATGACACCGATCAAATCAAAGTCATTAAAACATACTAATATATTAATGCCTAAACAGAGATGTACGTACTGAAACACTAAAAAGGTCAGGTGTGATTCCACAATACGTTCCTTCTCTTTGCATCACTGTAAACAACTCAATAAGAAACTGTTGCAAGTCAATGTCACATTCATTTTATGAATGTAGGTAGTCCTTACAGAGTTACAGAGGCCCACCTGACTCCTGTTGGTCCATCTTTGAGGACGTCCCTGCTCTGTGGAATCGCTCACGGAAGCAATACTCTCCTCCTTCCTTTCCTTCCTCGCTGCGTCTTACTGTCTTGCTCTGACAAATTCTCTGCATGTTTTACCTCTTTCTTACTTGTTTTTGTGTTTCTCTCCAGTGCAACTTCCTGTCTGTGTTAATAATCTCTCTGTATTTCTCTTCTATGTCTGTCCCCCTCATTCTGTGCAGCTCCATTTCTGTGTGTGTGCACACGTGCGTGTACGCGCTCGAGATAGAGACACAGAAAGTGCTGGCAGTCTCCCTCTAGATGTCAGTGCTGTGTTAACAGCTTGTTGGGAAGGATGTACACAACTCTGCCCTTCTCTTTCTTCCTCAGTCTTCCTCCTCGTAAACACACACACACACACACACACACACACACACACACACACACACACACACACACACACACACACACACACACACACACACACACACACACACACACACACACACACACACACACACACACACACACACACACACACACACACACACGAGACTTCGGTCTACTCCCACAAAGCTACTTTAACTGACTTTTCCCCTAAAACTATTAAGACACCTGTCTTGACTTCATACGTCACCTGGTAAAAAAATATTTCTTTTAACTTATTGTTGTTCCAGTATAAAATAACTGAAGCTTTGAAGAAGACGTAGCTGAAACATTATGTGTGTGTTAATGGATCCTCAGTGAACCAAATTCTGTTAGCCTCTTGAATATGTTTACATCAGTACGGTACCAGTACGGTAAGGCATTAAGGATCACTACCACCGTACCCTGTTCATCACACATGTGTATGCGAACTTGTTTGGAAGTATTAAATAAGAAAACGTTGGCTACCTGCCAGCCCAGCTCTCTGAAGCTGACGTAGAGCTCATGTCTTCTGCATGCCGTCTTCTGATCGCTGCTGTTGTAATCTGCAACAGAACAACAGAAGTCATCAGGAAATCGCAATCTTGCACACAAACTTCATAGTAAAAGAGTATAATTAGACCTGTTGTGAATTAGTAACACCTATATTATGTTGTTCATATATTTCTAGTTGCCCAACATGGTGATGGGATGGCCACGGTAAAGCTAAAACCCTTCCCTGGGTAATTTATTCCCAATTAAAGCTTATGAAAGTGACTCATGACATTCAGAATCTGAGAGCAGAACGACAACACAATACGCCTCATGTAATGCACTGGGTGGAGACGCATGTGAGGGCGTAGACCACAGCGCAGGCACAAGCGCTGAGCACAGCGGTCACCGCACCGTACGTGCTTCGCATTCATCTGCTGTTTAATGAGTTTGAACGAGGGCCTAATTGAATTCATCAAATATTGCTTGGTGCGAGCGCGAGTGGTGACACAGTGACAACTGTGTTTACAGACTCTCCTGCCCTGCAGTTTGCTCCTAATTATCTCTGTTCCATTCTGCAGCGGCGGGGCAGACGGCCACAGACAGTCCCAGGTATAAGCTTTACTTTTCACAGTCGAGGAGGTCATTGCTGGCATCGGTCGCCACGCTGAGGTCAAGACGGTGACACCGACTTTCCACTGACGTCCTCCTGCTCACACTCTCCGTCTCGCCTCATTGATTTCATTGTTGTGATTTCTTTCTTCTTTTTTTTTTTTTCACAAACCACCCAGAGAAAGACAATGAAGGGGGGGAAAATGGTACTGGTGAGAGTCCTGTATGAACGCATAAGCAAACTAAGCTTGGCTTCTTGGTGGCCACACAACGCCTGAAGCAACACTTCAGCCTTAAGCCTGCAAGTGATTTTAATTGTAGTCGGTTGTTGGTCTGCATATTCTCACATTGCAAAGTTAATTGTAAAAATGTTAACCAACTGTTTTGACTGAAAACCTTCAAGTGGTTGACTCTTTTAGTTGTTTTTCTGGTGTCACTTGTCATTAGGGTTACAATACTGGTTTCTGATTCCATTTTTAGCCTAGAAGAGTTAGTGCTGAAGATATTTAGGCTACAATAACTTTACACATTGCAAGAAAAAAAACCCCAATGTACAGCTTTGAGGTTATCTGCAACTGGCTCTCACATTCAACACTGTCATTTACTAGTTCTTCAGATTTGCTCACTGCATAGTCAGCCTGTTTGGTGTAGCCACTTATCCTGTCAAGCCATGCAAACATGGCTATTTGCTTCACATAAGGCAAAAGAGAGGATCTGTTTGTCTACAGAAATGCACATTTACAAGAAACAATTACCATATAATATATATACGTGTGTGTGTGTGTGTGTGTGTGTGTGTGTGTGTGTGTCAGAGAAAAAGAGAGCGAGTGAGTCAGACTGCAGACGGGGATTTGTCACTCACAGCCACTCACCTCACCAACTCACCAACAGCAGACTTGTTTAGTCAGCTGGAGTTGGAGAAAGAGCGACACACACACACACCATATATACAAACACACTTCAATTATGTCAGGGTCATTGATGTTGGGTCCTTACATCTCTACATCTATAATTCATTACCATTGGCACTTACTGAACATACACAAATACACACACACACACACACGCTCACAGATGACCTGATGTTTATCTGTTTAACAGCCAAATTCACTTAGCCGCTCGTTGAAGAGTTGTAATTTAAATTCACCGGCGCTAGTTGCATTAAGATTTCATCATCAAATCAGTTTTCATTTTGAACAGACGCACTGACCGCACTGCCCAGACTTGTGTGTTTTAGCTGGACTCGTCTCAAATAAGAATAGCAGACAGACAGGCGGAGAGAGGGAGAGAGGGAGAGAGAGCAAGTTGGATTTGTCACTTGCATTCATCACAGCTTGAAATAAATGAGAAAGAGAAGAGAGACAGAAGAGCATGACGCAGTTTTGGGCTTCAGTTTCTACCATCTGAAGGGAAAATGTGCAGGTGATCTAATGACAATAGTTTCTTCTTATTGCAGCAGAACATGAATATGTCATCTGATTAGGCGGGTTAATTCTGTAAGAGACGGGAAACGAGAGGCGACGCTGGTCATGAGGGACGGCTGCGAGGTGAGGTCAAATGGTCATCCGTAAGCATCGAATACAGTCAGGTGTTTCCCCAGTTTATGGTTCCTTCCTTTCCAATAGGAAGGGCAGTTCACCGGGTGTCTGCTAATGTGGAAATACAGAGTTATATATGCGTGTGTGTGTGTGTGTGTGTGTGCGTTTGCTGTGCATTCAGGCACACGTATTTGGCTCCGGGTGTGTCCAGATGATACACATGGATACCGGGTGACGTGCACTAGTCCTGCCTCCCAGTGGACTGACTGGTCTGCCAGAGTCTTCAACAGCAGACATTCTATATGAGGACCTTCACAAATGAGGGAACAGGCTGGTTCTAGACCAGCTGCTGTAAGATTGTACAGATATTTCCTACAATTATTACAATCAAAAAATACACTATACACACTGTGTTTATGTACAGGAAACATCCAAGGACAGAGGAAAAGGGACATTGAAAGAAGTAATCCGATTGGCTAAATTACTTGGCTGACCTGATATGAACCTGAGGTGGTGTTTATAGAAAGAGGGATTGACATATTTCAGTATTATAGTAGGGAAGGGCTTTACACAGTTCACACAGTTAATGTGTAGGATTTATGAGTCCGTATTGGAATATGGATCACACAAGTTTTATGAACTTTGGGCTTGCTATTTGTATGCCAGTCAACATGTCGCTGTAAATACCTGTATTACACTATAATACTGTGCTTCCAATCACTGACAATGCACAGGCTCACAGTCTACAAACACACACACGCACACACTCACAGAGACCCCCTGCTCCTTCATCCAGGTTTACTTTATTGGTGTGTGACATTCCGCTTTGGGTCAAATCACAGCCCAGACTGGAGGGTGAATGAAGCTGCCTGCACGCTAGTCTGACTTCTACACCCGTAGCCATTAATATAGTTCCTGGTGGGGTTTCTATGGTGGCAGGCAGGGTGGCAAAATCAGATCATGGCATTGGATTTCTGTCTTTAGACTCCAGTCTGCACACAGCTCCTTGCCATGAATTAAATTTGAGTGCTATGACAGAAAAAAAAAAAAGTACTTTCAAAGTGAAATGCTCCAATACCTTTAAATGACAAGAGTGCAGTATTCTTCTATTAGAATAATTAAATGTTACATGTTACTTTGTGCGGTCAGATATCAAGTTGAAATGACCATCAGCAACAGGGTCTAACACATGCACATGGTTGGATAGCTGAGATATTGATGTATTATCAGCTGATATAATTCCTGTGAGAGTTATAATCTTCCTCAACTTATATCATATTGAACGGAATGTGGATATCAACACATTAAAAGAATGTCTCGCTTTGCCGTATGCTGTTCAGCACAAGGTATAATATTTAGCAACTTATTCCCTTATCCCCGCTCTCTCTCTCACACAAAACTGATTTTCCTTGCACCTCTTGGCCTTCAAAGCCATGTGCATTTACAGTCCGTGGGGCTCTTTAAGAGGAATAAAGCTGATATTTACTGTGGGCTTTCATTGAGTGTAAAGGCCCAGATTTGTGGTGCCCATAAACCACATCTCCCCTTCCTGCCTGTAAAGATTTTATGCCACACAGCTACCGCTGAGCTCCTGCTCCCATGAGGCTTCATTCATTTCTTTTTCCTTTCCTGGACAGAAGGCAGAGGTGGGAAGGAGAATGAGGAAAACAAAACGTACTCTACCTATTATACGCATTATACACATTTGTATTACTATTTACTGCAACATTAATTAAAGGTCTGTGCTTACCACACTTAATTGTGTATTTGTGAGTATATCAGTAAGTTCTGGGAGGTCTGCACAAATAAAATATAACATCATTCAGATGGTTTTATGACCCTTATTCATTAAAGGATTGGATTGACATTTTGGAAAATAAGCTTGTTCGATACCATTCTTGTGTCTTTAGGCTAGATATTTAATTTTAAAAATCAAAGAGTAAAAACCATATGTCGTGGTGGCTTTTACGCTGAACTAACCAGCTGCTGGCTGTAGCTTCATGATTAAAGGACAGACGTGAGTGGTATCAAACTTATGTAACTCTGGACAAGAAAGCGAATAAGCATATTTCCAAAACCATCAAACAATTCCTTTAAGAATCGGCAACACATGAAGAACCAAACGGTGAATTTTAATTCCACCTGCCTCTTGCGTAGCTGTCAGGATCAAATATTTGAATATCAAATGGAAGCAGGATTTCCTTTTACTGACATGGCAATGTGTATGGAGCCAGTGGTTCTGAGCTCCACTCTCATATTACAGCAGCTTACCTCACAGTGTTTTACCTGGAAGTGTTTTTCAGTGCAAGCATCCGTTTGACCATGTGACACTAAAACTCTCCACTAAAGCCAATTCATATTGAATTCATTGAGGCGGGGCAGTGACTGCCGGTTCCCCACCCTGTGTATTCAATAGCAGGGGAAACTCTGCTCCTTACTGAGCACAAGCACTGTAGCTCTTTAACACTGAGACGTTCAATATAATGTTCTGGGCTGATATTAACCTCTCACTACACTACCTGCCATTCATTAAGGCCCCAAAACACTTTCACCAGCACCTACGTTAGGAGGAAAAAGCTATAAGTTATATCCATGACATGTTGTTCCAAAAGTACAAGAATTAAATGGTACCAATTCAGACTTTATAGTCAGGGTGTTTGGTCTCGGAAGTATGTGCGTGTCTGTGTGTGTGTGCGTGTGACATATGACATTAAAAAGTCATTTCAACCCCCAGCACGCCACAATCTCGTGGTTCGCTCCAGCAATTTCTCAAATCAAGAGTGAGAAAAGATTGCAGCTTTTACAGTATCAATTACATGAAGCCCCACAGAGGTGGTGGTGACAGAAAACGTGGGTTGTATAGGCCCAATGTTTAAGATAGAATCTGGGTCACTAACCCAGAAGGAGGAAGCAGAGAGTCCCGATGGCCTCGTTCCTTCCTGAAAGGAGAGAGGCCATGAACAGCGACATGAAAGGAGAATGTCACTGTTCTCCCTGACGTCTCTCCTCTCTTTTTTCCCCCTCCCACCAACCACTACTACTGAAGTTTATCTTTCTTCCTGTCTTTCATCACAGAGGTTATTAAACCCTGCGAGGGAGCTCCGCCATGTCTAATTACTCCAACGGTAAACAAAAGGAGGTCGGGGTGGGGAGGGAGCGAGGAGAATGAGGAGGTGGAGGGAGGAGAGGAGAGACAGATGAAAAAACACGGCTGGCCCAGCGCCGTGTTATTATAATTCCTTAAGCGATACTGTTAGCGCGGTCAGTCTTTTAGCTGTGCAGCTAATGACTGGCTAGGCCTAATTACAGGCCGCCTTTGCAGCCGGGACGTGATATTCCTTCCCCGGATGGTTGTTAACTTCCCCCACAGCCAAAGCCCAACCCGACTCCCATTACCTCCCCGGCCTTCTTCGCCCACTAAAGCCCAAATTACCTTTAAAGGTGTTGTATTGTTTTTTTGGCAATGTACACACAGCAGCATTTTCCACTGCGCACACATCAGGCACACCCAGAGGGGGCGGAAGCATCATGCTGACAGAACTATTCATAAGTCTGAATTTAAGAGAAAATTTAAACTAAACTAAAAAGACCAATATGCTCAATAATTAAGAAAACAAGACATTAGTCTCCCTGGTCTGCAAATTGTCTGCTTTCGTGACTGGAATGTGAAAAACATTATCACACCATTATCTCAGGACTTGATAGAGTTCATTTGGCTGAATTTGTCCGAGTTTGTCATCTGGAAGACATTTAATATCACATGTCATTTTAAATCCAGCTCACTAAAAATGTGAAAATGAGGAAATAACAAGGCCCAAGGCCTCACAGGGAGTACAGTAGGGAAAATGAACTTTTTATATCCTTAGCAGACTGAGAGAGGCATTCCAGTAATTTATGACAAAGCAAAGCAGCACAGCCAAATGTATAAAATGAAAATTGACAAAAAATATCTCCCACGCTGTCAGTTGTACTTGAAATGAGGACACAATGTTACCAGACTGATACAAAAGATGCAGTAATATCCGTGCAGTGGTCAACCACACAGGTCAGGAGTGTGCAATGTGGGCAGAGGAGGGAAACTATTTTTAGAAAGCACACAGAGCAAAGTAACTCATGTGGAAAAAGTTTTTTTTTTTTTTTTTTAAAGCCTCTATGTGGAAGTCAGTGCACAGGAGAGCAATTAAAAACAAACACATTGCTGCCTTCCGGCCTTAGATGTCGTGTTTTTTTTAGGGGAAAAAAAGTATCACCGTGAATTATTGGGGAAATACTCCTTTTTAGTTGGCACCGTGGTGGCCTGAACTGATGTACTGTAGCGCTGTGCCGAACAGAAACTGGGGGACAACGTCCACATTTTGTTTCTCCCCATGAGCGCGCCACAAGACGGATGCTCTCCCCATCCATCCTGTCCTCCTCCCCGTCTCTGGAGTGAGCGATGCGGTATTGAAACCATATGCCCTCCTGAATTCCTCACGGATCCTCCCATCCCGTCCAATCCCAGCAGTCCTCTCCGCTGGCCGCGGACACTCGGCTGTCGCGAGGGGGGCCTCCCCGCTTCCTGTGCAGGATCTAAATATTTACACTCCCCGTCGTTCCCGAGTGGCGAGGCGGAGAGGTCTTGATGTTTTGGGTTATGTAAAGTCCAATCCTCCAGGACGCCTATTTAACAGTTTGTCCTTGTTAGAGCGAACTTTTGAGCGGAGAAAGTTTTCTCATCCTGATAAAAGTCTGGGACACAAAAGCAGGCTACGGCTACTGTACCTTTGTCACAAGTTGCTTATAAAAGTCAGATACGGTCTATTAGTATTTTACTACTTCTTTAATTATGAATTCATGAACAATTGACAAACATATTCCTTACACTGAAATAGAGCAGAGAGGCCATTCGTCACAGAAAACGCTAACCCGCATTGTGAGCACATGGTGTGCCTCTTAGCCTTCTGTTTCACTAGTGTACCCCAGTATCAGTATCATCTTCAAGGCATCTGGACTTAAAGTCTCAAGACATCTCAAGCCAAAGACAACTGGGTAGGAGAGAGAACAAGTCTGCAAAACTGAACATGTGGTAGGCTACACTCTAGCTGTCCTGTAGCATAACAAATGATGAGTCTTTGTTCTCTGTTATGTCAGGCAAAGCTTTCATCTAATGCAGTTACTGAGAAAAAGCCCTGCAGGAACTTTACTCACAACCTGTTGTGTTAACAGCAGCACACAGTAACCTACTGAGCAAAGTGAAGGAGATGCACTGGACAAACAGGAAATAGAGCCAAAGAAATCTCAGCAAGGGTTTTTCAGAGTATTAATGAGAACAAACCCAACTTCGTCCCACAAATACATCCGTGCACCACGCAGATGGTAGAGCCATTTAACAGGGGGAGCAAGAGAAGCAAAGCAAAGGTAAATCGCTTCCCAGGTAGCCAGCCAAGTGGGGCCGTCTACAGCTGTGTCAGTGCACTAAAGCTGTGTTCTGGCACCAGAGAACCAAATGTGAGCCGCCTCTGGCCCAGAGTTAGTCAGGTTTTTTACGGTGCAGGCTTGAGCCGTTTTGGGCTGAGAATCAGCTTGTATTAGCTAATTTAGGACTAAGTCTCTGGAATTAGCTCAAGTATACTTTGGCTGATTCTCGACATGATTTATCACAAGTCTCACTGGAGACCGGCAAGCATGGTGTGCACAGCTTAGGCTGCTGTTTGGTCGAGCAATGTCGGCTACCTGAAGCTCAGCAGACACACAGCCCTATGAGATATTTAGAGACAGCAATACTGTGTGCTTTGTAGACTCTGATACAGAATCTAACTTACATGCATTTCTGATTTGGAATCAAGTTTACCTCAGTTTTAGAGACATAAATCCATGGTAGACTATACAAGTTCAGTATTTTATGAACCAAATATAGTGATGCAAGTTACGGTATATAATGCTGTGATCCTTCAGACGAATACGCAGTTAGCAATTTATGTCCAATGGCAATGTTCAGAGCCCATGCAGGAAGCAGCGTGCTAACCAAGTGTTTAGTCACCAGACCTTAATCCCATTTCTTTTTCAATCTTTCCATAATAATCTTTCCATTATATTATCTGTACCGTAGCCGACATGCGCAGATGTTGTAGAAAGCAAGACTTTTAGAAAACGTTGAGCAAAGGCATAAGAAAACTTGTAATATATTAACACTTAGAAATATCGCCAACACCTGGAGGTATATTATTAAAGCTTTGAGCCATGAAGGCTTAATTAATATTAACACAAATTAGCCAAGGATCAGACGGCTATTAACAGCAGGCTCCCTGAGCACTTGCTTCAAGTACTGCACTCGTCACACAATGAAGCCTCACAGGAGCAGCTTAGCTGTAAGCGCTGTAAAGTCTGGCCAGAATCACGCAGCAGGTGAAAGGTGGGCGGATTAGGGTTCGATTTAATTTGAAAAGCTTGCAGAGTTCACAACACGAGGCTTATACCTGCTCATTACATCATACTGCTGAGTAGGAAGAGAAGCGGGGAGGACTAATGAGGAGGTTCAGAGGATGAGGTCACCTGTCACGATGCATTGGCCGTGGATATTCATTCGTCTTTTCGCTGTGTTGTCAAAAATCTCTAGTGAGCCCTCAAATTGTTCCATAATGCAACACAAAAGTCATAATTAGTCTGTCAGTCTCAGAAATCTTCTCTTCTTGTTATACTTTTTCTTTCAGTTTGTCCCCAAACTCATTTCTCCTCTATACTCTCCCTCACAGCACCTATGTATCTCATACTCCATCCAACTCTCTAGCTCTGAAAAACACTATATGCACTGCTCACTATGCAGGTTTCAGGATACACTGCATCCATACAGAGAAACTGCAGTAAAAACAGATTTTGGACATCATCCCTGTGCTGGGACTTTCATCTGATGCGGGCTGATTAGAGAGAGCTCCGGATGAAGTCAGGTCCAATTCATCAAGCGTCTCAAAGAGGAACACTTTAAACACGTGCTACACATCCACGGATCTCAACAGGTTAGGCATCAGTTACGGATGTAGTGAGGTTGGATTGAGGTCAGTTCTGCGTCTGATTGAGGTCACGGTTGTTTGACGAGGTCAGTTGAGGTTCAGTGTTTCATGTAGCGGACGTCAGACTGACCTGCTGGGCCTAGCCCTCTGGACCCGTCCTGTGGCTGCGTGGACCGGTTGCGGTTCTGCTGGCGACGTTTTCCGCCAGTGGAGCGGGCGGTGCGGACGTGCACTTCACTGACTTTGAAGAACGCCACCATGAAAGGCTGCTTCTCCAGCGCACCGCCACGTCCGATGAGCCCCGCCTCCTTGCAGCTGATGCTCTGCCCTGTTTCAGAAGACACGGCGCTTAAAAACTTCACAAGGAAAGGTTTACTATAATGATCGTGAACTTTTTAAAGTTTCTTTTAACTATTATGTTGTGAGATTGTGTGCATTGTGTGCTTTAAAAGCAAAACAAAAGCGTATACACAATGAAATCTCTTACCGCTGCTGGTCTCCACGCTGACCTGCAGGCCCAGATTGTGTGCCGGGCTCATCACCCACAGGTTGCTGGTGGCAGTGATGTCAAACTCCAGCCAGCCCTCCTCAGACGCCCACAGCCTGCGAGACTCCAGCAGGAAGAGGTCTGCCTCTCTGGGAGAACATGGGAGAGGACACACACAAATAAATAGATCATAGATTATAATATAGATATGTTTGTGACGGTGTCGGGTGTGGGTGAAGCCGATTAGCCAAGGAAACATTTTCATTTTGGGTGCATTCTTGCAACAGCTTTCTTCTACTGAAAAAGATGATGGGAAGGAGAGAAATATACGCATTTGACTATCAAGCAGATGTAGTCAAAGCACTCTAAGTGAAGTAGTGTGTCTGATTATCCAAGGTGCCCTTTAAGGTTCAGAGCAGCCAAGCTAGTTAGTACGCATGTCAGCTTTTTGCCGACCAGGGTTTTAAGTTCTTTGAGGTTTTTCCAGACCTGAGAGGGCAACTATCAAACTGTGCCGTCGTCATCAAAAAGGCTGACTTAAACTACGGGATGAATATTATCAACATCTTAGAATAAAAGATGGAGCCAACAAAAGATCTCCAAAAGATATAAGAAGAGTTCATGAAACAAAGAGAGGGGGGGAACTAATTTGGTTAGGGTGATCTACCTCTTTAAGAAACAAAGGGAAACACAGGAGCTGGTGGTTTGTGTCAGTGTAACGGTATCATAACAAAATGACAGAAAGATGAATAGCTGCACTTAACAGAAAAGGCTGAGATACACTGTACTGTGCTCCACTGTAGGTCTGACCCTACAGTCTACCTCTCTGAGGGACAGGACAAAAGGAAGGCATTAAATCTTTGGTATCAGGCTACAGGTATGTTTATATCATTTACTATAATGTGTGAACGAAATCAGGCTGCAGAATGAAATAACGTGTCAAGCATGGGAAGAAAAAAAAAAGACCCACGTAATACAACTGAGGAGGAATCAATGAAAAGAGAGCAGAGGAGTTGTAAAGAAAAGACAGAGTGTGAGTGATAAGAGGGCCTGTCCTCCCGCCATCCCATTACAGTGGTAATGACACAGCGTCGGGTCTGTCGGACCGTCCTCCAGAGCCGACATCAAAGACTCACAATCATCCAGGTGTTCGGAGAATGCCCCTGCAGTCATGCATCAGAGGCCCCTCTTTATTGGTCATTAATGAGAGTGTTTCTGACAGTTTCCGTATTAGCCTATATTTCCCTCTCACACACACTCACTCACACACACACACACACTCCACCCTTTTGCTAAGTTCACGCGTTGCCAGTGTACCGATTGTTTCCACCTCGTCGTCACAGCCGCTGTTCGGCTGACGAAGGATGGCAGGGGGTCCATCAGAGCCTGCAGGGCGACGGCTACTGAGGGCCTTCTGTAAAACTCCTTATTGACTGGCTGCTTAAATGAACTGGAATAATAAGGTGAAAGGTGATTTTTTTTTTTTTTACTACAATAAATCTCCTTTATAAGTCTTGTCAGTGAATGTTGTTAACAATGTAACGCAAGGTGGGAGAGCGAAGCACACAGCTGGCCTGGTTATTGCATGTGCTTTCATCTTTTGAACTGCTGAAAGGGCATATTTGTAAGATTGTAAAAGCAATATGCAATTCAGATATCTGGATGTGAAGGATGCAGAGGTTTTTAGTACAAGAAGGAGGTTTACATGCCAGTATAGCTCAGCAGCATTTTAAGAATCAGAGTAAAGGCCTTATTAAGGTTAAATACTTGCATATGGAAAACAGGAATGAAATCATCTTGTTAGGTACAGTATAATAGCTAGTAAAAATGCAGCTGGATGGGTTTGGGTCGGTAAAAAGCAGCCTTTGCAGCAACCTGCCCTTTCTCAATACGATGTCAGGCTTGCCACATTTCTGGCATTGTAATCTCTCACATTCCTTGCTTGCTGTTAGCGAAACCGCCCCAATCAAATGAAAAGTACAAAGGGTGTCAGGATAATTAAGCGCTCTATCATTACGGCTAAGAGTCAAAACAGCAGTCAGGTTTTTTTACGGGAAGGGAGGCACGAGAAAGTTAATAGGCTCCCCACTGATTGGGCGATTACATAGGAACAGTTTTGCAAAAGGTAGAAAATGGGGAATACAACAACAACAACAACAACAGACTCAACAGCATATAAAACCACCAAACCTCAGACCTCAACGCTACATTCGTCGCTGAAGACAATGAAGAAAGGAATGGAAAAGTTGCAACTATAATGTTGTTTCGACGTTACTGGTTATGTCAGTGGATGCATGTTGCACCTTGAATTCACGCCTACAGAACACACAAACACATCGGGACCAAACCTTTCTCCACCTGATAGCACACCATCAAGGCTGTAATTTTCTTCAAGGTAGAAACCCGTCCTACAATAATACAGAAATTGGAGATATATGGGCCCTTTAATCTCCAAATATCTCCAAAAATAAAGGGCTTTACCTCCAGGCTGGAGTGCACAAACCACCCATTGTAGGGATAAAGGAATGCACAAAATAAGTAGGTCTTGATACCCAAAGAAAACCTTTTGACAGAGAGAAAAATATACTTTGCAAACATCTAAAGCTACTTTTTAAATCCGCGGGCCTAAGAGTGGATCAGCTTTAGCCGAGGACTGTAGTCAGAGACAGTTTGGTGATAAAGACCCCACCTTAAGGTGTTTTGCTTCTTGACAATATTCAACCCAAAATAGTTCTCGCTGGGCGGGCTTGATAAAACACAAATGTCATTCAGAAATCTGACTGGATGTTTATCTGCCCCTGCAGATGTAATGTAAATGTTTGGCATGCATTAGCTGCGCTCATTTGGGGGACGGGAGGATTTTGAAGCTGTGCTATTTCTGTAAGACTTGGTTTTGCTTGATTTTACAATATAAACATGGCAAAAGGGCCCGGAGTGTGTGTAACACACAGGGAGGATGACAGAGAGAAACACACACGGGGAGGCAACTAAATCATAATCTTCACCTGTTTGTCTCCAGAAAAGGTCAACGGAGCATGCTTGCTATTTTCAGGACCACCCTCTTTTTCCTGACATGTTGATTCCTCGTACAATCACAGTGCAACCCCTCTACAAAGCTACCAGACCCTGCATAGCTCACTTGCAGGGTTTTAAACCAGTTATTTTCCTGTCAAAAGCATTTCACTATGTGTGTGTGTGTGTGTGTGTGTGTGTGTGTGTGTGTGTGTGTGTGTGTGTGTGTGTGTGTGTGTGTCTGTTACCTGTTAGGATGCTCCTTGACCACCTGGTAGACTTTGAGTAGGAAGGTGTCATTGCGGAAGGCGCGGCTCACACACTCCTTGTAGAGGCGAAACTCTGCTGCGGTGACGGCCTCGCCCTCTGGGATCTGTGAGAGGTTGAACTTAAACTCCTTGTGGTGACGCCGCTGCGGAGAGAGCTCCCTGTCGTACTCCACTGTGGGATGGAAACACACACACACACACACACACACACACACACACACACACACACACACACACACACACACACACACAGGATTAAATCATTATGCGCAAAGAGAAAGAGACAGTAAAGATAATATAGAGAGACAAGTGGGAAAACTTTACTCTCTGCATGAAGTTAAATACTGTAATGCAAGTTTCCTGCTCTTCGGAGGAAATCATGGTTTCAATTGATGTGTCACCTGTATTATTTTCCTATGGTCAGCATTGTCTTTTCTGACCTTTAATGTCCTTTCAGTGGCTTGTCTCAGGATTATCATGCATTCTCTACAAATAGGATCAAATTGCATATTTACAAACAGGGTTTCAGAGTAAATATATACAGCAGTGTAAGCAGCAGATATCCTGCGCTGAGGTCGACCATAGAAGCCTTTAAAACGATCACATGTGATTTATACTGAAGGTCTAATAGGTTTGGTGGCTTCCAGTTTCCCTAAATAAACCCCTGTTATCATCAGTCCGAAGCAAAAGCCCATGACCACTTCTGACGGCGTGAAATGACAAAACCAACAAATGTGCTCCCCTCCTATGCTTTTAAGTGCAATATGCGCCATAATGATACCGTGCCCTCCGGGGAATTGGTTCCTGTCTCGGCTGGAGGGTTTTCTCCCACAGCAAAGAGCCGGCAGAGTCAGTTAGTCGACGGACACAAAGAGTGAGAGGAGGGAAATGAATAAAGAGGGGCACGTCGAGTGCAATTAGAAGGTCGTGCACAGAAATACCCATGCAGACATAAACAGTAAACGCTAAGCCTCAAATATGTGCTATATGCTGCAGAACACACACAGAAAAACTAGTAACGTAATCGCTTGAGTACCCAAAACACACTCTTACTATTCTTACTCCATCACACTCTTACTGATTTAAATACTTACAACACACACACTCTCCATCATCATCATCTCATCTCTAGTTTCCAGTCAGTGCAGCGAGGTTCAACAGGATGCGGCTTCACCACCGCAGTCTGTAAGTGCAGACTCACTAGGAACCAGCCAGGATGTATACTACCATCTCAGTTTTCCACCTGCAGTGGGACTAAACATATATGTCCAGCAGCATGTATCGGCCTCCATCAGTTTTGGGAAATACACTTATTTGCTTCTTTTTTTTTTTTTTTTTGCCGAGAGTGAAATGAGGAGGTTGATACCACTGTCAAATATGCAAAATGTGAAGCTACACACAGTTACTTTAGCTTAGCATGAATACTTTAAACAGGGGGACACAGTTAAACTTGACGTATTTAGCCTGCAAAACGTCAAGTTTTAGCACATAACAAAGCTAGCTGGTCCGGTTAGTGTAGTAGAAGCAATAGTTGGACATGTTCAAAAAGGGATTACTCTAAAAGTGAGAGCCAATATGAACACACCTTCTAACTTACTAAATGACAGCAGGCTGCTCACTAGAAACGTCATGGAGTCTTCCTCCTTCCTCTATTTACCCAACACGTGGCTTCAAAATAAGTGTGTGTCCAGCAGCATAAACTTAAGACTGTACATATCTGAGGTAGTCTTTCACTTTATTCAAACAGATATTTCATTTTATTTCGAAGATTCATTTGGACAATTTTATAGTCGAAAGCTTTGGTAAGAAGAATTTGGTTTTGTACCCGAGCCAGGCTTGTAAAAACCTGCTGGTGATTTTATGATGTGGGGACCCACCCAAAACGGACCAATGACACATTTTGTTCCCCGAGTCATACCCAAAGAGAAAATTGTGTTGATGTGAGAACATTGGAACCAATCAGACTCTCCCGAAAGTGCCAGCCCCACCTTGTACCCACACCCAGGAAGGTCAAAGCTCCCCACATCCCCAGACACTTCCACGTTACATAAATGCTGAAGTTAAGTAAGAAAGTGAGCAGACAAGGCAGGGAGGGAAGGCGTGTCTTCCTAGCTTCATTGGGTTTCTGGGGGGAAAATCAGTGAAGTCCAATCCTGAAACATATTGCTGTGACTTGATCAAAACAAATTACAATAATTGAAGCCTCTCTGTTTGCGTCTGAGCCAGTTCTCTCTTTCTCTCTACTTCAAATGCTTTCCAATGAAGCAAAAAAAACAAAACACAAAAAAAACACCCATAGAGAAGGAAAATGTAATTCACATCAGCGTCACTGTGACTTCTAGCAGATGTGACAGTGACCATTTCATCATCGCACTCCACAGGCTGCCCACCCACACCACACCACAGATACAGATGTTGCCGTAACCGTGTGTGATAACTGGTCTGGTCTTGTGTTGGACGGTAGATAGATCTGCTAAGCTTGTGTGTCTGTGTGTGTGGAGGCTTTAAGCAGAGGTCATGGTACTCTAAATGACTTTACAACACTCCCTTCAACAGCCCTGGGCTTAAACACCAGCAGCTTGGAATTTTATTTTCCCCGTATTAGAATCCACTGACTTTTTGGCACAACAACTCTTTGATATAAACTGACTGTAGGTGGTGAGAAGGTCAGGAGGAGTTTCACATGTATCAAATATTTATTACATCTGCTGCAATGCACATCTAATGTACAAAATATCAGGCGCCTGGCTGTGTTGGCAATCTTAGCATCGGAAATGTATTTCAGACTTTATATTTGTTGAGGGGGACCTAACAAAAAGATGCTATTGGTTGCATTATGGGAAATATAAGATGTTTTAGATCTTGACCCAGAGGAGGGATTACAAATCAGAATATCTCGGCCTCTGCTGCTTCGATTTTTGAAATTTTTTTTGTTTTTAATACGCCACCCACAAGTCCTCTCACTTCATGAAAGAACAAATACTAAATTGCTTGAAAGCCCCTTTGTTTTTTGGATGTTATTCATAAGTTACAGCCAGGCCATGAGTTTGTTGCCACTTGTGTTAAACTTGGAATTACAACCAGTACGCTGACCTGAACAGGCTGCTCATGATAACTATTTGAGTTGACGTGAACACGGCTTATACGCTCCTCTGACTTCTTCACATTACACGTTCACAAACTGAGTTCTCCAGTACAGCTTTGGTGTTCCAGTGAAGCAGCGAGGGTGTTAACAGCCTAATCTAGTCCTAGATTCCAACTGGCAACTTCTTATCGGAGAAGGAAGTCGTTTTGAGCCGCGTCTAGAATGAAGATGAACAATTAAAACTTTGAACTATGAAGACGGCAACAGTCTCACAACTCACATTATCGCACACGTTATCACCGCAGTCCTCTGCGAGGCTCAGAGCTCAGCGGCTAAGTAGCATTCCAGCTGCCTCTCCACCTTCTCAGCTTGAAATTCGATTGAAATCCACTGAGGGTCGGCATGTAAAATCAAAGGGAAGTGTTCACACGACGTGTACAGGGAGCGTAACCTCTGCGCTAATCTACCATGACGTGAGCTTTGAGACAGGAACACACAGAAGGGAAAAGGGATTTAGATTTGGATGATTCAGAGAGGAATTCATTCAGAGTGATTCTAAAGATGGGGAAGGAGTGATTATAGCAGTGAGTTGGTGCAAACGGTGCTCTATGGGAAGTGCAGTGTTTTTGTGTCATGTGTGTGAATACTAATCTCTAGGTCTACTGTATTTTATGGCTGTATTTTATTACCATACTCCCATCGCTGGTCACCAGTTCATGAGAAAATGCACAAAAAACAGAGTTTATGTTTCTCTTTCATTCACCCAGAGGCAGTCAAAGTTAACCATCTCTGATGATTCACCTTAACACCGCCGGTGACTTACTCTGCTAGTAGAAACGGAAAGAGAAAGAAAAGAGAGGAGAATAACTGATGCCTGCTTGGATATTGATAAACTGTAGGTAGAGAAAGACAGAACACATGAATGATGGCAGACAGAGAAAGAGAGTGAGACCGACAGAAAATTTGTGAAAGAAAGATTTGAAATACAAGAAGAGGAAGAAATGATGAGAGGGAAATGTATTAAGGATCTTTTAAATTTTGATCATCTGAATGGAAACAGCAATACAGAAAAAAATCTAAATTTGTATATTAATAAAAGAAAGTTTATGTCAATTAAAATAACACAGGAGAAGTGGATCAGATGACAAAACCAGACAAAGAGAGACAGAGTCAGTTGTGCTAACGAAGAGAGAAAGAAACAGAAAGGATGAAAGGTTGAGGCAGTCAGTCATAGAAAGAGAGACAGACGATTGGCAGATTCACTTGGACGCTTTGATTCTCTCGTTTCCACCTGTGCAACATCTGGTGTTGCCGTCCTGTCACTGCTGCTGTAGGTACCCCCCCCCCCCCCCACACACACTGCAAAAAAAATTATAAATTCTACAAACCAGCTTTTGAAGAACTGAAGGAACTTCGGTGTGGCAGGTTAGGTTTTTATAAAACGAGACGCATGCCCCTTTAATAGCGGAGGACAATAGCAGTGTTCTTCAATGAACCAGAAAAAGCGAGACTGTGCAGGAGAGGCCCTGGGGTGGTTGACAGGCTGACTCGTCCGTGGTCACTGGTCAGCGAGTTTGCTCACACTCCTGATGCTGTCCAGCCAATCCCTCGGAGGGACAGCTGGCGAACAGCCGCCTGCATCAAATCCCTCCAGCTTTCTCTCACTCGTCCCACAAGCTCAGAGCAAAACAACCAACAGCCATCTTCTCTCACCAAAATACTTTTTTCGCCCGTCTTCAACACTGAGGCTCATGCAAGGAACAAGCAGAATAGGCATTCGACACAGGTTTGGCCCACAATCTTAAGAAAAAAAAAAAGTGCATCTTCTGAATATAATTTATCGCTAAGATACTTTCATAGTGTTACTGTTGAAGACTTTCCTGTAGCAGCCAGTGCCGCGATGCAGATTACAGAGAACAGAGCACCTGGGACCCAGATAATAAGAGTCTTAAGGGAGCTCTTATTAGATCCGTCAGTAAGATTTTACTAGGTACCAGGTTGATGACAGACACAGAGATTTGGTTCATACTGCCAATTCAAACAGGGTCTATTGTTGCAGACATGTGAAACACATGCAAATCCCTCCACCTCAGACAGCAGCATGCTGAACCACTTCTATGGAATTTTGGATCACAAAACATTCAAGCAAGACTATTTAACTTCGGCTGAAAAGCTGCCACTGCAGCCACAAGTGGATTTAACAGGAGTAGTGGTACATTCAATGTCCCTTCATTTCCCAAGATTCTCCTGAGTCAGTTGTTTTAGGATTCTGCAAAACACAGGTTTACGTTCGTTAATAGTTTGTGACAGGAGGTGAACGCCAATCACCATCACACCCTCCAGACACACCCACCCACCACCATAACCTCAACAACCGTATTATTCCTGAAGAATATACTGGTCATGAATATTGGCATGAAATGTAAATAATAACGTGCAATATGGACAGAATTCCCAAAATGCACCACACAATCCATGGTTTACTCTGCCTCTTAACAGCAAAGAGTGGATGTTTGTGAGACAAGTACAGTTTGAGTATTTAAAAGACATCTCCGTGCTCTGGCTGACTGTCCTTGTAGCAATGTTTGGTTTCAAGCTTTCCACTCAGTGTCTCTTGGTAGAAATAGGATGATTGCTGTCGGAACCACTGACCTTGTTGAACTAACATGAGAACAAGAAGCCAGTGTAGCCAGTGTAAAAAAAAAAAGCTGAGTT
Organism: Anarhichas minor; assembly: GCF_050575085.1. NCBI lineage: Eukaryota > Metazoa > Chordata > Actinopteri > Perciformes > Anarhichadidae > Anarhichas > Anarhichas minor. The sequence goes on from NW_027466520.1 coordinate 11,633,804, forward strand.
TTCTCCTCAGTACAGCAAAGATTCCAGTACATTCTCAAAAAAACAAGCTTTGTGGAGGTTTTATGCAGAGAGCATGCCAAAACTGGATCCCGAAGACACTCGTAAAAATCCCTGCATTCTAATTTAATCTTTAATTTACTATTTCCTCTGACCCATAATGCATCACAGTGATGGGGAGGCTATGAGAGGGAGTCAACATTAGTGAATGAGGGAAAGGGAAGAATAATAAAGCAGACACTTTCACAAACTCCCTTCAATTACATTTTTGCACACCAAGAACCTGTCAACATTGTTGGAGACTTATATAAACCAATAAAAAAAAATGTTCTGGATGTGCAAGGCATGAAAAGAATTCATCTGTGTTTATGCAATTACAGCCCATAACCTATCTGTATTTTTTTTCTCAGACTTGATGGTTTCTGATGATAGGTCAGATATGTTCTGGTCTTCCATTCATCACTAATTCCTCCAAAGTCCCTAATTAGTGGTTTGGCCCGTCAGGTTGACTTTCATGGGGAACTTTTGCAGTTGATATAATAACAACTCTTCAGCGATCGCCACTATTTCATGAAGAAACATCCCATCTCATCAAGAAATCATGTGCTGTAAACACTTTCTTTTCTTTTCTGAAGAGGCTTCAAACTTTTTAACCTTTGGCATCGAAGCAGCGTGGAAAGATAAAACACAGAGACAGCTGTTGAGTTTTGCAAAGCAGATGAATATTGGCAGCTTACAATACACACACACGCACACACACAAACACAGCAGTGGTGTGAGCTGCCTGCGTTGCCACTATGCTTGGCTGACACCAGGAGCCGTTTCCGTCCTCTGCTGTGTTTTGGCTCTTTGTAGTCAGGCAGCTGGCAGGGCAGCTCCTGGGGTCGACGTACACCGACCGAGGGGCTGTGAGTCCGCGGGGAGTCGTCATTAACTTTGAGCAAGTGTGTGTGTGTGTAGTTTTGTCTTTGGAGACTCATCCTATATGCTCTGATCTTCCCCCCTGACCCACCATCAAAGCCGACACACTGAGCCCCACAGGACCAGCCAAGGGGCACTGGCAAGAGCGAGAGTTTATGTCCAGTACATGTAACCACAAACACACCTCTACACATTTCATAATAGGGCTTAGACACATGCATGCAGGGTTGTTACATGCATATGTGCAGTGACATATAGGTACAGATGTAAATGTCAAAGCTAAGAAGGAAAAGACAACACTTACATTACAGGATCCCACACACATTAGAAAGAAAGGGACGGAGGGGCTTACACACACACACACACACACACACACACACACACAGAGCCAGCCCCGGAGGTCAGTGGTGTGAGAACTCAAGGCCAGGCAGGAGCATCGGTCCATAGCGAGGATATGAGGCAGTGAGACTGGCCCTTTTGCAGAATGTCAAGCCCCATTAGCGAACACAGAACAGCAGCAGACAGGTTTACTCTCCTGTAGAAGTCAGTACAGTAACAGTGATCACTAATTCCTGTCATGTGTCCCATATTCACTTTTCAGACCCGGAGGTTGCCGCCTGGGTAAAACATTGTCTAATACAGCACAGCCTGAGAGTTTGACACTCTAAGCTGCATTTTCTCCTCTTTCACACACAGACACACAAATGCATCAATGGCCTGGATATCCAGCCTGTTCTTCTTCCATTACCTCCCACAGGTTACACAACATAATGACCTCACTAGTGAGGCATCCCCAAGAACAAAGGCCCCATTTCAACCATATAATCAAATGTTTCTACCGTCATCGTCCTCCATATAATCCTTGAAAAACCGTTTGGGGTTTTTCTAAAGACCCATCCAAAACCATGACACAAATTGTCAGGCGTGCTATCCCAGGACACGCACAAACACAGAAACTCACACACATCCACAGAGTAACAGAATCTGATTTTTGTTCCCACCATCCCGAGCTCCATCACCACTGTGCTGCATTCCATGCAAGATGATAAAATGAAGTCTGGACACACATCTATCTTTTGTCATTTTGAGATTTTTTTTAGGTAGAGTGCAATGTGTGTGGGTTTGTGTGTGCCTAACCCCGAGGGTAGGCGGATAATTTGCTGTAATTGCTCCTCTGCTGGGGCTTTGCTAACAGATAGATATCCAAGGTATGGCTGCTGGACTGTGTAGTATCAGTTTTTTTCAATCGATAGACTGACAGTTGAGTGGTAGCAGTCATCAGCTCTCTGTTGAGTCTCCAGTTGGCCTCAAGGTAGCTGGATGTGTCATACCTGTGTGTCAATAGGAGATTTTATTCCTGCTCTTCAAGCGCTATTACGTAGGATTAAGATGTGGACCCACTAACTCGGCTACAGGGGGCATTTAAACAAGGGGGGTATGCAAGTGTTTGGGTTTTTCTCTTCTTGTTATGCCCCTTTTCCACTACAATAATGTACCGGACCATAAAGTAACAAATGGTAATGGTAACATAAAATAGGATAAGGTTAGGTAACGTAACATCAGGGCAGGTAAGGTAACATCAGGTAACGTTATGTAGCGTAACTAGGAGAATCAATGAGGCGCCACATAAAATAGTACAAGGGAAATATTACAAACAATAAATAAACTCGTACAAAAATCACAGCAAGTAAGTCAAAAAGGAAAAAGCGACATGATTTAGTGTACTGTTTGCAAGGCCACGGTCATCTTGTATTACCGAAGCATCCTGTTGTAAAAATGCAACGGTGCAAAAAGTACTTAATGCCAAAACCTCACAAATTTGTAGAAGTTCAGGTTGTGATTATTGCTTGCAAATTGCAGATACATTTGCAAGTCCTACCAGGCTCCTGCATACTAATGCTTGGGTCACATATATGGCATTTGTTTTGTGCTTCAATTAGTAACACATGTCAAAATATCATGTTGCTATTGCAGCTTGCAATTTGAAATTTTGGTGAGATCCAAGTTTGGAGATAAAGATGAGGGACCACACAGGATTAACAAGACAAATGTGTGTGTGTGTGTGTGTGTGTGTGTGTGTGTGTGTGTGTGTGTGTGTGTGTGTGTGTGTGTGTGTATATCTATATCTATATATAAGGGAGGAGCCTTGTGAGTCCATGTTCATATTCAACCTTTACACCCATGACTATCATCAACCTTTATTCAGCATCTGTGTCTGCTTGAAGACTTGCACGTCTAAATGGCCACAGAGAAACACTCATTGACATTAATGGCCAGTTACGATTTCCCCCAAAGCCCCAGTAAAAACAAGTGTTCGTTTTATTGGACACCAATTCGAGCCAATGAGCTGTCAACAAAAGACAGTGCAACATCTTTTTCACATTCATAAGGAAATTCCATGAAATCGGGAAAGAAATGAGCTGAAAAATAAACACCGCCATTTCTTTTCCACTTTATGTGATGTTAATACAAATGTAATTCTACAGTAGACCAGCTGTCACAACAGCCTCTGGTCAGACTAATGGTGGCCTATACTTCGCTTCAACTTACATCGGCGGTCTTCACACAGAAGAGCCAGAGGACTTCTCACATCCACAGCGGTGGAAAGAGCACGGCACAAATCCAAGTTCAGTAAAAAGCCACAAAATGACTGTGAGAGGAGTAAATTAGTTATTTCTAGTCTTTACAATCCTTCAGCGACAGACAGAAATAAGGATTCGGTCCCGCCATTTTGGTTCGCAGACTGATAGCTGCATTTTAAATTTGAAAACTGAACACACTCTTCTGCCGGAGTTTGATGCATGAGTCCATTTTGTTCCTTCTCCAACATCTTGTTCTCTTTGGGGGCCGATTTGGCAGAAATATTACTGGCTGTTTCATTCAGACTCCGACAAGAAAATAAACGCAACCAAACACCACGGTCATAAACAAAACCAGTGACACCAAACACTTCACTGCCTAACGTATGTAACTAACAACAACAATCCCAAACCAGAATCATTAATCTCGCAATACACACTGAAAGATAAATTGTTTGGAGTTGGTCAGATTGTCAGGATTTGATGTCCTTTGGTTGCCATGGGATACCGGGGGAAAAACATTTGGGGAGCCAGCAGAGGTCTGTCTGGGTCTACTAGTCTCTGCTAAAATAGAAGTTGCTGCAAATCCATCAGCGATCTTTGAAAATAAAGCGATTTTTGCCGTTTGCTGTGTCACAACATGAAATCTCTAAATGTAGGATAACAGGTGGACCCATAATAGTTTTCTAAGACGCCATTAAATTAAGTATTTATTGGGGAAATCAGTGACCATGGCATACAGGGTGACTGATCGCTTGGAAAAAGAAACCTCTGATCTGGTTCCTTCTTCCTGCAATATTATCTGTCCTTGATGTTTGGCTCCATTTCCTCTGAGATTTATATGACTGATGAGGACTGCTTTCCTCTTGGGTCCTGACCACAGACCCTCTCAGAAAGGGCTCCCTCGGCTGCTTTAGAGATCGCCACCAATCAGCGCTAAGTGAGTATTACGTAAACAGTGATGTACTCCCAGAGTTTTTGACGGGGAGTCCATTTTGAGCAAAACAAAACATTTCTGTGGGTTTTAAACGGCGTGTCAATACAGGGATGATGGTCGTCAAGAATCCCTTTTTATTGGCCTGTCCGGCTGTGTGGGAAACCCTCTGAAGACTCATCCCACTGGCATGCGTCTCTGTGTGTGGTAGTCTTAGTAGGTATTCTGTGAAGGCTTATTTCCGGGCTGCTTTATCTGTAGTTGTTGCCTGTACGTGTGTGTGCCTTTATTTGTCTGATGGCTTGTATTTTTGTGTGTCTTATTTGTCCATGTGCCTCTATCAACATGCAGCAGTGCAGGCAGTAAAGAGGCCTGCTATAGTGATCTGTGGTTAGTGTCTGCTTTTGGGCAGCAGGTGTGCGTGTGTGCATGAGTGTGTGTGTGTGTGTAGGTGTGTGTCTAGGTGTGTGTGTCTGAGCGGGGCCAGTCTGGTCCCAGATTTAGAGGAGGAAGCCGGTGTCAGGGCCAGGAGATGGATCTCTCCTGAGGGATCCGATAAATAAGGAAAAAATATCTTTGAAAAAGGAAAACGCAGCTGTTTCCAAAGGAGAAGTGAAAAATATTGGTGGCTTTGGATTCCACAGACACAAGGTAGAAGGCCGGCACACTCTGTGATGCCGACGGTACTCCGTCTCCCCTCCCTTTCACTATGAACATCTCCTTTTCTCTTCCTTGTCTGCCTCTCCGCACATCTTTTCTTCCCTCTCTGACGCTATATATCCCAATCCCCACCTCTCTGTCTGCCTTTCTTTCCCCTACACGCTCTCTGTCACGAAGACAGCCAGGCCACAGTGCGATTCCCTTTGGAAAGTCTGTGGTGACCACAGCGCATTTCAGGGGCTTAAAGGCAGAGCATATGATCCACTGATAAATCAGTCTGGGCCAGCTTCAATGTTCCCCCTGGGCTGACTTACATGTAAGACCTCCTGCTTGTTTTACACACGGGCACAGCTCCAAAAACAGCGACGGTAACAAGACACCTGGATATGCAAAAAGCAGGTGGGCCTCGAGGAAAATCAGGAGAAAAATAATCAATGTTTCTAATAATACATCTGTCCAGGATGTCAACACAATATTGTTGAGATGAAAGTCTGGTGAACTTTGGTTTTCTGCATGTTATTTGAGTTGACAGTGGGACCCACCCTCTAAATGCTTTTCTCTAAATGTACAATTCAGGTGAGGTCAGTGTGTTCTTAAAGCCTATTGTAAAAACAAAATCATCCTGATCAGCCTTGTAGCCAAACGTTTAGCCACGTATTTGAAACTACATTATTTCTGGGTGAAAACTGAAAGCGAGTGAACCTAAAACATTGATGATGATCCCTCACTGGACAGGGAAACTACAGTAAGTGCGATAGATCAAAGTTGAACCGGGAAGTCTGAAAACCATGATGGATGTTTAAAATGGACAGTTGGGGTAATCATTTTAGAACTTGCATTCATTTTATCTTTAAAGTAAGTTTGGCCGATATCGGAGTTTATTTACAACTCGTTTGATCGTCTCACCTCTTTTTAGCAATGTTACTTGATCTCAGAAATGAATTCAGTAACCACAATGTTATTATTCCAGGGAGAAATTATGGCCAAACCTGCCAAAATAAGACCCTACTATTAATAAGCCGGCATTATCTTTGAATATGATGCTCCTGACTAGTTGAAGTACTATCCCAAATCACACACACAATGATGAGGTAGAGCACCTGGACTTCTGATACATTGATACACATAAGCAGCAAAACAGCATCAGACACAAAACAACAACCCAAACAGCTCAGATCTAGATTACCACCAAAATGGGATCACACAATTCCTGGACCAAGAGATATCTGTCTGTCCACTACGAAGACCTGAGATATTCTGCAAAACAGACTATAATATAACAAGTAGAAAGGGATACGTTTATTAAAAAAAGAATCATTTAGTGTTCTAGATGAATGTCAGAGTTACATTCTTCTCAAAGTGTACACAATACCAGCTGGGCTTCCAAAGCAGTTCATCTCAAACAGCATATACCGTGTGTGTGTGTGTGTGTGTGTGTGTGTGTGTGTGTGTGTGTGTGTGTGTGTGTGTGTGTGTGTGTGTGTGTACTGTAGGAACAGCTCTGAACATACTGATCATAATGTACCATATGTGTAAAAAAGGCACGGACGGTGAGACGCATACAGTAGATGCACATAGACAAAAAATGTGAGACTTCCTCTTGGAAAAGGGATTCATACCGAACTTTTTCTATCAGATAAGGTATCCAGGAGGTGTGGAAAGTGTCCGTACAGGAGGAAGGACTGGGCAGAGTTTCCCCTGCACATCCTTAGTGATAAGATCCTTTTATCCAGAAAGCCTCAACGGCACTGGGAGTGGATACATTTTTGTTGTGGGTGGCCTCACTGGGAGTCAAAGCCCTAACCTCCACTGAGATATACGCATAACACCATCTTTCTTCATCTTACTTCTTTCTCACCCGACTGTCCTTTATCTTTACTGTCTGTGTTTGCAGTTTCAACATCTCTCAAAGCTCTCTCCTCCTCGTGCTTTCTTCCGTCCCCCTATTTTCGTTTCTCTGATGCAGCCTGTGGTTAGACGCCTCAAGTCCCTCTCTACCTCCCTCCACTTTGTTCAAAGAATGATGCACTGAATTAGGAAAGCGGACTGGAAATCATACAAATTTGTCCGTAAAAAAAGTCTAAACAATTGTGATATGAGCCGATTTTAATATTACACCCTTTGTTGTTCTCTGATAGACCCAGCATATACAAGTCTTGCCACTCTTCCTCCTCTGTGCTCTTTTCCTCATCTCTCTCTCCTCCGCCCTGCCTGCCTCCCTCCATCCCTCCCGTCTCCGACTGTTTTCCTGTCAGTATCATGTTTGGAAAGTCAGCCTGCGGGTCAGCCTGGGGCTCGTAAATTTGTCAGCGGCAGCGCGGTTGAAAGGGAGGCTACTTGCTCGGGAGGGTCAGGAGCATCTGCGCTCACATGGGGCCTTTTTCTCGCTGTGGACCCGCGGTTGTTGTTTCAGGCACGTCCTCTACGGAGAGACGACCAGCCTGGGAACATGTGAGGGGCCGAGGGGTGCAGCTTTACTCTGTGACACCAGTATTTGATGAAGACTTCTTGTATAAGGAGGTGGGAGTTCAACATTCAAATACACGCCAATTATCAGCGCAGACACACACAAGTCACATGTGTCCGTATTTGCGTACTTGTTAAAACTTTGTGAGTGACTGCATTCATTCCCTGACCCTTGACCCTGACCTTTGAGGTAAACTACACCCTAACACACTCATCACTGTCAAACGAACAGCTATTGTTGATCCACTTTAAGTTTCTGGCTCCAATGTGTTTTACGGTGGGGTATTTTTCTAATTTGTAAGAATAACTGGCCAAATTATATTTAGGTCTAGCGCAGGTGCAATAGGCTTTGATATTTGCTGACTGTTAAAATACATATATAAGAAAAAACAACACCACTGGACCAAAATGCAGTGCAGCCACATTACATCTCACATTTAACACCCCTCTTCTCCAAACCAAATTGAACTCATCTGACTTATTTCAACAGGTTCACATCTTTAAAAAAAAAGAAAAGAAAATCGCAACATAGACAAAAAAATGTTGGTTCTGGGGAGAGAAAATTACACGCCTTTAACAAAAGATTGATGTTGAGATATTTCCGTCTGGACCAAAGTGTTGGACAGACCGGCCGACACGCAGCTAGCATGGCTTCTAAGAAAGGATTCCCATAAATGTTCTACTTGTTCTGACTGTTAAATATCTTCGCAAAGACATTTGTGTTCACATAAATGTGTGTTTGCGGCTTCCAGAACAAACACACACTCACACTCTCCTTCCTCTGTTCTGTCAAGGTCACCAAAGGCTTTAAATCACCTTTATTCTGTCCCAGAGTTTCTCACCCCTCAAGCATCCACTGGGTGTGCCTTTTTTTTTTTTCTTTCCTTTCTTCCCTCCTTTCTCTCTCTTCCTCTACTTCTTTTTATTTACTTGAGATAAATCCCAGCGGGCCTCCCGGTGGCTTCACAGAGGAATGTGACAGCAGGAATGTTTACCATGACATTTACGCCGTTCCTGTCGGCAGCGGTCATCTCCATTACCAGAACGAGCGTCTCTCCGGCAGAGCAAACGACGGGGTCATTATGATAATGGATGGAGTTTACTGGGCGCACGAGGACGCGCCGATCCGGAGTTGAGCGGTTCACAGGTTCACAACCTTTTTTAACACCGGGATGGACGAGAAATTCCAAAGACATACCAACTAGTGTTTACTAAATAAAGAAAGTATGTCCTGTACTGTGTAACTCTGCAACGTCAAATGTATCATCATACAGATTTTTTGACAACGTCAACGAACGAGTCCTATCGTGATTTTATTGCTGTAAATGCAAAATAGACGCAGAATACTCCTAAACTCCTAACATAACAAGAGAATGGAAAGATGCGTCCGTAATTTAAAATGATGTTATTTTGTATTGGGGATACCCACCATGACACTTGGTATTGGATGGAAAACCAAAGTTTGTACCGTCTCCCACACTTATCAGCATTTCCTTGAGCTGTGTTTACAGTGGCAAATGTTTCCCTCACTTATTCTAACAGGTTCTATTTCTAACTGCTGTGAAGCCGGAAAACTGTGCGCGATGATGTCATTAATACAGTCTTTAAAAACAGAAGATCAATGTCATGTTCAAGCAGAAGTGTGCGGCGATCCACAGCTAAATAACAGCTAATGTTGATGCAGTTTGCACTAATGCCACCTACGGGATCTTCCTGTAGCGTCCTATATTTTGTTCTTACAGTCACTTCAAACCTCATCACATGCACGGGGTTTCGCGGCTTTGGTTATGCAGTGTTCTGGGGAAAATGCAGGAATCAAAACAAAGAGACACGTTTGTTTGCGTCTTTTGCCTCTCTTTTCCCTTCCTTGTCGCTCTCTTTCACATATACAAATTCTGTATATACAAACACAGCCTCCCACAAGCGCGCGCACACACACACACACACACACACACACACACACACACACACACACACACACTAATTCCAGGTTAATGATCTCTTCTGCGTGGCCTTAACTTGACAGTTAAACACAAGACAAAGGCTGACAGCTTTACGGCGCTTTTAGCAGGAAAGAGACATGCGGGAGTAAACACACTCTCTCTCTCTCTGTCTTTGCCTTGTTTTAAGCACATACCCACACACTCAGAAGCACATGTACTGATACGAGTGGTTACAACGATCACTAAACATGTATGCGAGACTACAACCTTTGTTGTAGTGCTTCCTGAGCAGTCATGACTGCCCATACTGATATATGAATATTAGACATCTTTAATATCCACTTGTGGGGAGATTTGTCATTGGCTTCACATACATGCATACACTTATAAGCCTCATTTGCTAAAGGTTAAAATACAGTTCAAAAACAAAAAATGACGACATAAGTGGGCAGAATGGTTGTGATGGCGGCGCTAAAATGTAAACAATTAACACATATTTATCATAAAAACAGCAGCAGCCACTAAAATCTAATAAAATAATTTCCATTTGTTTAGTAAGATGACAGGTGATGGAATGAAAGATCTCATGAAGAAGTTTCTCATTGCTGTGGCTTGTATCTAATCGTATATCATATCCTATCCTAATTTAAGTTGGTTTCGACAGCTTTTTGTATCAACATTGCCATTTGTATTAACTTTGTGCCAGACTAACAAATGTTTAAACGGTGCCTTTTCATGCTAGAATTCTTTTTTCTTCTTCTTTTGAGTCTGGAAAAGCCTTTACAACTGGATTTGGACCACCAGACTCTCCAGTGAAACCAACACCGTAATCAATTTGTTTCATACTGAGCCAGTAGCGCAATAGATCATGCATCTGTTTATACGAGCTCCTGGAGAAGGCCATCATGTCAACCTGTTTCTGATCAGCCGCCTCTTGTTGCACAGAACGCGGTCAAGATTTCTCCTGAGGTTTCACAGCAGAGTGAAGACGGCGAGTGAAAGAGATACGTAGGGACGGACAGATGCGGGGAGAAAACAACAGATGTGTGAGAGGACGGTGAAGCTCTGCCCCGTCCTGCCTGAAGCACGGCAGAACAAACAGAGCAAATTCCTCCGTGCCTGCACCCAGAGGTGATGAATGGGAGCAGCGGGGCCCTAATCAGATGTTCCGCCAGGGTTATCTGCTCCGTTCGATAGATCGTTACCAGCCGCGAGTGTGCCGCACTTCACCTCCTTATCTCGTCACACTCCTCCGTCCCGCGCCACTATCGCTCCCGACTGGAATGTCCTGATGAGGACGCGAGACAACACGGGAGAAGAAATGAGGACAGAGAGAAAAAAAACAAGGCAAGAAGGTGTAATCTCTGATGCCATCTCGTCCAGTTGGAGAGTTATGGCGTGAGAGATATCATCGTGGGTGGGTGGGCGCGGGGGCGGAGGAGGGATGTGTGCGTAGCTGGATGTTAAGAGCAGGGTGTGTGACAGAGAGGACTTCAAGTGTAAATGGAATGCTCGCTTATAAATGGCTATCTGCTGACCTTAAGGTCAACCAAGCCTGTGCGTGTGTGTGTGTGTACATCTCCATCTATGCATACGCCCGCAGCAACAGGTTAGCTGCGTCAATGCCTCCACCTACCGAGGACAATACTGACAGGAGTCATGCACATACTCAGACACACTGTGAGGACAATAGAGTTGTCCTGTAACACCTCGTCTTTTACGACAGACGCAGAGCTGGACTGGAAACGCATAATCGGGTTAACCAGAGACTGTTTTCCCCCCATCGACCCTATTTCTGTCTCGAGGCGGCTGTGTGTTTTGCCAAAGAGCTTGACAACCAATACAATCCAAACATGAGGGAAAAGGAAGCACTTTAAAACACTGTAACTCAATGAGCAGAATTATTTGTATATCTTGGGCCGTTCTTGAACATCACTGCAAGTTCAAGCGAAACTTGTAGCGGCAGTGAAATATCCGATACTGTAAACAGATGAAAACAAACACGGAGGTTTGTAGTTTGTTAATGTAACTTTTCTCACCATTGCAGGAAGGTTTTTCGACTGCCAAGTTTATGTCTCAGAAAAGATCCTTTAGTCCGCTGCAGCATATTTTGAATTCCTCGCTTAACTTCTGGCTAATATTGTTTACGGTATGCTGGAAGTTGAGGTGAAGTGACGGGTGGTCCTCTGTTCTGTTCCGTTCTGGTTTCTGAGGCTTTGCAGGAAGTGTTTCGAGACGGTTTAGTGAAAATGTGCCAAAGCTCACCCTCTGCATCAAACAACTGACTCTTTGATCGAAGCCAACTAATTATTTGATCATGCTGGGGCTTTGGGACACGTTTCGCTGCAAAGGAAGTGGCTTACCTGTGGCTAAGGCGCTGAGAAATGCAGCCAGGCATCATAAGACAAGGAAAACAGCCGCTTAATAAGGGCATTTCATTTCAGAATAAGCCCTGGGCTGTCTGGACCCGGCTAATCTCCCGAAAACCCACTTCTTAAAGCTTTCTGGCTTGTTTTGCTTTTAAAGTGCGGGAGGTAGGCTAGTAGAAAGCTTGGCTGTTGACTTAGGTAAGAGGTAAAGTGACAGCTCAGCTATAGCCATGCAATGGGGTGTGCAGAGACAGAGGAGGAGAAGAAGAAGAAAAGGAGAGCAGTCATGATGACAGACGAGTGCACGAAAGCATAAAATAATCGCACAATATTTGAGCTACAGGAGGCAGGTATGATTTAACTCTCCAGACACGGGAACAGCCTTAAAATGGGCTGCAATAAATAATGTGTCCTGGGCAGATTGGATAGCTGTCCGATATCAAAACAGTATTTGAGACGGATTAAAATCAGATTGTCAGTCTGTGGGGAGAGTGTCTGTCGTCCCCTGTGATGATAACTACAGTGACCCTGAAATTACACTGAAATTTGCCACCAATCTCTTTGTCACATACAAAGTGTTTCTGATCCCTGATTTGTCCAACCACTGAATAATCTGTACGGGCAAGAAAAAGGCCTGTGAGGCTGTTTAGAGGAGTACACATTGGGTCTTGCTCAAAGTCAATCCAGCCAATTTATAGTCGTTGTTCATTTTACATACAGTATATACTGTGAAACTGCAAAGTCTTTCAGTCGGTACCAAACAGCTTCAGGTGCATTAAAACCATCTTCTGGATTAGAGTAGCAGACCATGATTTTAGCATTTAGCCGGGGGAAAACCGAGGCAAATGCAATCAGATCTGTGATCTGGTCAACGGAGACACATTTATGCGTTTGTTAAAACTCATCTCAATGTAAATAGAGCCTTTGAACAGCAAACAGGAGGGCGGGGGTCAAGCTTATCTGTTGACAACGAAAGGGAATTTAAAACTGTCGGAAAAGTAGAACAAGAATGACTTCAAAACCATGAACGGAGGGCAAACAAGCAACGGGAGCTTTGACTGCGCTCCGGGCCAAGCCAAGCTCGGAGAAGCCTCCGCACCTGTCTGTCTGGTTGGCACAGAGGAGCAATGGCAAGGCAAACTCATCACAGTTAAATTCAGATGACACAGGAACAACATTTGGAGTTCCTGTTCTGCGACCAGTGAAACCGAAGCCATTTCTGTGCATCCTTGACTCACCACAACCGCGAGGTAACGGCTCAACCACAAAAACTAAACCCGATAGGAATAGCTCATTTTCCCCTGCAGGCTATTATAGCCCTCACGGTGGCTGCAGACATTTGCTCAGCAACGTGTCTCATTAATTGAGTGAGCGTTGACCTCTTGTATTTGTTTTCCACTGAGATGCTCCGTAACAATATTGGTCAGTGTCTCCCCATTCACTCCACAATATATTACCTTGTGAGGGATTTATAGAAGGTCTGTGACCAGAGACCAGCATGCGAGAAGGGTAGGTCATCCTCACTAAAGATGTCTCAACTTGAGTTCTTCTACAAGATTAACATGAAAAAGACGCATTTGTATACAGAATACTGCACAGACTTCTCTGGATTTCCTGCACATATACTAAATTACATGTATGTGTCTCTTTAAAGATGATCTGTTTCCTCTTATAAATGTAATGGTGAAATCACTTCATGTTTAAATTCAGTGTGTGCCACGAGAGAGACCCCGGGCCTTGCTGTCCCGTGGAGTTTTCTTGTAAACAATCAAAGGTTGTGTTTACATTCAGTGTTAATCACCAAAATGCCCTGTGTGCATTTTCTTCTTCATAAAACATTTGCAAAGCTGATTTTCAAGTATTACTGTATCTGGAACTGCATCCTGTGTCGTTTACGTCCATGTTTATAGCTTGCCGTCTTCTTGGCTGCCTTTGCAGCAGCATTACAGCATACCCATCACCTGTAGATCAGTGGAACTGTAAGAAGCCACTGACAGGAATGTGTATTGCATGTGGCACGGAGGTAAACAAAACAGAAACTCGTTGGTAGGAAAACAGCTCCATCGCGCTACTAGAGCTCTGAAACCCCACGGGGAACCTTCGACAGTGGCCGCTGCCACTACCCGAGGACCCTGCCGTGCATTAGGACGTGTCAGGAGCTGCAGCGCGTCACACAGCATGAGTCATTCAGCACAGAGTGTCACTTCACTGGACCTCAGTGGAAAGCAGGAACGTCCGCAAGGCAAACAGTGATGCACGTGCTTTTTCTAGGAATGAAGATGAAAAGGGAGCTGGAAAATATGCTTCTCGACCCACAATTTGAAGTTTTCCACCACTTGCTCAACTCTTTTCTCAATGGGTCATTCTGAACAAGTGATGAAAGCTAAGGAGAATGGATGACTGAACAAGAGGTCTACATAAATCACGCAGAGGGTGGGGTGGGGGAGGCATACGGTTCGCAGAGAGCACTTGAGACTGGATGTAACGTAGGGGCTCTTAAATCTATCCGAAGCCCAAGAGAATCCCCTCAGAAAATTGAGCTCTCTATCTGCGCTACTGCCGCAGCTGGCTGTGAAAGACATCAGTTCACGCCGGAGCTTAAATCACTGTCAGCGTTGTTATTTGCCATGGGTCAGTTTAAAGCCTGAGATTCTTACATCTACACCCAGGGAGGATTTGCTGATGTATGGAAGGTGACTCCAGTTTTAAATCAGATCAGCAGTGTAAACGGAGACGCTACATTCTTCTTTGCTTTGATTTGGTTTCACAAACACGGATTACGCGGTGAAGGTGCCTCTCGGTGGGTAAATCTGCTTGAGGCTCGGCCTGTTAATCCTTGCGCCACATTTTTTCATCGCTCCGGACAGATTGTTTGTCTTCTTCGCGTTTCTTCTTTTCATTTATCTTGATTTTAATTTGTAGTTTCACTTTGGCCACACATGACATCCAGATTTTTAGGCTGGTTTAGAAACAAGAAGGACCACCCAGGAGTGTTTCGGGCCTCTTTCTACTACAGCTTTCTAAAAATCGCTCCAATCGAGCTGGAGACACATTAAAAACTAATCGGATGGCGATGACACACGGTAGTCGTGCAAGGCCTTATTTGCAAAGCAGATGGAAAGCCTTGGCCTGTCCAACATTAATTACAATCACATTCGGGGAGGAAGCCGTCCCTCCTCCAGGGCGGTTAGGACTCTGTGTACGGCTGGAAGAGATGGCAACCTAGAAAACCACCGCAGAAATCTGAGGGAATCGTCAAAAGATGCACAGGACGCGATTAATCAAAGTCAAGAGCCAGATGTGCAACAACACAGTATAAACCCAATCTGACACAGCACAGGAACACCAGAACCACAGACACACAAACACCACGCCACCCCACCGTCACACTCCCACACAGAAGCCAACAGAGTGGCTTCGATATTCGAGACCAAAGTGATGGCCTCCTGAATATCTGGTTTTCATCACTGCATGTTGCAACACCAATACTCAGGGGACCAATAAGTAGAGAAACATTTGTTTTTTTTCTAACTCCAAAACTATTTCTCTTCTTCTTCATGTGCAGTACTGAGTCACTATTAAATGGTTTATAAAGGTGAAGTATAAAGTATTCCAAGGACTTCTTGTTTCAGTAAAACTCAGGGAAAACATGAGCAGTCATTCTTCAACAGAGATACTTTCTCACTGCTCTCATGGCCGCATCATGACAATGCCCCCGAGTTCCCAAGAAGAATGACAATCAATCTGGATGTAAGCCTCCTTGTCCACCAGCGCCTCTGTTTATCTTCAGGCGCTTTGTTTAGAGTCTCCCAGTAAACACTGGAGCTGCTAATGGAAGGAAGGCCTTTGGGCTTTTATGTCCCAAGCTCGTTATGATTAAAGTGTCCCTCTTTATCGTCACTGGAGATAATTAAAGACAAATCTGCTGGAGTAACACAAACAACGCAACGCGATTTACGCACAGAAACCGCAACTCGCCGCGCTGGAGGTCAACAGCGGGAATAGCCCTTTATACACACATACCAGCGGTGATGGTTGATGACTTGCTGAGGATACAAGGTCTATTTTCCCCCGCGAAGACGTAAATCATGGAGTAGATTGCGCAGCAGGACTGACCACCGAATGTCGGTCCTATAAATGAGCCGCGGAGGGCCAATCTACCCGGAGAGAGGTAGTGTCTTCAAAGTCCAACGTGAAAAAGAAAAAATACATTATTCTAAGGTGAACATGATCCATGCGTAATTGCAAAAATCATATCCCCATATATTTACAACATTTTGTCGTGTAAGTTTTTTCCTAGCGACCCTCCACTTCAACCTTACTTAAGCCAAACACCTGTTCACCCTTATTTCATTTCGCAAAATGAGATTTTCCATTTGATTTATCGTAATAATAACGTGAGAACAAAACAAAAAAAACATCTCACAGGAGCGCAATTACGCACTCCTGTAATTTCAGCTAACTTACCTAAATTAACGAAGCTCATCACCATATCTGCGTCGTTTAGCAAGGCAGTTTCTTGATATGTGGCAAGAGGCGGACTCTGGGTCGTCCGCATGGACTCATACCGGTCCAGGATGCCTTCGACTTGGCTTTTCTCCTCGCTAGATATGGTGTTGTATAAGTCCAACATGAAAAGTGGAGCGGAGTTGTATTTCCCGTGTGACAGATGCGGTCTCGGTCTGTGCGGCAGCCCGAGGATGGACAGGATCTCCTTCTGCATCTCCCTCTTCTCGTGCGTCCGCAGCCGCCGGTGGATGAAACCCGGGTGCACTTCGTTGTTTCCATCCAGTGAATAATTACTCCCCGCGACCAGGAACATGCAGTAATAGGCGCTCCACCACAATCCGACCAAGGCAAGCCAGCAGCTGTTCATGGTGTTTCCCCGCTGTGCTCTCCGGAGTCCCAAGTGTGTCTGTCTTGGAGCTTTTTAAGTCGCCTATCCAAATGTAAAATAGGCGTAATGGTAACCAAACGTCGGAGCGCGCAGTTATCTGTCACAGCCGCGTATCAAAAGCGAGAAAAGACTCGCGAATCAAGCCATTTGAAATACTTCCTAAAGAGAAATGTGCAAAATAGTGTCGGTCCTGCTTTCATTTCTGAATCCCGTAGCGCGCTGTGCTGCTTCAGGGTAGAGTGCACCATGAGAAACTTTATTGTGAGCGCTCCGGTAAGTCGGTCAAAACACACCGTTTGATACGACGTTCACAAATAATAGAATAAGTCCACTGACCGAAGCCATTTTACTTAAGCGGATGTGTTTGCTCTCCAAAAAAAAATAACAAGACGTTCCAACGTTGCGCACAGACAAAAGCCGCCCTTTAATTTTGGAAGTGGTCTCGGCGACGCTCGCTTACTCCTATGAGCTGAGTACGAGAGTCTAACAGGAATCAGCAGGTTGCAGTCCATAATATGCGCGCGCGTGTACGTATGTGTGTGTGTTCCGAAACCGCCCACTCCGTGCGCACTTAGCCAGAGGTGGAGCTCTGCAATGCTACAAGGACAACTCCAACATCATATTTCCATATTGTGTTCGCTGCAGAATAACAGCCCGTCTATTCTAATAAAAAAAAGCCAAGTTGGTCTACTTTGCATTGGTATTGCTCATAATGTTCCTGTTGCGTTTTATAGTTGTCTGCAGCTGGCCTGTACAGATTATGTTCCCAAGAGGTTAGACTTTTGTTTATGCTCGGGTAATTGCGCTTTCTTGCAACATGTTCCGCCTTTTGAAAAAGTCCTCACTTCAGCGAAATTGTCAAATCTGCTGCCTATAATGGAGCGTGGATTGCATCTTCATCTTCAGTCAAGGTGTTTTCCGACCCCGCCGAAGCAAGAGTAAATGTTGCCCAGTTGAGGCACGACCCCTGACGATGGAGTTGGAAACAGCAAGCAATGACGCACAGCAACCTGCAGAGGAGAAGCGACCCGATCTCCTTCAAACACTACAAAAATAAACGGTCTTCGTTTTCTAATTAATCTTACATCTTAGCACTTAAAATCTAAACCAGCTGCATGGGGCTGCCCCTTCAAGTCACTGCCTTTGTTGAAGGTGAACAAATTGCAACAAATATACACTGCTATACAGGTGTAAAGATATTTTAAAATGACAACACTATCTAGTGCCAGCAGAGAACAGCTGAACATGAGCCATACATCTCGAAGTGAGACGAAAAGGAATACATTCAAATCCTTATTCCCCCTCTCTCCTTCCTCTTCCTCCCATCATTCCTTTCACCCTAACCTGTGTTATGTCTTCATGGCCCCTTCAGACTGTGATGGTCCTGGTGATAAGGTCCAAAGGTGTCCATATCTCTCGGTGTCTCTGCTACTGCTGCTGCTGCTGCCAGAGCCAGTATCTTATCTGCATGTGAAGAGTGAGAACCAGCATCAAAGCTTCACGTACCACCAACAAACACACACACACACACACACACACACACACACACATTTATAGCTTTTAGACTAAATACAACAGTTCGCTCTCATACAGCCAATAAACCAAATCTCATATTACTACTCAACATAACTCCTTCTACAGCGTGTTATCAAACAGTGCTGCTGTTTGTGCCCATTCACCAATCTTCATATTACTTGCAACCATTATGTAGGGCATACCATACAAGAGATGATATTTAAATGTTTCTATGTTTTTCCTGCAGCAGAAATCCTGTCAGTAGACCACAGAACGAAAATAATGTGCAAAGACTTGGATCTTGTTGGAGACAGCATTGTGCGTGTACCTGTGTGCGTATGTGTGCGTCTATATAAGAGATACAACCGAGAGATCAAACTGTACAATAACAGAACCAGGGCTCGTAGAGAACCAGTGCTCTGAAGGACGTCGTTTATCAGATTCTTTAGTTTTTCTTGGACTCAAAATCCCCATTTACTAAAATGAGAGCTTAGTCCTGATTTACAACACAGATTTAGTGGTTGAACTGAGTTTGAGCAAAAAAAAAATAAAAAATAAAAAAGACTTCTTTCATTGGCAATGATACAGTGAATGATGAGATACCTCTTGGCTCTGGCACTGAATACGGAAACGAGGAAATAGTCATTTTGCGGGTAAAACTATGAAAGGAAATAGGGGATTTTTACCACCTCATATGAGTCAGCGCACGGTGACAAACAGCATGGAATCCATGTTTCAACTTGATGGGCCATTAACTTTGGGCACATTAAACAAACACAAGTCACCACAAAAGCATCCAACAGCTTCTTCTTCCTCCTCCTCGGTGCCCTCCAGTGCTAGCATAACATTCCTGTGATTAACAAGCTGCACACGTTGGGCTGAAAATGATTGAAAAAGGCGCTTAATACTTCAATATGTCCTAAACATTTTACTTGACATTAAGCAACTGTGTGTGTGTGTGTGTGTGTGTGTGTGTGTGTGTGTGTGTGTGTGTGTGTATTGGAAGTAGAGGGAGGAGGAGGAAACATTAAACAGAGGTTCTGTGTCCTGTCATCACACTGTCTAGACAGGACACCTCCTAGACCTAATGAGGTCTTTGTCTGCCTGTATCTATCTATTTTACGCACACACACACACACACACACACACACACACAAATATCTCCATACATCTTGGTTTTTGTTCTTTTCCAGTCGTCATGTGATACAATATAATTAAAGAGCATTAAAAAAACTTCAGGAAAGAGTTCACACAAACTCGCACACAGATGAGAATCTTGTACGCGTGTTGTGTGCTCAAGTGCGATGCACACACGTCTGTCCGACACGCAAAAAATGAAGGGGAAGCGTGCTCCAAGACCATAGGAATGCTTACACCTGGCACATATCTGACAAGAAGCGCTGAGTCCTCTGCAATAATTACAGCATATTGCTATGGTTACTGGGTCGCACGCACACGAACATACGTCTCATCCCAGTAATCCCAAAGCAACAATGGCGAGCTGCTGCAGGTTTCGTGCTTTTGATGCCTTTTTAATCTTT
This sequence comes from Anarhichas minor, assembly GCF_050575085.1. Taxonomy (NCBI): domain Eukaryota; kingdom Metazoa; phylum Chordata; class Actinopteri; order Perciformes; family Anarhichadidae; genus Anarhichas; species Anarhichas minor. The sequence continues at coordinate 11,653,626 of NW_027466520.1, forward strand.
TGTGACGGATTTGTTTTGTGTTCACAGCCTTCCTATAGTTCTGCATCTCCCAGCATACAAAAAAGATATCTAGTGATTCTACTTGATGATTTGCTTTGAAACGACAAATAAAAAGGTGAAAGACCAACATGTATATTTATAATTCACAAATAATAAGTTTGGTTTAATCAGCTTGGGTTAAACCTACTTTTGGTGAAGACTGATAGCTGCGTGTGTTTTGCATCAAGAAAATGAAAGTTGACGTCTCAGTCTGCTCGCTGTGGAGCTTCTATTCCCTCCAAACCATCAGGGTCCAAGCAGCCCTCATTTTAAAACAGCTGTGCACATGTTACGTGAAATGTGGAGCTTGCGGACAATAATTGCAAATTGTGGCTTTAAAATATTCCTTAAACTAAATCGACCTACCTTTAGTCTTTCTGGTATTTTAAATGTAATTTCTTCAAAAACTATGCTTATTGCTCACAATAGCAACTCAAAACCTAAACATTTGAACTTATAAATCCAACAGGGTGAATGAAGGGAACATTCTCACTTAATTCTTGTGCTGTTAGTCACTATATCTGAGATTTAGGAGTGATGCTGTGGATAACAAGCTGATATGGTTGGCTTGGAAATGAGCTGGCTTTATCTGAAAACAAAATCGACCAGGTGCATCAGATACCGTCTAAAAGCAGGAGACCTCCAACATTAAGGCATCTAGATGTTATAGATCACCTGAAATCCATAAGGCCTCTGCAAACTAAATCCTCTGAGACTGCTCCTCCTCTTCCTCCTCTTCTTCTTGCCTGGGTGACAGATTCTGATTGGATGAAAGGAATTCCGTCGATCTCATACTGCTTGGTCTAGAGACAGAGGATGACAGATTAAACCAATTCTTTAAATGTTTTTGAATGTCAGAAAGTTCGCAAACTTGAGAGGGCAAATGTCAGAAAGAGTTTGATGGTAATTATTTTAAATATGAGAAAAAGTAAGAAATATTCACTTTGAAAAAGTGAACGAACATTGTGCACAATTCTTTTTATTCTTTTACATTCAGTGAAATAATCATCCTGTATTTTGATATTATATTGTACGTACTGTAATGTGTAAAATGTACCTGTGTGAAGGAGGGACACTGCTGAGGGACAGGAGCTGATCTGCTCCGCTAACTGCATGGCCGCCTGTAAAGCTGCACAGAACATTATGCATACACATAAGAAATGCAGCCACTCATAACATTAGAAATGCGTACAGGTTAATCTGTCAATAACCCTCTTTCTTATTACAAAAACCAAGATGGCCAGCCCTTCCCTGCTGCTTCCATGCCACTCCGCTTCCTCGCCCACATGAAAGCACTGGGTAATATCCAGATGAGTCCTATGGAAAGAACTACGCCTCATGATGCCACACTTTGATGCCCTGTGTGTATGTTGGTGAGCTGCTACTTCTTCGCTCTCCTCTGATGTTAAACCTAAGTGATCATCCCTCGGAGAGGACAATTAGGCCGAGGCTCGACTGTGGGAAGAGGAACTTCCTAAAATAATTAAGCTAATCTTTTTCTAACGTCTAAGGAGAGAGGGGGGGGGGGGGGGATTCGCACATGGAAAGGCTTTTTTGGGAATTTTCTTTAGGATACGAGAGCGTTCACGCGTTAATGTTAAACAGGAAATGCCGTATTGAAATGCATGCATAAATTTATCCTCAGACTGCTGCTTGAAGGAGTGAGGAGTGCTGATGGTGAGTTGTGGCTTCAGTGCCAAATTAAGAAAACAGATTCCCTTCTGTCTGATCTTACCTACAAGACTGCTTCTTAAAAGCTGTGTTTCCTGAATGAAAATGGGTCACGGGCCTGTTTGTCGGTGGTGTCTGCATGACTGGTCTTCACGGTGAATAACGATTTCTACTACCCCCACGCAGACGGAGGACTTCCAGCCTCCCCCATATTTGGTCTTCACATCTCTGCCATTTCCCATCAAATGTCCTATAATACCAACTACAATACACTGTAAACACACCTTCAATATTAAGACTCTGGCTATATTTCACTACCACGGGACAAATCCACAAAAGCAATGGCAGTGAAGTTTTAGACTGATGAAAATGTAATTTAAAAATGATGCAATAATCAGTACATTTAGATTAGGAAATATAAGATTAAGTACAAAAAAGCCGAAGAATCTCACCAAGCATTCAATACCAACTTTCAAAACGCAATGCGATGGACAAGCTTTGGTAGGTATTCGTAATGTATTGAGGTGTGATACCCAGCCATGGTGCAGCACTGATGAAAACAGAATCTACCATAACTCCAACACCTTGGCCATCAGGAACCACTCTAGGCAAAAGCATCCTGCGCTCCAATTGGTCGTCCAGTCACAATCAGGTTGAGGGCTCCTGACTGACCAATGAGACGCGAGCCGCACTGTGGCTCCATCAATCAGGGGAACTCCTGCAAGAAGATGGGATGAGAGTTCAGTATTAATATCCGTCTTTGGTACATGTTGTATCAGTCTGATATGTTGGCACAAAGAGACCAGTGCATTTATACTCTTATATACTAAGAGTCTATCTATTATTCGATTAGTCAGTCAGTAGTCGTCTTTTATCCAGAAAAAAAGGTAACTATTCTGTTGTTGGAACTTCTTGAATGGCAGCATTGACTGCATATTTCGGTTTTACCATTTTATAAATTGAATATCTTTTGGCTTTGGACAAAACAAGCAATTAAAAAGGTGTCATCTTGGGCTCTAACCACTGTTTTCTCAATTTTGCAACATACTGTCTGACCGATAAATCAAAAAGAAAATTGACAGACTGATTGATTACGAAAATAGTTATTAGTTGTAGTGCTATGCTACACTGTTGCTCTCTAGAACATTTAAGAAATTCCCGTGCCAGTGTAAAATATTTCCAGAATGCCTGAATTACCTTCAGACAAACACTTGGATTACTTAACTGTGAAAGGCGAAAGGAAACGCAGGCCACCGCATCGGTGTATTGGGTTCAGGTCTCTTAAAACTGTGTGAAAACAGCCAAAGAAACATATAATGCATAATATACTGCTGGCATTAATCTAGGTTACAGCTGTCGGGGGAGCAACGTTTTGAAACAAGTTTACTCCTCGACTGTAACTCTGCTTTCTTTCAGACAGAACGTGAAAACTCAAAGCTCCTCCTTGCTCTCAGTCTCTCTGGACACATTTACATTATTACTGGGTGTACCGCAGAGAGAGAGAGAGAGAGGGAGGGATAGGAGGGAGAAACAAGAGCAGAGAGAGTACACTGCAAGGGTACAGTAAGCTTCTGGCATCTGTCCTAATTTCTAAAGAGCACCAGCTGGAAATGGCAAACTCTCTACCGTTCAGCGCTCCCCAAGTTCCACGCCACAATCCCGACTCCCTAATTCCTCCAAGTTGCTGATTCTATTTGACCACCCCTTATTGAGAGCACATGTGTCGGACATGTTTTCATAACCCCAAATCATCATGCTAGCTTTCAGGGTTTTTCTCCCCCTTCTTTCATTCCGCAGGGAGTCGTGGAAATACTGTGATTCTATTGATACTCTGCAAGCCACTCTCTTTCTCCATGCCGCTCAAACAAATTAAAAAGGGAATACATGGAATACCAGCGTTAATACCCATTGCGACCAATCCAGGGGCCTGGTTTGGGTTCACACAGTCAGCACGTATGGCGCTCTGACAGACAGAAGACTGTGATTAGGTGAGGGAGTGGGGGTGGGGGGGGTTACGCTGTCTGCAAAACACTCAATTTCACTAAATTTTTCATCCCCCCGCCCCCCGTTACAGGAGTGTATCCTAGTGAAACGTAAATCACAGAGTGTACGGCTGAGCACCCAGCGCCGATGACATGCAACATTAAATGACAGCAGAGTTCCTTTTGCTGCAATTCAACTGGAAGAATAGCACAGACCCTAGCAGCGCAGGTGTGTGTCTGGGTGCGTGAGAGGTTCAAGGTCTTTCCAATATTTACTGAGGCAACATTCGGAGAGTGTTTTCAGCCGGTTTTGCTCCGTGGAGCTTTGTCTTGCACCACATGTGACTACACACACTTACACGCACAGGAGAATTCCTGTACAAGTATGTCTGTGCAACACACACACACACACACACACACACACACACACTATCCTTAGTCCAGTGGTTCCCAACCTTTATTGTCTGATGTGCACCCACAGCCCATCCAGATGAACTCAGCTCATTAATCAATTACTTTTAGATTATTCAACCATTTTTGCAGGACGTAACATTTTTCACAATGTATTACTTTTAGCTTTATATTTAAAAATGTATCAATTACTTTTACCTATTTTAAAATACTTCTAGCTTGCTAAATGTTCCATTACTTTTCGCTATCCATTGAAATCATTTATTGATTATTTTAGTTTACTATTTCGACAGTTTTGTCATTACCTTTAGCCATCTAGTTCATCCCATTTCCCTTACTTTTAGCTATCTATTTAATCTATTTCCCTTACTTTTAGCCATCTAGTTCATCCATTTTTCCATTACTATTTCAGCTAACCGTTTATCATTGCTGTAGTCGTCAGCAACAGACGGTTGATTAGTGCAGAGAGCTTCTCCATGTCGTCTCCAGCACTATCAGCCTTGATTACAGCAAAAGACAGAAAGAGGAAGTGAAAATAAATGAGAAAGAGACAGGAGGCTGCCAGAGAACAGTGAGAGGAAGACATGAGCCTGACTCTATAAGAGGGATAGATAAAGAGCCAGGTTGACCTCCAGTCTGTCTGTCTGTTGGCACCATCGCTATCAGCAACCGGAAGGATCTCCCTTCTTATCCGCAGCACTCGTCTCCAGCACCTCCAGCCCTCACCCTCCTCTTCCCGTCTGATAGTCCCGTCTCTGATCTGTCCCGTTTGCAGGAATCCACACAGACCTGCGCTTTTGTGCCACATGAATGGAAGCCGAGAGATTGGAAGGGACTCATTGAAGTAGTTTTAACTCAAAAGGCATGTTTGGCTTGAAAGAGCGGCGACTTCTGATCCCCTATTCCAAGTTTCACCGAGAGGAAAAACGCTTGGCAGTGATCCTGATAGAAGATAATCAGTTAGCGTCCGCAGAACAAAAGCCTGGATTTGTCATTGTTGTTCTTCAGTAATGAGCTTCACATTTGGAAAGGAGCCCTCTGCCGTCTTGTTCAAAGCAGATAAGCCCAGTGTCAAGACTGTGGCTTGTTATTAACAAGGCTGAGCAATGAGACAGCAGAGCCTATTGTTTAATAACTAAATATAAGAGGGGGTTCTCTTCCTGCATCACGGCCGTCACAGCTTATCTGAATGACGTGAAGGAGACGGAACCTTGTATTTTATCTATTTGATATATATATATATTTATTTGAGTCATCACAAACAGTTTCTGTTTTTATTACATTTTTCAATAATATTTAAATATTTTCTAAAGAGATTCTTTCAGTCACATTTAGTTATGAAACAACACTCTTAACTACTATAACTTGTACTGAAAGGACAGTAAACTACAAAGCATAACGGCCGTCTTTCTTTTAAATAAGACAAAACATCATGTCAGCAATGTTTCCTTTATCTTTGCTAAAAATGGTAACAAAGACTTAAAAACAAAACAACTAAAGCTGCATATCAGGCTTGATTGCATCTATACATATGTTGGTACTTTGATGTACTTCAGTAGATTTGTCTCAAAATCACAAGCATCACTCAACATGTAAAATCAAATCAGACAGCAGTTATTTAAGAGAGCCCCAATGGCAGCCATCATTCCCCCTGCTGAATCCCTACCAGCTTAAAGGCTGCTGCTCTGCCGTTGACCTCTGACCTCCCTGTGGACTTGGGAAGCCCAAACAGAGAAGTCAGACTTTTCTACACGGTGCTGGTTCAGAGTGTGATCTCCTCCGATGGGAGATCACACTCGGCGGGACATCGCATCCAACATCTACAGCCACTAAAAGCCTGAGAACAGAGTGTGAAACACGACACACTGGGGTGTTCTGGGTTGCTGCTGGTGCTGCTGGTACCCTCACCACATCAAAGTGAAACCCACTACAATGGCCTCCCATGAGGGTAATGCGATTAAGTTTGATGTGGATTAACGATTTCCGGACAACTCCAGACTAAAATGGACGGAGAGAAAAGAGCAGACCTTCAATCGGAGGCTCACTTTGAATACTCGCTAGGAATGAAGGCAAATAGCTGCACTGGGCTGGGTCACACATGACACACACAGTTAACTTGATTTCATGTGTTTAGCCCACGGAGTTAACGCCAGGGCTGTGTATTCTTCAGTTTGCAGAGCACCATTATATGAGACCACCAAGGCTGCAAATGGGGCCTTAAACCATGAAAACAGGACATGTAGCACCTCATAAGAAAGCACAAAAAGCACATCAGATCCTATCAGGAAACCCAATGAGCCACGCTGATATTGTCAACCAAATACCTCTGTATCGATATTGCAACAATATTGTAGGGTTGGTGCCTTCACAATGTATTTACACAGTGAGATATTTGATAAATAATCATCAGTAATGTGGATAATATCACTCAGTGGGTAAAGGCAAATAATACAACAGCTTAAATTGTCTGGTAAATACAGACAATGGAATCCTTTTACTGTAATGCAGCCTTTAAAACCAGGAAAAGGCGACGCTTTTGCGATATCCAAAATCTAAGACAATATTTAGTCTCATATTAATATACTATCGTTATGTTACCCAGCACTCGTACAATGTTTCAAATTATTCTCGACATGATAATCTTCAGATTAACACAAAGCTTTTTGTAACTGTTCAAAATGACGGCCATATCTTGCCAATCAATTTATCCACTGAAAATGTTGACCCCTGCACAGGACCGGCCCCGTCCAGTCAATCTTTATGGAAAAGCCTGTCCGGTTTTTTGAAGCGCGATGATGTAATCGCTGGACGATGTCACTCAGTTTCAGACTGACTGAGCGGGTGTTTGAATTGGCCGCTGGTATGTCAGCTTTGGACGGAGGTTTGACTTCCATTCAACATGTGGCTTCTTCATATTTGGCACTCTTCGTCGGTCCCTCGTCCCGGTAGAGACGGGGCTTTAAACTGTGAAGACCAGAAAGGCAGGAGACACTGACGTGACCGATTGGTGTGTGTGTGTGTGTGTGTGTGTGTGTGTGTGTGTGTGTGTGTGTGTGTGTGTTTGAGGGGTCTCCATTCGGCGGTCTCCACTTCAAACAGGGAAATCAGACGAGTACTATAAGACGATCATGGCCAACTTCCATGCTTGCCTGATTTAGCCTCACCATTTAAAGAAAAATCCTTGAATGAAGTATTACTGCACTATTTTAAGTTTCCTTTTCCGGTGCCAACTTCTTTTTTTTTTTGTTACTTTGTGATGTTCCTCTGGGTTAAGGCACCAAAATAACATCAGGGAATTAGGTAAGCACGGTGGTTTTTCATTCAGGTCTCTCAAAATCCAAACGAGCAGTAGACACTAATACCAGACTCCTGTGACGCAACCATCTCCTCCTTCTCATTTCCTCCTCGGCGAGGCGGAGGGGCCCCAGACAGGAAGCCGCAGGTTCGGCAGCCAATCACGTGCCAGAAAGCTGTCAGATCCTTATGGTTGCCATTGGCCCACATCAGAGCAGCGCAGCGAGCCTCTGAGGTTTTTTTTGTTTTTTTTTCTTACTCCAAAGCCACCAGGGATTCCCTCCGGCTGCTGCCATCTGTGCCCAACCCCAAAACGGTTACAGAATTCAACCATTAAAAGGAAATAATCTGTAAGAAACACAGGATCTTTAAATAAACTCTGCGTCCCACAGAGCAGCGCTACTTTTGATGTAAATGGGGAGGGAAGTTCGGTTTTCAATTGTTTAATATTGGGAAAATGCACTCTTTTTCCACTGTAAAGTCTGTTTTTTCTATTAAACTTAAAGTCTTATGAGAAATGCAGCCCTATTAAATCGTGTTAATGTGCTCACCCACACCATGGATTTAAACTACACTAACTACAGGTTTGGGAAGGTGAAGATGCTTGGCTGTGCAACATACAACTACGCAGAGTATGGGCATAGAAATGCAAAAAAACAAAACAATAATCACTCTGCTGAATGCACATCTAAACCACAGTGGTTTCAACTAAACTGGGGGGAAACGACGCAAATGTGTTGACAAACAAGCCTGAAGACGTGTGGCAATCAAGAAGCAGGGAACTAATTACTGGGAGGAAATGTGCAGCTTAATGTGTGAAAACCACAGTGAAGCTCATTTCTGCCTCCCGAACATAGTTTTGAGCTGATGGAAGGCGTCAGATTCATTTCTCAGACTAAGAGTCTTGAATCGGTTGAAAGAAGTTTCTCAGTTTGTGTCCAGAGACGCACTGAAACTAGAAAGGCACACTCAGTAGAGTGCAGATCTCCGCCGGGTGCGTCTGCAACGACCGCTGCCGTATTGTGTGATTGAATGAATACAACCCATAATTGGCTAAACCCCCATTTTTTCCAACTATACGCGTGTGAACGTGAGGTTGACGTGCCGTTAAAAAGGCATCGAATAACTGCGTCTCTGGCCGCAGAGAAGTGGCCGAGTGGCGGCGATGCACTCAGCTGCGTGTGTCACTATAGCGGCCCCTACCGGCCGGAGCCCGTTAAGCGTGGCGAGTGAGGCGAGCCGATGTTAGCATAGAACAGGCAATAAGAGAAAGCGTTTTCAGAAAGCGTGAGTCACCGCCAACCACGAAAGCATGAAGCCCATAAGTGGGCACCCAAAAATATCATTCAGTTTTACTGCAGTAGAATGCAAGATTAGGGTGAACACGCACACACGGACGCGATCGCATGATTCTCCTGGCGGAGATAATTACAACCCTTGTATTATACGTCTTCTCCCGTGTCTGACTCCCCTGATCTGCACTTCTATCTTCAACCCTATTGTTTTCATACTTCTGCTCATTTTGTTTCTGGCAGACAGCCAAGATGTTGCTTGAACTTGAACGCGTTATTAGTGGCCCGCTCGCTCATTTCTCTTGGCGAGATTTGGATTCTAACTTTTTGGTGAGGCATTCTTCAACAGATACTCTAATTGCACAAATTCATGGACATGGTGCTATTGGAACACTTTGCCAAACATTGTAATAGAACTGGTTATCGTTAGTCAGTGCAGATACTAGTCCAGAGTTTCAGTGCTACTATCAGCTCTTTGACTTGCCACCAGACAGACAGTCTGGGGAGGACGGACAGTCAGACAGACAGAAAGACAAGGGCACTGCCAGGATGGTCTCCTGTAAATTACAGGCCTGAGACGATAAGCCCTGCATGTTTACACTCTAAATCTAGTACAGCTGGTAAATTATAGTACAACAGTTGTATTTTAAACCCTCCAGCAGCATGGCAAAAGCAATGACAGCTACACGAGAGATGCTGCAACGGTCCAACGCGAGACACTTTTACAGAGTGAAGCACACCGTGACTTGCTGAGATCAGTATTAGTACATAGCTGAAAGTGTTTACAGCAGAACATCCAAAGTACTTGTTCTTTTAAAACTATAGCCGAGTCAGCGGGCAAAGCATGCCAGTAAGCAGCGAGACGCCGGAAAAAGGGAAAAAAAGTTGTTTATGAGGAAATTGTGTGACATAAATAATACGTAAGCCCCGTTTGGCCCCGCAGTGGAAACCTGGCAGAGGGTTGCTTCCTCTCCTACTTATCAAGACTGCCCAGCAGACTGTGGTCCGTGATGCCAAAAGGTCACGGCCACCGGTGTTATCGCACTGCGACTCCGTCCTCGCGCACAAACAAGAGGAGGCTGGGGGTGATAACAGAGGACGCAGGAACGAGGTTGAAAAATAGAAACGGCGTCGACTTCCTGGCTTTAGGGCACAAATGATGTATGCAAAGGAAAAGACGAGGATACTTGCATGGACAGATATAATTAGATGAGCACATACACAAAGGCAGAGGGAGCAGAAAGACAGAGAATAAGGGGGAAGAGAGGTAGCAGAACTATTCCTATTAGCCAGTCGGGATTATAAGAGCAATATTAACAGTAGGAGGGAGAAAAGACAAGAAACATACCCATTAGTATCACTCGAATTAGAAGAACCGCAAAAAGAAGCAGTCAAAGTAGCTTGAGTAGCAGCAGCATGAATACTAACAGATGAGCCAAGTGGAAGCTACGACATCAGCAGTAGCTGAGCTTTTACTAGCAGCAGGTAGTGATGGTAGTTGTAGTGGGAGTAGTCGAGGCAATACTGCTAGTACTACAAGTAGAGAGAAGTGCTGCAAGTAGTCGTTAAAAGCTAATAAAACTACTAGTGACAAGGGTAAAAGATCTACATTAAGAAGTTCTAACTCTCGTAGTTCTGCAGCTCCTTCGTTACCGCCACTGAGTTGCGTTTGAGCAAGGCCCTGGACTGCTTCCTGTAGAGTATATCCACTGTACAGTACGGTTTTAAGCATCTCTATATGAACGTGTATTTTCACTAGCTTTTGATCTCCATGGTTTATCTACTAAAAATATTCTAGACGTCAAACTGTCAAACAAAAAGAGCAACAAATGATCCCAAGTTCTGGCTGTCGCTGAACAAATGAAGCACTGTGTAGTCTGTAACACAGCGCTATAATTTACTGCACAGGAGGTCCACTCAATCCAGAAGACTTCACATGCAATCCAAACAGACTTTGTGGAGGCTGTAGTTTCAGTAGCTTACAGTAAATCATTTATCCCATAATCCTTATTTCTTTGTCACGTGACGGCTGCGTGCATGAAGCGACAACGCTGAGAATGTTCTCCGATTCAACATCATTCCCTTAATCAAACCCTTAAACATATTCACATATTCACAATCACTACCAACCACGTCTCCTGGTTTTTATATTTGTGTGGAAACCTTTAGTCCTCAATTAAGATCATAAGGAAATGTAGATATAACCCTCACTAGCGAACACGCAGCCCAAACAGCGCTCGCCATCGGACCGGGACCCTCAGTGACATCTTGCTCCAATTTGAGGGAGGCCGTGTGATTGGCCGGCTCTCTCAGATCATAACCGGCACAGAAATTCCCTCCTGGAGGAGACCACAAAATTACAAAGTATGGCAGCTGGAAAGTCGGGAGAGGAAAGGAAAATGATGAGGATGAAAAAAAATACAACAAGTTGGAGCCGGAGTCCGAGGGCTGCAATTTGGATAGCAGCTTTGCTTTTGGGCTCGCTGGCACACGAATGCTTCTCTTCCCTGAAGAGCCCAAATCCAATGCATAGTCACAAATCACGCATGTGCTCACACACACACACACACACACACACTCACAATATCCTCATTAATGGAAGACTAACATACTCCAACCACAGCCCCTTCCGTTGGATTCATGCAGTAATTACAACATTACCCAAGAGGCCTACAAACACTATGTCACAGGCTCAGGCAGAGACTCATAAAACCCTCCTCTCTCCGTAATGTAGCAGTAATGAAAATGATTATAACAAACCAATGTGTGCCAAGCAACACCCATCAACTGGGAGCTTTGATTACAGCTGTGGGTCAACGCAGGGCAATTATAGAGAAACAGTGCGTCACGCTGTTTATGGGAGCAGCGATGTGACAGAGTTCCCTGAAGCCCTTTGTCCTTGTAGGAGAGAAAGAAAAAAAAGAGCAGAAGCTATGAAGAGCTGGTCCGTTCGTTCACGGAGGCCCGTAAAGCGTTATTTAGAACAGACGGAGTTATCTCAGCAATGACTGGGACACTGAGCTGAAGCCTTGTGGGGTCAGAGTTTTGAGTTTTAAAGGGTAATGTGACGCAAATTGTGAAAAAAGATCACATTTTCTTTTAACACGAACTGTTTTCGAAGGAACTGTGTGTTCTGTAGAAAGTACATGATAGGACCAAATGTATGTGGACAGTTATGTCCGCCCTCACTTAAAGCCTAACAAAACCTTTCATGTTGAAATATAAAATAAAATCTGTCTTTCATTAACAAGGACATCCAGAACCACCGATGAAGAGCCACAAATAGACATTGCTTCATTTTAAGGGGACACGAGCTAAAAAACGTTGGGAACCCATGTTTCAAACACGCGTGTGTTTAAATTTGAGGCAGGAGTGAAGACCTGTTCCTGTTGCAACATGACAATAGGCGTGTAAATATAATCAACGCAGAAAGATGTCCCCTGTGACTGCTACACTGTCATTAGATTAGAATCACTCATGCATTCATGGAGAAGCAGGATTTTACTGTTGTAGTTGGTTGGGGTGGAGCTCTTCAACTATTTTGTATCAGAGTGCAGATGATGATTGTTTTCATCATGGATTTATTTGCCGATTGTTTTCTTCAATAAATAATTTGGTTGTTTGGTTTGTAAAAATTTTCATAATAGTGAGAAATACTGTCACATGTTTATTTTGTCCAAACAGTGGTACAAAATTCAAAATTATTAGAATAATTAAAGGAAAAGCAGCAAATCCTCACATTTTTTTAAATTTAGAACCATGAAATGTTTTTGCAATTAAAAAAAAAATGATAAAAACGATTATCAAAATGGTTGTCAATTAATTTCCTATCAATCCACTAATCCTTTCAGCTGTACTTGTATATGCTGTTGGGTAGTGTAATTGATAGAAATGTTATAAGCTCTTCATACATTAAGCAAAAACTATAATTTGCAAAGCAACTACTGACTTAAGATGCTGAATAATTATACGGAAGTCAAAAGTACAACATGTCCCTGTGAGATGGAGTGGAGTTTGTGCCATGAAAAGAAAAGACTCAAGTGAAGTACAGGTACCTGTGATTTGTACTTTTGCTTGAGTGAATGTACTTTGTTACATTCCACCACAGAAACCTGACCTCAACTCCGTTCAACATCTTTGTATAAAAACTGGGAACGTTAACTGTTGTCTCTTATAAAAAAAAAATTTTATGGGACTAGTGAGGCTTCACAGACATCAGAAGTGGCTTCCGCTGAAGTGACACAGCTTCATCTAAATCGTACATGACAACAAAACATCCACAGAAATCCGAATCCCAAACACTCCAAATATGTGCCGGCATATTCAAAACCTGCGGAAAGCAATTACTCTTAATTTCACAAGTTGGAAAAAAAAAACATGTCGACAGTGAAAAACGAGAGCTGAGAGAGTGATCGCGCTAATTTGAACTAAATGGATTCCTTGTGTTTTCAGAAACACTACAGTCAAACTAGCCTCCCTGCTCTCCATCTCACAACACAGACGGGCTGCTAATCGCCGCTGAAGGTCAGTCTTCTTGTTCCAGCGGAGCGGCAGTACAGGACAACCTGCTGACAGGAATGTGTGGTGGGACGATTAAAAGCACATTGGGGATAACAGAAGCGCCACTTCTGCTGGGACGACCTGTTAGCTCGCTGCTAACCCATTTAACTCGAGCTAATTACTCACACACTCGCACACTGTTTTCTGTTCACAGCCGAGACTAGTGGCCCTCTGCAGCCGCCATCTGGAGAGGCTCCAACCTCCGAAGTACCAAAACAAAGTATATACTTGTCTCTCTTGAGGCGGCGGTGCCCTTTGTACAGCGGACAGGTTGATCCAGGTTGAAGACATTATTTCCACTGAGGGGGAAGGAGTCCATTCAGCGTGTGCCATGATTATTTTGAGAGGTATTAGGAGCCGTGGGCCTGATTCTGGCTTTTTGGGAGGCTGACACGGCGCAGGCCTCCTCACAGGTGTGCAGTGTGGTTTTTTTTCCTGCGTGTGCACTGGTCAGGTCACCTCGGTGTTTCGGATAGATCAAAGGACTCCCAAGGAGGAAAAAAAAGATGCAGAGGAAGAATGTGACGGAGAGACGGCAGGTCGAGTATTGAGGACGGAAGGGAGGCTGGAGGGAAGAGCGGAGAAGTTTCAATGACTATCTCATGACTTTCCATAACTGCATCACAGCTATTCTACAGCCTGTTCTTCCTTTCTGGTTTGCAAATATGTTTCAGCCCATACCAAGTATTATTAAAGGGCTTAAAGAGTCTGTTTCCTTAACTTATTAAAACAGGAAGTTAAAAAAGTTGTAAAATACATTCTCGCATTCAAAAAGTGCCTAAAATTCTGTAACTTGCAGAGACAATGACTCCAACCAGAGGAGACTTATTGCTCCTGGCCAAGAAATAGTCCCAACATGATACCCCATACCCCATAAAACCACAAGGTTTTTTCACACTTTGGTTTTTGTGCAGATGGAACAAACAAGATGTAATCATCATTGAGGTTGACAGGTGCTGGTAAGTGGATTTTGGTACCTTTGCACAGAGCCGGGATAGCAGTTTCCCACCATTTCCAGTTTTTGGGGAGAGCTAAGCTAACTGGCTGCTGGTGGTAGTTTCATATTTAGCATGCAGACATCGATCTTCTCATCCATCTCTCTGCATTAATCCAAAAAAAGGATTTCTTTAAGGTGTACTGCTCTCAGAATTTCATGATATTCCTAATAAATTGCAAAAAATAAAATGAGGCACAGATGAAAGAGGAAACACACAACCGAGGAAAATGCTGAAGACGGCTGGCCGGCTTCTAACTAGAGACAAAATTCCTCCACAAGATGTGAACCAGGTTCAAACTCTGTAGTACGTCTGTATATATCTGCCTCTGAGCACGACACTGAATTGAAAAGCAAATTTTCTTCTATTTCTTACCATTGTCTCACCTTTCCCATGAGGAACGCCACGTTTGAGCCCGGGTCACTGTGAGAAGGCCTCCAGCTCTCCACGCAGACGCCTCGCTGTCTCCTGGTTCACCGCATTACGCACCTTGGGCCCGGTTTATCGCCACGGTAACCACGGACCCCCTGCGCTCCGTGGCCACGGTCTGCACCGCAACTAATGACAGAGAATGATAAACATGCAGAGACTGAAACCAATATGGACCACAACACTTAGAAAGGGGCCGACCCCGGAGACGTTAAGTTGAACCTCCACAGTAGGAGGGACGGAGACGGAATGCAAATGGTTTTACGGGGACAGACTTCACGACACAGACGAACGATGGAAAGGTCTGGGGTTGAGGTGACCGCCTTGGCTCTCACTCTGTGTGTTTATAAGAGTGTGTGAGTGTGCCAGGGGTTGTGGCTTGAGGTTGCAGCAGGTAGTTGACCTGACATTGTTTAGGGTAATCCCATGGGAATCCAGCTGTCAACCGCAGGCCCGAGGCAACTGCATCCAAGAGAAAACAGCACGGAAAACAAAGCCACTGGGCTCACGCAGGCTATTCTAGGGAGCAGCGACTGCTAAACAAAACCCGGTGAAGTGATGCAAGGCGGGACGGGGGGGGGAGAAAAAAAGCCAATTTGTCTCAAGCAGCACTTTCTACTCTGCTTCACCTCAAACGAATGATCACACAGTGCAGTGTGCATAAGGGAGTGGATCCGCGTCTTAACTTCCCGTGTGTGTGGTGTTGTTTTCCATTGTTTTTACTGAGTCTGAGCAACAACACGCAGTGAGCCAGCAGCGCAACGCAGATTCAACATTATAGCATCACATTCTAGTTGTATAATTCTCTGAGAGGAGTTTTTCCATTTGTATGCATTTTGAACATAATTGATGAGTCAATTAAAAATGTGTCAACTGTTTTGATAATTGAGTAAAGTCTTTTGTTAAGCTAAAAGGACAATTTCAGACTTTTTGTATTTTTTTTAAGACTAAATTAATCAATTACAGTAATCATAAAATAAAAATAATAGGAACGTTGATCAACAATGTACCTTTTTCTTAGCACACGTTTAACATGTCCTATAAAGAGGACTATAGGTGGGACTAAAAATATGAATAATGCCTGCGTATCATTAAGTTTCACCACTTTATGGCCTTGGCACTGTGCATGCCGGCTCACCGGGTCATCAAGTGGGACTGAGCCCTCATTTAAGAGTTTTAATTACACCTGTGCTTGTTCTGTTATGACCAGTCAACGTGTATGTTGTGAAAAAGGTCCATCTATCACATGATGAATGACACTCAACTGTGTGAAAAGCGTTTAGGTTGTGAGCGGACAGGGAAGTTAACCTCCTATATTTGTCATTATAAAACTGTGGACACTTGTGTGTTCTGTGTTGGCTCTTAATGATGACGTCTTGCTTTGAAGACCCACAATCCTCACATATATCACCGTTGAGTGTGATGTAGCAGTGATTGTGTGTGTTCTGACATTACGGAAGCCTCTGCTGCCCCCTACAGTCATTATGAAGTTACTGCATGTTTCCACACATACCTGTTCACGTGTCCTCACCTCCCGAATGAAATACTGACAACAAACTCTCCTTTATAGAGTTTTTTAAATGTTTTACTGACAGGTAACTGAGCCCATAACATTGGTCAAAGTCCGTTTTAGCGCCATAACACTCACTCCTACAAAACGTAATTTATACACAAAGTGCCAGCACATTTCACAAATGACATTAACATCACTCAAAAACAAAAAGTAGCGTTTTCTCCTCTTTTTGCAGCATGCTAGCTAGCTTATATGCAGGTGCAACACTTTTATACTCCCCCACAGAAACAAGAACAATGCACTGACGGTTCTGGGTCTCGTGTTGGTGCATTGCGGTGGTAGAAACTACCGACGTACAGCAGAGGGCGACATTGAGCCGCTCTGCAGGTCAACAGTTTCGTCTGCAATGCAACGCAGCTCTACGCTCCTATGAATGATTTAAAAAAACAAAACTCCACACCCGATTTTCTTTATTTTTTTTAATAAAAGATTTCTCTTTCGTGTTCTTTTTACACATGTTAAGGCATCATGCACAAAAAATAAGCCACACTAAAAGGCATTATGCTTACCCTCTACCAAAAATTAAATGGCCTAACATTTGATTTTGCAGTTAAAAATAAGTTTGTACAAATATGGCATGTAAGCTGGCATGTCAGTGAATCGCAAAGCAGCACATCACCTGCTTTCACCGCTTTTGTAAACATGGCTTTGAGCAAAATAGGGCTGAAGAAAAGACGAGAGAAAGGGAAAGCATGCTTCAACGTGGGGCTAAATTTCCCTGGCAAGCATGCAATGCATCTAAAATCATATTTACAATGCATCATTTTTACTCTCAACAGAGTAGTGTTTTTTTTTTTTTTTTTTTTTTTTTTTTTTTTTTTTTTTTTTTTTTTTTTTTTTTTTTTTTTTTTTTTTTTTTTTTAAATTGTATCAATTAAAGTTAAGACGTTGAAAAGTTTGTTGACAACAACAGACAGACTGACAGACAGAAAGACAGGTTGTGTCCATGAAGTTTCCCACCCCCAGCACAGACGTAGTTCAGATTTGTCATCAAACAAAACACTACAAGATTTTTTTTTTCACAGGCAGTTGTACCTCCAGACAAATACTTTCATCTGGAGGGTATTACAACCTCAAAAAAACTGAAGGTTCCTTTACGTTTTCTTGTGTGTATTTTATAAATTTTTGTGAAACAGCCCAACTGGGGCTAAAAATTAGGTTTAAAAAAAAAAAAAAAAATCTTGTAGTGTCCACCAAGGCAGACATCTGGGAGGTGCCGGTAGCTTTGGCACAGTTGTGTCCAGTTGTGCTCTTTTGTGATGATCCGTGTGCGTTATACTATATTGAAGACCATGGATAGATATTGTTCATATGAAACCTGGATCCAGCCATCCTGGTCCGTATCGTAACGCCTGAACACGTCGGTCAACCTCTGTGGAAAGAGAGGGAAAAACAGTGACTTTAACTTCTCGTTCTCATCTCAAGGTCTCATTGCTCCAAAGTGGACAAACATCTATTCATACTGATACGGTGTGGTATTGAAACATCCTCGTTCCAACCCTTTCACTCTCGATTTTACAACATTATCATCATCACATTTCATGCATTTACTACCACAGCTAACATTCAACACTGAGTCACTGAAAAGCAAGTCCTTGAATTCTTTACCCGATACTTCAGAAGACGCGGATGTATCGACACAAGGTCATTCATTTGAATATAGGTCTGAGGAAGCTGCGGTTATATTACTCTCCTGGTGTACCTGAAGAGCTGCTTCTGTATTAGTCAAAGGCTACAGCTACGCTTGGCAGCTTCTATTACAATTGTGCGAAAACCACTGAAACGGAACATACAGGCTCAAGTGGCACGTCAACGGGGGATTAATAATCTAACAGGGAGGACCGTAACGCCTTTCTTAAATATGCATAAATAAAACTTCCCCCGTTGAATCTTATGAATACAAGAGCAGGCTCGTTGTAATGCGAGTAGTAGACCAAAAGGACTTCCTATGCTACTGCTTCATTTGGATCTAGTGTGAATCGGTTACCTGTAGTACAATACAGCACTGGACGAAGTCATCGAAGGCCACCTGTCCCTTCCTCTGGCGGTCGAACTTCTCTATCAGTGTGTTGTAGAACTGATCTGATAGACGGTAGCCTGCACACAGCGGCAAACAGGACATTAACAGTGAACTGGACTTATTAGTTCGTCCCTGTAGACACGCTCAGACAGCACAAACACAATCATTGATAGAAATCATGCATAACCAAACATAAACTGAACAGTTCTATTCATGTATTAGTTACATTTCTGTGACGTCGTGTTAGCTTCGTCTGAGACATAAATGAATTTTGCGTAATGATTGTTGCGATTGTTTGTTTGTTCTGCATCGTAAATGGAAAGCTGGAACTGCACGTCTGCGGCAGAAAAACCTAACAAGAACTTTGCACGAGCAAAATCAGAAAACTATTCCTTTTAAAAAACGATTTCCAATGACATGCTGATCAATCCAAACACACACAGGCTTACTAAGAAGACAAAATCTGACCTTTTCAAGCCGAGAGAAAGGGCATTCCTAGAAACACCTATGAAGCCCTCCACCATTATCACCGAATGTAATAAACAAGCATACTTTGCTGCATACCGAATCCAGTCAGAGCTAGTTTGAGCTCGTTCTTATCGATGAAGCCGGAGTTGTCCCGGTCGTAGTTCCTGAAGATGTTCTGCCAGTCCGTGACGTACTTCCACACGCCGCCGAACTCGCTGAAGTTCACCCCGCCTTTGTTCTCCCTGTCAAACATGGCTGAGGGAGAAGGGACGAAAAAAGGTCCATAAGATTATAACGGAGGGAGAAGACCGCTCCATCATCGATACTACACTCCTCAACCTCATGCGGTTCAATCCAATTACCTCCCAACAAAGGGAGTATTATCACAGGATAAGCTTCTTGCTGGGGGACGGACAAACAATTGACTGAGTATGGAACAGTAGGAAGGGGAGGCCAGGGAGTTATGCTACAAACAGAGTACATATGAGACCACAGGGAAAGACGTTTGTAACTCATTTAGTCTAAACTGGAACATATTTAGCTATACTTGTGTTGGCCTACAATGGCACGGTAAAATAAAAAGTCCTCAACCACACTGCAGAGTTTAAAGTTGTTAACCTCCGCTGTATATTACAACCGTTTTAAGAGCGCAGATCAATATTTGGAGTCTGAGGCAGTCGGCAGTCGTCTTTTGAGACCAACTCTCCGTCTTCCTGCTGATGCTCTCCCCTCCTTCTGTTATTGATGGCTGCAGGGTTCCACCACAGCAGCAGTTACTGAAGCCAAAGCCCTCAGATTACTCAAACCGTAATTCATTCATCCGGTTGTCATGAGGACGAGGAGGCAAATAAAACAACTCAGCATAGTCTGAGGACAACGAGGGTTTGTGTAAAAGTTGGTCAGCGTCAGCTGCTACTTACATATGACGGAGCGCACCGTCACCGGGTTGAAAGGAGTCCATGTGCCTGTGAGACAGAACGATACCAGTTAAAAACAGTCCAGCCCAGTGAGACCAGAGTGAGTGTGTGGTGGAAGAACAACAAAACTAAAAGCAGTAAAAACTTCAGTTTTTCTAGCAGTTAACGACACAGAAGAGAAGGTGATAGGAAAACCAATTATTCCTAATCATGACGGGAATCAGGTAGCCAGCCAGAAGCAGACGGGTTACCGCGAGGCAAAGCATCATGGGAATAAAGCTGCTGCGGTTGCTAGTATCTTAAATATGTCATTATCTCGTAGAAGTAAAACGCAAGTTGAAATTGTCAAGTGTCTTGAAAGCAGCTGAGTTTTGGGACATGTCATGGCCTTTTCCCCCTCAAACACAAAAATGGTTATTTTTCATCTACGGGACAAACTCTTCAATCTCATGTGAATATACCTGCCATTGATATGACCAGAAAAACACTCAGTGGGCTTTAGTCCATCAGGGTGTTTGTGCTTTATATCCCTCTTCACACTCTCAACTCTCAAGACGCTCTTTATCAGAGCATCTAAATCCTTGCTGACTCACCATCTCCCGTTATTACAGAGAGGCCCGGCAGGGAAGAGACAACATGAGAGAACAAGTTAACAACACAAAGGAGAAGAAAATGCAACAAGAGGAGGGAACACCAGATGAGAGGAGGAGCTTCTTGTTACAGTAAGCTGAACTCTGGAGCCCACTTCTGCCGACTCTCCCCGCAGACCCTAAAACAGCGTCTGCAAAATGGCAGCGTGAAGCCTTTTCCTCACCGTGTTGCTTCTGACTGCTTGTTTTTTCTATTTCCCTCCACAGCTAATCTACGCCTGCAGTAAGCAGGTTTGCAGTGTGAGCCGTAACAGCTTAGATACAACTTCAACCTCATTTGAATAAAAAGGTGGTGAGCAAAATGCATTATAGAAACTGTTTGTTTTTCCAAAGTGTCGAAATAAATGATAAAGTGGCAGAAATGGCTTCAGGACTTCAGGACACCTCCAGATTAATAAAGCGGTCCAGATTTAACTTACACTGGACGTTTCCCTTCCTCGAACTCGCTTTGTTTTATCGATGCTGGAGGCTGTCTAGCGCTGTGGGTAGAGCTGTTCTGGGACCAGGCCTGAAGCTGGGGTTTGGGCCAGAATCTATATTCTTAAACTAGCTATTTGGAGCGCTGATCTCAAAGCAACAAACATACAGCATCATAGGCGCAGGGATGCCAGACCAATTTGTAGCAGCGAGTCAACGTAACTGATGTGTGTATTTGCTGCAGTGCAGTCTGATGAAAACCTCAACATGATTATTTTAATAAAAGAAAACTATTTTCTAGTTTACTAAACTTTGGTTTATGACCATATGACTGAAAAACTAACGACATTCTGCCGACAGCTATCGGCCTTTATTAAGCAAAAATATGCGCTCGAGAGATCGGCATAAAACTTTTCTAGTGGCCGATCCCTGATAAAGCTTTATGCAAACAAGTCTGTGTTGAATCTGTATCGGCTGATGTGGCTAATTGACGATCAGTAATAGATCAAAAAACATGATCAGAGAAACTCAAAAAAAAAAAAAAAAAAAAAAATCGGAATAAATGTTGCTACAGCACTAGAGGCATCAGAGAAATGACCAGAGGCCGAGAGAAGAAGAACAAGCTGTGACCTCTCCAGCCACACACACACACACACACACACACTTTTGCCACCAGTAGCGAGCTGTGAGGTCACCAATGTTTGCCAGACGGACTGCGGCTGCCCAGAGTGAGGTGGCCATATTAGTCTGAGATGTTTGTGTGCGTCTGATGGCAAACGGCGACAATACTCCCTCTGTCCGGTCCACACACTGGGCTCTCTCACTGGCGAGCCCAACCGCCGGTGGTGAGATGGAGACAGAGAAGTGAGGAGGAGGGGAGCGAGAGGGAGGGAGGGGATATAGGAGGTGAGGCGAGAGGCAGGCTGGTGGAAAAACAGGGTGACGCGACCGCAGCGTACGCACACGCATAACGGCCGTGCTGGAGCTCAGTGAGACACTTGTGTGTACACACACACACACACACACACGTACACAGAGAGCCCACATTTACAGCCATACATCTTTAAGTAGTTTCACAGGCGTGAACCAACACACACATGAGCTAAATTCTGTTTTCCCAAGGTAACGGTTAGACTGAGATGTAAAAGGAAGATAATTACAGTTTACATTAAACAGTTAGGCAAAATGAAAAAAAGGGGGTCGACATCATCAGGGCCACCATTCTTAAAATCAGCCTAATCACTATCGCCATCTTGTATTTCTACTGCTGAAATTACTATTTGGACTAGCCGTCCAAATGTTTCCTTCCATAGCGGCTATTTTAACAGAGATAAAAACAGTATAATTCAGACACCAAATTAACATTTTGGCCCCAGAACAGGAAGAATTTAATGATTCAGACTTCCATTTAGTCGATGTCCCCACAGTGTTGCATAAAAATATGAAGGACCATTCAAACATGTTGAGTAGTCCTCTCAGCCATCTGACTGTGGCCAATCTTATGAGGCAGGAGCATACATTAACATTAAAAACCACCAGGACTGAGCCAAATCCTTGCTCATGTGTCATAAGCCATTAGAAACAGTCACTAGTCAATGGGTCCGGTTGAGTGTTTTTGTGGTTTATGCCAGACAATAGTCCTGATGTGAGAGACACGGAGCAGCAGCGCTGCCTCAGACCATTAGCTAAAACTTACAGGGTGTAACTCAGTCATCTGCTATGCAGCTACAGCTCAACACTGGCTAATTCATCGAACTCAGCTGAAGTGAAACGGAGTTTCACAAAATGCTACCAGTGTAGAAGTGTAAAGGTAAGAGTTGTTGAGCGAGATCCTGGAGTCCTGCCATTCAGCCTACTCTGCAATCTGCCACGTGCTCCCTCAATCGTATCAGCAGTTTTAGTGGCTATTACTGCTCCTACACACTTAAATAAATTACTGGAGGAGGATAAATCTGTGTGCGCGGGGAGAGTGTGTGTGTGTGGGGGGGGGGGGGGGGGGGCATGACGGCAAGCCGGTATGATGTCTGCTCACCGCTGAGCGATGGGAGGCCAAAAGATTCCATATTTATAGCAAACGGCACAGCACCGACACACAACACAGGCATGCGCAGACACTGAAGCGGCACACAGCCAATCGGTGTCTCATCAGGGAGGATACTGTCACACCCAGGACAAATGGAGGGATGGAGGGAAGGGTGAATGGAGAGAAAGAGTAGAAAAAGTGGGACTAAGTAAAAGGAGCACGGGCGAGAGAAAAATGTGAGACGATAGTGTGAGAGAGGACTAACAGTCAAGAGGACACAGCAGGCAACGAGTCGGTGCCATATCCTCCTGAGGAATGTGAGGAATGTGGGAGATAAGAGAGGAGAGGAGAGGGATGCTGCATCAAGTCTCAAGTAGTCATGTTTTGCGCTAGTTTCTAAATGAATACAAGCAAAAGAAAAGGTTGTGACACTCGAAAAAAAATGACATCATGTTCACAGTGAGCATAGAGCCATAGTGCATAAAGACTGGCATTAAAGGCATTGAATGCTGAAAGGTGAGATAAGAATAAGAGAGACTGTGTGTGTGGTGCAGAACCAGCAGAGGAAGGAGGAGAGGGAACAGCAGCAGCAAAGCCCCGTCCTCCTGGGCCTTGATACTCTCTGCTCCCTTAAGGGAGGGGGTTAAGACAACGCTTGGTTGATGGTGTGATGTAAATAAAAGAAGGGTCAATAGCAGACAGACAGGCAGACAGACAGGCAGAGGCACGGTTGGTGGCTTTAACGAGTAAACTGCAGGACAGGATACAGTGCAGTGTGTGTGTGTTCAGCCTCACTGGCTCTGTGTCACATCACAGTGAGCCTAATGAACTGATGGAGACAGGACCGGGAAACCTGCTGGTCTCTCACACACACACACACACACAGCAAGGTGCACATATACACAGCACCGAACAAACTCACACATACACGCAATAGATGCAGAGAAAATGAACAACACTCACGCTTACTTAAGATAAACACGCCTGTTTGAGCGGTTGGAGATACAGACACTCTGGTTGTACAGCTTTGTTAGACTGAAGGTTCTTCCCTCAGTAACTATGTTGGACTGAGCACAGACACTCGCATGCCAAGATGTCCTTTTGGCTTGCCCTCAAGTTACTCAAGGAAATAAGGTTACTTACCGTCAGAGATGTTTGTTTACGCCAGGCAACAATGAGAGGCTGCTACCGGGTTTATTAAATGCTCTGTATGTCGTTCTTTTAGTTTTTGTTGTTCTTTTAGTGCCTAAAGATTCTGTGTATTTTGCCAACTTCCGCGTATTATGTCAGGCAACACCCAAAAATGTTTCGCATTCACACGCTCTTCATTGTCACACGCATATTTCACGCAGTGATAAAAGAGAGTAGATATAAGACACAAGATATGAGACAAAGTAGAGTTCAGGTCATTTTGATCCGATTTATTTCAGCAGAAAATAAGCTCTGTGGCAAACACATGTTTAGGACACTAGGAAGACAATCTTCACAAATGAACTCCACTTTAATGGTATTAAGTGTAAATGTAATTGCCAGAAGTAAAAGGCTAATGCTAGGCTATAAATGATCTAGATACGTTAAAATCTCTTAAGCCAAGTTAACCACAGACCGTATTTCATGCATCCAACCAAAAACCCATCGACTTCAAGAGGAGGAAACCGGAAGAGCCAACAAAGATGCCAACTCATTTCTGGGTTTGAGGACTCATTCCTGCAGCACTCTGTAGTGAACATCATTCAAAAAAATCTTGTACTCCAGCAGGGAGTGTTTTCTGTGCTGCAGATTATCCGATGCGAGGGTCCAAGCACAGAGGATGCTGTTCAGATTGTAAAGCCCTCCGAGGCACATTTGTGATTTTGGCCTCTACAAATGAATTGAATCGAGTTGAAATTGAAACACACACACGCACACACACACTCACACTCACTAATCAGTATGCCGAGCCGGAGCCACTGCGCAGCCTGATAACAGCTTCCTTCGCTGCGGCTTCAACACTTTTTTTTTTTCCTCCTCTGAAGTGCCCAGAAAAAAAAGAAAATGAGTTTCTGAGGAGAGTAATCTGTTCAAAAGTCTTTGAAAAGCTGCCTGAGCAATTCAGCCACAAACTTGTCAAGGGGACCACGTTATATCTTAATGAGAAGACAAAACATCAGCCTCCGAAATATGCGTCTCATTAATCACGATGGTGTTTCAAGCCAGCTGCGAGGATGGTCAAGAGGCGACGCTGGTGCTGGGTTGGCTGGTGGGCATGAAGACGGATACTTCACCAGTGGAACACGGACTTCACTCGCCAGGGTTTGAGTGGAGAAGATGACCCGTACCATTTATTCAACACTGCTCCCCAAACCGTCTTGGAGAATTACAAGTATCCTTGTTTACAAGGCCCTGGTGAGAAGTGAACCCTCAATCTGTTTGAATCCTGCTCCTCTGGGCCGACTATTTCCCCTCAGTCTTCAATCTTTCTACAATCTGCAGCATACCAAACCCTCCTTGTTAGAGTACAAGATGTATTTAAATTGACTGTTCAATACAGAGCGCCGCAAGAAATTAGTTGGCATTTTTTGGACTTCCGGTTCCCTCGTCTCGAGGTCGATGGGTTACTGGTTAGAAATAAGGTCCGTGGTTAACTTAACTTAGCTTAAGAGATTTTAACAGTTTGTTCTACGACTTTTGCGAGTCTTAAAAAAGGCGATCGCTAACAAGTGGCTAACTGAGACAACTGAACGTCATCACGCCGAACTCTCGTCCACCTTTAGCCGAGTAGTGGTTACGTAAAGTCATGTGACCGTGGTGCAGTTCCAAAGGATCGTATCGGCTAAAATACATCAGATCAAAATGAACTGAACTCGACTTTGTCCATCTCTCCTTCATCGTGAAATGCGCGTGTGAAAATGAAATGTGTTTTTGGGTTTTGCCTGCCTCCGAGTTCACGCACGGAAGTTGGCAAAATGCACAGATTTTTTTTTTTGGCCGGCAAAGCTTCATACCACGATCAAAGAACTGCATACAGAACATATCTGGTGGCAGCTTCTCATTTTTATCTGGCGTGAACAAACATCTCTGACGGTAAGTAACCTTATTTCCTTGAGTAACTTGATGGCAAGCCTCAATTACATCTTGGCATGCGAGTGTCTGTGCTCAGCCCAACATAGTTACAGAGGGAAGAACCGTCAGTCTAACAAAGCTGTACAACCAGAGTGCCTGTATCTCCAACCACTCAAACAGAGTAAGAAGTCGCCAATTTCAGGAGTTTGACGGAGGTTAGATTCATGCTGTTCCTTTCTTCAAACACTCTGTTTCCCTGTCAACGTTTCAAGAGAGAAGGCTTTTTAGGATGTGGACTAACCAACGACTTCATCAAACCACTGTAGATAGTAAGCCACTTCGCTAACGTTTGAGCAGGCAAGCACACCATTTTATCCGTTTCTCGTACTTTTGCCCTTTTATTTTGGTTTTTGGAGAAGGAACGAACACGCCTGCATCCACACTTATTCACTGTCGAGCATTGATCCCGTTCAATGGAACTACCTGCGTGATAACCCGAACTGCATCTCTGGCTAGAGACAAAACACTTCCTGGTCCTTCCCTCATCACACTTCTTGTCATGGCGGGACCCTCCAGATGTAGATCTGCAACACTGTTTGGACTGCTGTGGACTGTGACAAGTCCACAGCAACACTTTCAACCAGCAGCCGTTAAAGCGCCTCGTGGGCTGTCAACACTGGGACACTGTGTTTTCTTTGAAGCTGCAATCGTAAAACTTTTCGTCTGCTTCTCTTTTGTCCTGGGACAAAAATAATACTCCTTTCATTTGTATTCGGCTCACCTGCCATGCGGGGATCAAAATAAAATCACAATTCATTTTCTGCTTAAGCTCGGCAGTTACTCAAATCAAAGAGCGGCAGAAAGCGACGGTGTGTAGAGCGAGGGGATGGGAGGGAGACGGAGGGATCAAAAAATGAGAAGAAAAAAAAAAGGATGAGAGTTTGGAGACGGAGCGCAAACGTCCAGAAATAAGAAGGTATAAGGAGAGAGAAACAAACAAGGGAGTATCAGAACAGTCGGACACTGATACGTACCATTCGATAAGGCCTGCTGAAGCTCAGAGTCTGATATCACGCCACTCCGATCCTTGTCAACCCTGGGGGAGAAGAAAACGCAGATTAGATAGCGCCTGCATTAACCACTTCACACACCCACCCGCTCCGGCACACAATAGCAGCAGGTATCAACACTTGCCGGTGGAAACCGTATCCCTCTGAGCGCGTGTTAGTGTTTCAACAGTCCGCTCAGAGTGAATGGAGTTCTATGATCGGGACACACAAGGCGGCTTGTACGCTTGTAGCTCCCCTGGGACCAGCCAGACAAGCCCCAAGTGTGTGTGTGTGTGTGTGTGTGTGTGGGGGGGGGGGGGGGTATTGATCCTGAGACAGCGAAAAGTGAAACTGAATGTTGGCAAAGTTGGTGGTGTAACTTGAAGTGCTACCAGCATACAGCATCAGCTTGCAAGAATGTCACAGTGTAACATTCTTTTAAAGAAAGAAAGCAAAACTAAACATTATATAAAAGAGCTTCCATGGGCGTGTGGTGGCTTTGTGGTTTAGACCGTATAACCATATATAACTACAGATAACCACATATAACCACATCTCCCTGCATCTCTACTATCATAGCAAATAAAGATAAAATGCCTCAAAAAAATATGTCTTCCACCTTCCAAAAGCTCAGTATTCAACGATCCACTAGAATTAAGCATGATGTTAAAATAAACTTTCATCTCTACCCTATTCTTATATTGGTCCAGGAGCTGGGGTTTATAACTTAAGACAATTAGTCACTTAATCAATTAGACGATCGACAGAAAACTTATCTAGAACAACTTTGATCCTTGATCCCAAAGCCAAACATTCTCTGGCTCCACCTTCCCGAAAGTCAATTTGGGCATCAGGAAATCATGAGTTTTCAGTTTGACACAGACGAAACGATTAATCAATAATTGGCCGTTTAATCAATGACAGGGCTGCAGCTTGATATTATTTCCGTTATTGATTAATCCGTCATTTTATGCTTTTGTTAAATAATTCAAATAATGAAATGTGTTCCGTCTGAACACATGAACACGCCTCCCTTCCAGAGAATATGTCACTATTTATGCAACTACAAAGAAACACAATAACAAATCACATTTTCTGTCAAAAACAGTAATCAAAGAGAGGACACAAGGCCACACTAGAGGTAGGTCATAGGAGAGTACATAGGCTGTCATGTTATGAAGAACAAATACTGAGTGACATGTTTATCTGTCTTGGTCCCATCTTCTCAAAAGGATCATTAAACACCTTTAAGTATTAATAGGTTGAGGAGAAGTTAATAACCTCTATTCTGTTTGTCTTCTTTCTTTGTGGACACGTCATCATCCCCTGACCAACAAGCAGCAGCTTTGGGTCAATTACAAAACCCCACACTGGTAGCTTGGCATGAGCATCCTCAGACAAAGACACATTCATTCTGAACGCTGTAACAGCATCTTGTTCTCAGCAATTACATCACGACGAAACCGTTACTTTTGTGCATACTTTTCCTTTTGAACGTTAAACGCATCTCCCTAAAATACAATCCAGCTATTGAGACACCAGCTGTGAAACAGTCCGCCGAAAGTCCTCCTCTGAGATATAGACATAAAAAAAACATGAGCAGGCTGGACTGTGACACACATAACGGGCCTCGAAATGTCGCTTAGTCACACATCCAGTGACTCAGTTGTTCTTTAGCAACCTGTGGACACAGAGCACACTCAACAAGCTGAAAAAAAGAGTGAGGGGAGGAGACAGGGAACCCCCCCTTGTCCCCCGTCCCCTGTGCCAGTGCTGACTTTGTGGGCTGGGCTTCCGCTCCCAGCTGTGACGCCTTATGTGCGGTTAAATCTCCATGTCTGCAGCCTTCGTGGCTGTCTGCACGGCGATCAGCTACAAGTCTTACATGTGCTCCTTGCTTTACCTTCCCCCCCGCATTCAAAAGAAAAACAAACCTAAGGAGGCCCGACTGCTCTCCTTGGGGAGAGAACCAGCTCGCAGCACATCTGCATAAATGAGAGCTTTGTCTCTGTGGAGGGGGGGTTCCCAACCTTTACCAAACATGATGGATTAACTCAAAGACGTATGTGTGTACAGAAACAGCTCTCCTCTTTTCCTTCTCACTAACTCACTCGGTCAGCCTCAGGTAAAGTTAACTCGCCAGATTTGTACGTAGAGCGAGCTGACGAATGAAAGCATCATTAAAACTCCCTCTTGGCCTGCAGCACAGACAGTTAACCATCTGGCGTGTCCAGCTTAACGCTGTCAAATACAGAGCTTGTATGTAAAACTCCAGGACGACGCGGCACCAAACACCACGGCGCGGTCATTCTACTCACATTTTCCCATGTTTCACTGTTTCCTATTAAGCAACCGGGCTGGAAAAAGGCTTGTGGAACAAAGCTCGTCCTGCTTTCCACATAAACTATGTCATTGTGGCTCCATAGCGGGAACAAAAAATAAATGAAAGCTGCATTCAATTTAACAAAAAACCTTCCAAGGAAATCCTGGTGCAACGGTCAGTTTCCATTACTACTTTTTTAGGTTTTGGGATCTAAACTTTAAGTTGTGGTTCAGGTCCGTTTCAGTCATAAACTTTGACTTTATGTAAAAAGGATTGTCTTTTGAATCTCACTCACTCCTGTACATTTATTCTAGAAGTGAATTTACTCCCTATAAGTTCTCATTTATTTGAAGTTTGAATTGGATTTTCCAAAATGTTCTGCGTTATACAATCAGTGAAACATGTTGTCGTAGTTGCACAGCAACATATCTGTTGTTGATCTAAATCCAACTCAAACACTGATGTTCTTCTTAACACTTGACGGGCTGGGTGGCAACATTTTTGTCATACGAACGTCATTCATTATAAAAGCAGGCATTAAAGGAGCGAATGACTTCCACATGATTCACTCGGTGTCGGCCTACCTTCATCGTTCACTATGCAAAACCCGTTGAGAATAACTGACTCAATTCATTCTCCTGTCGTTACACATTCAGGATTCGACATGATAAAGAGAGTTACATAGTGTGACTGAATGATCTGAATGAATACACAAAGTTAAAAAGCTACAGTGGGAACTGTGAGTCACTGATTTGTAAGTGTGTGTGAGAGACACACAGATTGAGAGGCCTATGCTCTATTGACTCTGATCACATGACTGAGGGGAAATCCAGCACTGCTCTACCAGATACATACCAGGAGACAGCAGATGAGGCAGCACAGTGACAGGCAGAGAGGACTGTGTAGGTTGATGAAAGTCATATTATTGTACTTGTGTGACGTAATCACGAGACAGAATGTGTACATCAAACTGATTTATAAAGAGGTTTGGCGCCACGCACATTAATAATTCGTTAAGGGTGATCCGAGCCTTGCAATGCGTTGTAGCATCTCAATGTTGCGAGAAAGCAAAGAGAGAAAAATAAATCCTCTGCAGCATTACATAACTCTATAGCTTACTATTACCAGGAGCCATAGCATATCAAGTGCCCGCCCCCCCCCCCCCCCACCTCTCTGCCTACTACTGTGACCTTCTCAGCTGCTGACACACTTTTGACTCAGGCTGTGGAGAAATTGATGACTTGTCAGTGGTTGTAAACCGCCACTGATACTGTGACATCAGCCCAAGAACTGATTACACGGTCTATGGTTATTACGCTGGACAGAGCTTTCCACTGTATTCATGTCAGCCTCTCATAAATAGACACACACTGCGTCATATAGCCTCACAACTGTCAGGATTTTTGAGGAAACCCCATCTTGAGAGGATTTTCTTCACCGCTGACTTGGTGCAGATGTGTTGCAGACTGAAAGATTCAGTCCTGGAATATTCTCTCATATCTCTATCTCATATACATAATACATGAGTGATCTTAAATCTCTATTTTTCTGGGGGGGGGGGACCCAGAACAAAAGGCTTCAAGGACTCCTGGAGGTCCCTGGACCCCAGTTTGTAAACTCTCATTGCTGTGGGAGACAGCTCGCAGATTAAACCAGCTGATTGTCCATGACTTCATCTCGGGATCATGTCACGCCAACAATCAGCTCCTTGACACTGACACACGAGCCGCGTGACGTGAATAGCTGTGGGCTATACGTGTTGTACACCGTGCAGTAGTATTTCCTAGAAGCTCCGCAACTGAACGGGTAACCTTAAACCTGACGAGGCGCACATTTCGACTGCGGAGCACTGCTTTCGGACACGAACAGTGATGAGGACGTGAGAGTAAAGACAAACGAGTTGTGAATGAAACAGTTCCGTGTCAGCGCCACCCAGCCCCGCTCTCTCTTCCTGCCCCCGCGCGCTACCAACGACAGCCGTGTTCCACTGCGGAGCGGAGTGAGAGACGGGCGGACAGCAGCGACACGAGCCGCCTTCTCCCCACTCACCTCTGGAAGATATTCCACAGAAAGGTCTGGTCCTGAGCCACGTTGTTTGGCGGTGGAGCTCTGTACGGACTGTGGTACGCCATTTTAAAGGGAATGTTCTGGCAAAACAAAAAAAAGGACTGTGTGTTTCCTTCTGCTGTAGTTTCTTCACTAAGCAGCTTCAATCAGACTCCACCACCCGACGTTCACGTTACCGCCTGCCTCCTCGCGCACAGAGGCGGGGCCAATCATTCACCACTACCCACAAGGAGGGTGACGTCACATTTTCCTCTCATTTCCATGAGTAAAAATAGAAGTAAGACTTTCGGCCACCAAAACAAATATTATAATTATAAAACCAACAACGTGCTATTCCTCCAACCCCGAAAGCAAGAGAAGTGCATTTTAGAATAATAAAGAAAATACATCCATGCAATGAATTTCCTCACCAAAAGTTTAAAGACATAGCACAATAAAAAATTAAAAAATTGTCCGAGTTGTAATCATGTGCCCCTGTGGTAACTGTTAATTTAGCTTTTGTTGCATGAGACATTTGTGTCGTAAAAATCATTTTGAGTATTTTCATATCAATCTTCATATCTTTTCTTTTCCTGCAAAACTTACATGACTCATCCTGAACTTGAACATAATATTTACACATTTTGGAAAGCTGATTTGTAGTGGTTGAGCAACCACATTGTCATATTACTGATTACAAGTGAAACTCAACATTTCAACAAGTTTTACTTGGTACAAAAGTATTATCAGCATAACGTAGGCCTACTTTAAGTGTCAAAAGTAAAATGTATCACTGTGCAGAATGTTCCCTGTAAATAATACACTATTGAATAATGATCATGGATGATCTTCACATACAAGCAGTACTTTAATGTTGTAATTGGTTGATATGGAGATCATTTTAGCCTACTTTAATATACTGTCAGGTTGTTTGATCTATAACAATGCAGATTATTTTCTAAACTGGTCATATTTTTGTATGTAGCTGTGATGTAGTGGATGTGAATGAGTGAATGCAGTACAAGGACAATTACAATATACTGCATTAATGTAAGCATAAAGCAGCATAACATGGAAATACTCATGAAAATGACAAGTACTTAATTCACTCAAGGAACCAATAAAATGATTAACTCTGTAGGTTTGTTAGTAGAGTGCAGTACTTAAGTACTTTCCATCACTGCTAATCATCTACCATCATAATAGTAACTAATACTTTCAATGTGGAAAAAAGCAATATCTAGAATAATGCTGTACCCTTAATATTCACATGTCTATCTCAAAACACCAACCTCTTAAAAAACTATTACCGCCCAAAGATCAGTTCTCTAACTTCCCTTTGTCCTTGAATGCATCACGACTGTTAACTTTCAATGCGCTGAAGCTCACGAGCTGATTGGTCGGTGAGATTCATTACGTTTTTAGCGCTTGAAATTCGCGGTACAATTTATAAAGCTTTTAATAATTTACCATTAACTTTGTTAAATACTTTCCTAAACCTTTACCTCTGTCCTCAAAGTATCTGCTTCATCTAGAAAGCTAAAATGTTTTACTACCCAACTGTCCTCCAACGCCACTCTGGATGTTTTTCTACAGTCTGGTGAGTTAAAATAAAGCTAACGTTAGCTCATTAGCTTGTAAGGGTGTCAGATGAGCCTGTCAGCAAAGGTTTCATTCTAAATATCGTTAATATCCAAAAATGTGTTGTGTTATTCAGGTTAGCAGCCACCAGAGGCCTCAGGGTGACACGCAGAGAGCTTCTCAGAGTCAACGTCAACCGAACATGGTAAGAATGTGGCTAGTGTTAGCTTAGCTTAGCTTAGCTGTCTGCTTCTGTCACTAGCAAGACTCATTCATTTCATCAATAAGAATGTTAGACCAGATAAAAAATGTGTTTAATTTATATATATATATATATATAAGTATTTCTCCAGTAGTTTTTGGAACAATCCGCTACCAATCTTGCCCATCTTATATTGCTTGGTAATAGATTACTTTTAATAGTAACAATGTGCGAGGATGCATCTTTAGCAGCTTGTTCTGAAGCAATCTGCAGTCTAGTTTGGTATAAAGTTATACTCACCTGCTAGAGTTTGAAGCTAAAAGAGAATAGTGTTATAACCTCTTTGAATTTAAATATTGAGGTTATTTTTAGGGATCCAGCGTGACTTGTTTGACATGAAACACATTTTAAATTTGCATCAGTAATTCTGTTTATCGTTACAGCGGGGACATTTTGGACTACGTGACAGCTCAGGTTCCTGCACCGCAACCCAACCTACCAAGGCCTCGGTTCTCTCTCTACCTGTCCTCTCAGCTGCAGTACGGGGTGGTCGTAGTCTACCACAAGCAGTGTGGCTTCCTGCTCGGTAAGGGCAACACAGGAAGTGGAGCAAGCCAGAGCAGAAAACAAAATCAGTCGTAATGATCCTCCAAGCTACATTCTCTACAAACCTTCTCTGTCAGCTGCAAAACGTAGAAATCTCTCTGTTTTGGTGTAAAACCCAAACAATGTCATTGTCGTACATCTGCGCAACGCATGTCTCCCAAATCACCTTGACAACTCTGATTTAGAAGCCAATAAAGAGCTGATGAATGCATTACAAACCAAACACAGCTCAACAGTCTCCGCTCGTCTGCTCTTAAATTTCAGCCTGACTTTGAGATTGCGTCCGACAGATTCGCAATCATGCTGTTGTGTCATGGTTGATGAAAACAGTGAAATACAATGCATAATGATGAGCAGCAGGAGAAGCCACGTCTGTTGTGTGGGGTGGCTCTGGATATAGCAACAATCCTTCATTTCATCAATCAGCAAAATAGATTAGAACCTCCCAAGAGTACGAAATATGGTTATGTTGTATTTCATAAGCATGGCAGGGTGGAGATTGTCCTTCTAAGAGGTTTATGTTTGTGTGTGAAAACTCAGTTTTAACCCATTTTCTGTTTTCCAGAGGAGATTCAACAGACCATTGACCGCCTGCTGCGCTCTAAAAGATGCATAGATATTGACATGGCTGAGTCCGACAGGTCTGCACACACACACACACACACACCGTATTTGATCATGCGCTGTGGACTGTTTTGTAGCCTTGGGCGCCTAAAGTTTTAAGCTGTTCAGAGATTGTATGTGTTTAAGGAAGTAGAAGAGCTCAAGCGCGTCTGGTGGAATATTTATGAGGGGGATTGTTTTGGGGAATAGAGACTGTGAAAAGGAGCTGGTAGTGTGTTATCGCGTGAGTGATGGACAAATTGAGCTACTTTCATGCGACCGGCTTCGTAAATGTTTAATAAGCCGTGTTATGTAACCGCGGTAATGTATGAGCTCTTTTGTTTCTGCAATAAATCTTTTCCACATCCTGCACTCTAAAGATGCTGCGTGTTAATCTCACTCCGGTAATATTTTATCATTTACCATTAAAATCAACAGTGCAGATAAATGTATGCATAGTGTTGGATTAGCTACGCAGACCTGAATGTGATTGATGGATCTCGTATTCTGATCAGTAACATTCTCTCTCTCTCTCTCTCTCTCTCTCTCTCTGGCAGGTTGACCTTGGCTGTGCCTGACAGCATGACCATGATGGAGGCGGCTGAGGGAGCTCAGGACCCCTTCTTCGGCCTCATGGAATCACACCAACTGCCCAGCCCCTATAAGATACACCAGGTACAGTAAGGATACCTACACCTGTACAACATGTATAAGATACACCAGGTACAGTAAGGATACCTACACCTGTACAACATGTATAAGATACACCAGGTACAGTAAGGATACCTACACCTGTACAACATGTATAAGATACACCAGGTACAGTAAGGATACCTACACCTGTACAACATGTATAAGATACACCAGGTACAGTAAGGATACCTACACCTGTACAACATATATAAGATACACCAGGTACAGTAAGGATACCTACACTTGTACAACATGTATAAGATACACCAGGTACAGTAAGGATACCTACACCTGTACAACATATATAAGATACACCAGGTACAGTAAGGATACCTACACCTGTACAACATGTATAAGATACACCAGGTACAGTAAGGATACCTACACCTGTACAACATGTATAAGATACACCAGGTACAGTAAGGATACCTACACCTGTACAACATATATAAGATACACCAGGTACAGTAAGGATACCTACACCTGTACAACATGTATAAGATACACCAGGTACAGTAAGGATACCTACACCTGTACAACATGTACTGCAGGGGGTGTGGTCTAATGGCTCTGTTTCTGTAGCCTAGCACAACAAAACTCAACAACAACAACTCATAATCTAAAATATCCCACTTTTTTATACTCCCCTTCAAGTCACTGATAAACCATCAACTGCTGAGTCATTGTTTCTTGGCCTTATGTTCACATGTGTGGGTCACTCCCATTCCAGCATAGCACATGTTCCATACGATGCACTGGTGTCGTCAGAGTAACTCCCATGTAGATGACTCTGACTCAGTCTGCGTGCTGTAAATCTGGCCGACGCGGCTGAACTTTGTCCTCCTCGTAATCGTTCCCTGTGGAAAACACCATGTGTGGGTTCAATTACAGACGGAGCAAACGTGTGGGAATATGAAAATCATTTATTGGGGTGACGTCATGGAATTTAAAGCATCCCTAAACCTGGACTGCAAATTAGTACCTGCTGTATATTCAGAGCCAGTTTATGTATCAGACAGGCGAAAGAAGAAAAAGAGAAAAAATACTTCCTCTAAATCAGTTTGGTCCACGACAGCCTTAACCTCGTGTTCACGCACAACACGTTTCAGGTGTTCTGTCTCGCTATGTCATGTTTGTGTCTACGTTTCTAGCAAATGTCGGGGATGGAAGCGGCAGGTTCCCGGCACTCCCTGGTGCTCAGTCCTCACAGCACGGACGACATCGACGGTGAGACTGATGATGTAACGTTTGAGAGACGGCAGCTGTGTCCCATTTCAAGAGGCCTCACCTGAAATGGGACAGAACTTACTATAATACAATGTTCACAGGGGTTTATTTGTAGGTCTATGCACTTTAAATAAACCCACTCACATAAATACATGAGGTTGTTCTGATTCTTCAGAGGTTTTAGAAATGGGTCAGTTCATTAGCTTAGATTCCGTAAAATGTGATTTTCTTCTAAATTTAAACTTTTGGCACAAAACATGTTGCTGCTATTAGGAACACTGTGAATACATGTTCTGTGATCAGCGAATTAATCTCTAGTCTATCTGCACATGTTGAATTAAAGAAGGCATCAGCCCCAGGCTCCAGATTTGGGCTTAATTCCTCCCTGCTGTGCTGAACCAGGTTTCAGGTCACCTCCGGCCGCCATCTCCCTGAAAGAGGAGCAGCAGTTCGTCATCACGGCTGCCGAGGTAAACTCTCCGGGAAACGTCCCAGTCATCATTTTCTAGCTGCGTCGGGTGTCCGGGTGAATCACTGAGCTGGGATGTGGACCGCTCGCCTACAGCAGAATCAGTTCAGCTCTTTGTCACAAGTAGGCCGCTCGCTCGCTGGTCCCTCCTGTCATTGTGATGAGGAAGTAGCATTAAATCCAATACAGATTCTATACGGCCCACTCCATTTTTCTTGAAATTCTACATTTTTATTTCTCATTGTTCTCTCACTGCTCAAAAAAAAAGAAAAAATAATAATTTACAAATGTTTAAAAGAATTCCATCCATTTTTTAAGACGGTGTAAATAATGCAGGAAGTTAACGGTGCGGTGGAATGTGGACGTTAAAACTCCTGACGCCTAGCTGGCTGTCCTGAAGTCACCGCTCAGCGTCCGCGGTGCTTAAGAGAAGTCGGAGCTATATATCGTCTTGGTCATAAAAGCGGCTTCACTACAGTGAGTCTGGCTCCATTGTTGCCCTCCTCATTGTGTCACTTGTGGACAGATAACGCTGCTGCTGAAGCCTCATCAGCTTGATTAGATCGGACTTAATTACATCAGCCTGCACTCACTGTGCATTAGCAGAGATATGTGGCTCACGTTGCTGTTGTTGTTGCCGTCTGCCCCTTGGGTTTACTTTTGCTTTGCATGCAAAAAGTCTATCTATATATATGCTTCTGTTTTGTGCTCGCTGTGTTTACTGCTGTGTTTACATCACTTGTCTTACATCATTAATCACCGTGGACACTAAACATCCAACCCCATTGCTTATATTTGTTTCTGGTCCCCATCTCTCTCTGTTTGTCTCTCCTCCTCTTCTGTCTGCAGCAGTATTTTGAGGGAGTTGAGCTTCCCGAAGCCACATCCAGAGAGATCGACTTGTTGATGGATCAAGCAGACCATTTCCGTAAAGGTGTTGTACCTCAGTGTGTGATTAGCATTGCGTGTGTATCTTTGTGTTTTAGGTCCGATGTCATACTGCGGGTTTGTACTCGGTGCATCAGCCCCCTCGGTGTGTTCCTCCTCTCTCGTTACGCGTCTGCACCAGTCGACCAGGTCAAGTTCTTTTGTGCCACGGCTGTAATTGGAAAAAAAGCAATTGTGACTCTGTGAGAGCTTTTGCTGGCAGAAAGAAGAGGTTTATTTCCAGGAGAGGCTTTCGATTCAGGGGGGAGAATTGAGAGGGAACGTCGCTTAAGTTAGAGAAAGCCTGCTTCGCTTTGATGACACGGCCGACTGTTCTTCTACGTCAGCAGAACGTTTGTTTACCTTCTGCATTAAAACAGCAGTGAGACAGTAGAGTTCCTGTACAACAAGGAAAACCTTCTTTAATAACGAATGTCATTTCATCGTGACTAAGCTTTTTACAGATGAGATCCTTTTTGGGGACTTGTGTCCACCTGATCATATGTTTATTTGTGCTCATCTATGGTGCCACATGGTGACGCTGTGCATCATGTGCGCGTGTGTGTCAAACAGAAGCAAAAGGGCAGCAAGCAGACGAGAGCACCAGGGAAGAAGAAGGAGCCCCGTCCTCTATCGACCGGTGCGTCTTCTGTCCTCGGCAGTCAGCGTGCCGTCAGTATACTTAGCTCAGAACGTGACATGAATAGAGTAAAACGTGTGTTGTACAGTAAGCGCGTGTGTGTGTGTGTGTGTGTACAGGCCAAGAGCAGAGTGGGACAGTGCGTGGCTGCTCGGCGAGGAGTCGGGTCACCCTGCGGAGGTCCCTCTGGCTGCTGTCGCCCTGGAGATGACCCCGCTGCAGGTGGCCATGCCGAGCCCACCGTCTGGGAAAGAGGGAGACACAGGAAGTCCTCGTGAAGAGGTGAGAGACGGGGGACGCCGGCCGTGCACTGGTAGTTG
Organism: Anarhichas minor; assembly: GCF_050575085.1. Classification (NCBI taxonomy): domain Eukaryota; kingdom Metazoa; phylum Chordata; class Actinopteri; order Perciformes; family Anarhichadidae; genus Anarhichas; species Anarhichas minor. The sequence continues at coordinate 11,692,095 of NW_027466520.1, forward strand.
TAATCGTGCAAAAATGTAAACTGAAAGGGAAAGACTTACAGTTTGTGTCTTGAGTGTGAAGAAATACTAACACCACTGTAATTGCTGTACTCGCACTGAGTTATTTAGAGCATACAAGCCACCCTGTCATTACCGGAGGCAAACTTTGATCTCATCCTAAATACAAAAATCTATTAAATCCAAGTTGAGTGCCTGTCTACACCCATTATGACACTAAAAGGGAAATTCCCACATTTTAATTTACCTGCCGTCATGAATTCTGACATGCAGGAAACATGGAGACGACAGCGGCGAGGCGTTCGCTGTCATCAGCTTTCATTCACATTCCACAAAGTGACTCACGAGCTGCTAGTTTCGTTTTGGAAAACCGGTCACAGAGAAAAAAAGCACAGGCGTGTGTATCGACACACAGATTCATGATTTCCAGTTTGTGTGACGTCCATTTATAGACCCAGTGCTGTAAAAACATTAAAGCTTGTGGGGCTTCTCACGCTTTCCATCAGACGGCAGCTCCTCCTCTCAGGAAGCCCGGCGGAGGCCGCAGGCGTCAGCTGGTCTTCGCGGACCCTCAGGTCCAGATACCCGAAGGAGCGATGAAGGGACAGATCGAAAACCGGCTGGCCGAGACTCTGACACTGGTACGGAAACACACGGAGACCAACTGACTTAAAATGCACACTCCAGTCATGTAGAGGGAAGTTTGGTGATTCTGCGGACTCATAAACACACCCTGAAGAGGATCAAATGGTCACTCACACTGACAAATTGAATTTCCAGTCGTTGCCATTCTGTAATCAAAGATTTGCCTTCAAAGTGTCTGTTCACCAGGGCGTCAGTTAATTAAACTCCAGCTCTCCCGTTCTCCTCCTGCTCTCTAAGACCGCTGGGATGGCGCTCATTGATTTTATTTTCTCCTGCCTTTCTTTCCTTCTTCCCTGTTTCTTTAATTTCCTTTGAGACACCATCACTGGCTTTCAGCCTCTCTCTCTCTCTCTCTCTCTCTCACTGTAAAAACAAGCAGAACTCCTACTAGAAACTGTGACCTCATGCTGATGTGTTTGTTCTCCCTCTCAGTCCGAGGTGTTGCTGGACTTGCCCTACTTGACCAAGCGTGCCACTCCTGCTCAGCTCTTCGCCGCCCCCTGTGGATGTCAGTGCTAAGTGCCACACTGCCCCCTAGCTGGAGGAAAAACACACACACTGTTGACTGAACATTAACAATCATTGCCTAGCTTTTTCCAGTAGATCTGCAAACATCTCGGAAAAGAAGCCAATAAATAAATAAATAAATGTCCTAAGAAAACAAATTCCATCTTCAAGAAAGTTGAATGATCCTCAATGGTCAGTTTTTCACTTAAAATGTTCAGACGATGTGCAGTCAGAGAGAAAGCATCATGCTCAAGGACACGGGCCAATCTCAGAAACAGAACCGAGCTCTTTCTAGAACCCGCAGCGTAAAACTCATCATGAACTTTGAGCGTGTTTTTCACATCAGCTGTTGTGAAGGAAATACTAAGTACTGAGCATAACCTTTGACCCCTCCCCACAGCCCTCCTCCACACCGACCTCCAGTCCCTGTGGAAGAAGTGCGCCTCGCTCACCGCCCTGCCCGGACATGAGGAGGAGGAGGAGGAGTCACAGCATGACAGAGAAATACTGAGGACGGAGAGGAAGAGGAGGCAGTTGAGCGCGAGGGAGGTGGGTCTGTGAGAAGCTGCACTTTAAAGAGGAGTGGAGGTGTTTTTACGTCCTGGCACCGCGTAGTAATCTAAAGTCAAATAGTGCCGTCTGTAGGGAGGAAACAAACAAAGTCCAGCGTCATGGCACGCAAAAACCTGAGAGGGTGTTTGTAAAACTGTCGGCTACGATAATAAAGGTTAGCCAGCTAGCCCGCAGTCGTAGCCTGCCAGCTGGAGTGTTCGGTTCAGTGGTGAGAGAAATTAGATCATAAACCTCGTTTCTATTTCATGAAGCTCTCTCTCTCTCTCTCTCTCTCTCTCTTTCTCTCTCTCTTTCAGATATCCAGTGAGTCAGGACTACAACCCACTGAGGGCTCATGTGAGAAGTCCTCTCTTCCTCAGTCACATCACATCAGTCTTTCAGGTCGCGTTCTCGCGGCGCACCATTCGCTTACAGCCGTTCACTGAGTGCTTCTTTATGTCTGTGTGTGTGTGTGTGTGTGTGTGTGTGTGTGTGTGCGTGCGTGCGTGTGTGTGTGTAAACAGCTGTGGTGGACGTGATCCTGGACATGTCCAAAGAGGACAAATCCTTGAGTGACACCATCACTCCCGTCAGCAGATGGTAAGTGTCAGACGGACTGACAGCTAGGTGGATAAAGAAAGAGATCACTGTGTGTGTGTGTGTGTGTGTGTGTGTGTGTGTGTGTAGGTCTCCACAAGAGGAGGCCCATCTACGAATGGAGTCTATTGCAGAGGAGAATGTGGAGATGCCCGAGGCTCAGACTGACGAGGACAGGGACATCCTGAGGTACTTTATTCAGTATACACACTACACACACACACACCTAGGTTGACCATGATGATCCCAACAGTTATTAGAAGAGTCACCTTCATGTTTGACGTGGAAACTCTGCTGTAATGTGACATTGTGGATTCACTCGTGTGCGAGTCCGTTTCAACCACATCTCTTACTGCTACTGATGGTAACAAAGTATTGGAAGCGTAAGACGTAATGTGCCTCTCTCTTTCTTCCAGTTGGATCTCCTCCAGCCTGCAGAGGTTTGGAGTAATCACCTTTGACTCTCTGGTGCCCCTAGAGGCCGACCGCACCACTGCAGCTCACACTCTCTACAAACTGCTGGGTGAGGAAACCACAAGCTGCTGTTTTCTTGTTCCTGTTCGTCACTGATGACTTGGAAATTGATTTCATGCAGACAGCAATAGAGATCTTAGGAATAAGGCTATTAGTGTTGAAATAAATCAATAGTAGGGACAGTTCATATATATTTCTGCATATATATATAATAGCACTACAGGAAAGCCTTTAAGGCACTTTGATGCCAGCTCCAAAATATATATTCTATTTTATATACTGAGAGTTTTGCTCTCTTGTCTCAGTAACAGTCAGTGAACTTTGTGATGGTGTTGATCTGTGATGTTCGTCTCTTCTTCAGAGCTGCTGTCTGCTCGACAGCTGACTGTCCAACAGACTGAACCCTTCAGTGACATCATCATAAACCCTGCAGCGCTCAGGATGACCGCCTGAACACACACACACACACACACACACAGTTACTCACACTAAAGTGCCATTGAGGTACAGTTATGGTTGTTTTGTTTTTTTAACTGATGAATATATTGAATGAATTTGATCTTTTATAGCTTCAACAACAGATCAACGGGTTAAATGTTTTTATATGAATTGTTAAAATTACTCAGAATGGTGAAACATTGAGCTGCGTTATGTTTGCAAGTGTTTTAATGATTTTTAACCATTTTAATCTGGGTACAATGTGTTCATATGGTTGTATTTTTTAATATGTATACCTAATGAGTTTATTACTGTTACATAATCTAATGTCACAAACTGTTACTGAAGTTTTTAACATCTGGACGCAACATGTTTTGTTATACAGTTTGTATCTTCTGTAGGGATCTAATCCTTTATAATGATTTTAAATTAAGCTTTTTATGCTGTTTGCATCTGCTGTGTGATTTGTTTTTAAATTATTTTAACTTAAACTTTTAATAAAATGTTTTTTGCTCTGTAGAACAGCGTACGATTATTCTTCCACACTCATAACATATTCATGCCTGACAAACTTTCCTTCATTATTAGAATATTACTTTAGTTATTTTCTATAACATAGTATTCTCCAATGTGACCTGTTCAAGAATCACTGCAGTGTAAATACATGTAACTCTACTTGAGCCCACACTGAACTTTCTCGATAAATCCCAGAATAACGACACTGAACACGAAGCTTAAAGGTTTGTGGTTCTGGACCAAAAAAACAGTTTATTTAAAAAAAAAATCTGATTTCAGTTGGAGGTGCAGAAACCACTGAAATGTAGCTTGTAAGCACATCAGCACCTCCCTGCCTCCAACAGGACCGTATTGTGCCTCGCTGGCAGAAAACTCCCCCGGTGTGACCTCACGCCTCAATAGCTCCACACTATCAAAAGTGTTTGCCTGTTAAACACACTGCGGGGACTGCTGTGTGCGAGTGCACACGAGAGTAACACCACATTCCACGCGGCACCTCGTTGTGACTGAGCTGAGGTCAGTGCTGCAGTCACAGCAGAAACCCTGCTTTGCATCGACGTGGTAGAATCTGTTGATGCCACTTGTGATACCGTCAGGTGACGGGGGAAATGTCCTTTACACTGCCGTGGAATGTTTTCATTAATAAAATGCATCATTTGAAACATTTAGCTCCTTTATACGGGTACGACAAGAGAGAAAGGGTCACGGGCTCATTAGTGAGGCCAAAATACCTTTGTGTTATTGGCACTGAACGTAAGGCGGGTGGTAAAAAATACCTTTGAAGGAATATAAGCTCTTGTATGAAGCGATCCAACAGGTCAATATATCAGATAACATACACTAAACATAAGCCGGGACCACACCACTGACATATGACTTGTCAAAAAGTTGCCTAATGACACATCCAGCAGACATGAAGCGACATAACAAGCATTCGTCAGCATTGTAGTTCTGATTGGAACCAATTTAATGAGCAGAGAATCCAACGTGTGCTCCCAGAAGCTGCCGCTCAGACGGCCGACCTCCCTTTGGCTCTATACATTCCCGAGCCTTTACATCATCTGCGTCCCTCCACAGTGCTGACGTAAGGAGGATTCATTGTGGCTGCCCACGGAATGTGACACGCCGAGTCCAGAGTGCTAGTTTAGTGGGAAAAGATTCCTGCTGTACAGGACAGTGTACACAAACAAACACACACACAGAGTCAGATCAAACATGTTTGTGTAAGTTTAGAGCAAGAACACTTTTTTTTTTCTTTCAAAAGCCAAAAATGTGACGCAGTGATGCGAATGATCCGTGCATCATCCTCCCGTTCGCCGTATCGATCAGTATCCAACAGTAATAAACTGGTTGTCCATACTGACCCTGATGTGACCTCTTGGCACGTTGTTGCGCGTTATGTCACCAAATGTTTGCATTACATACAAATATCAATTCTAGTTCATAAAACATTCAGTTCTCTTGTTGTTTCTCCACAGACTGGAAGAGCTCCAGGCCACATACCTCCTCTATTTACAGTTAAAAACACGCCGACTTGGCCCGGTCGGCCCGATAATCCACAAAGACACCTGGCAGTGCAAACACCGCTGCCCGTCCATCACCACCCTGACAGCCTAATAAACCTAACATCGGAGTGGCACATAACACACATTCCCACCGGCTGCTTATATCAGAGCGCAAGTCTGTGTGCATTCGACACACACTTTCCAGAGGCCTCCATCATCGGAAGAGGCAGAGCTCTGAACCACCAGCTCCAGAGAGGAGGAGAGCGGACCGGCCAGTGCAGAGACCGACCACCAGTCACAGAGACATAAAGCGCAGACGAGGGATACTTCACGTTCTTTTTGTTTGAGGTTCTGATCAGAGTCAAGCTGGCAGCGGACGAGACAAAAGGCCTGTCGGAGGAGGAGGGAGAGGCCAGTGGGGAGCAGGCCAAAGGAGGACCGGACGGCCCAGCGGGCAGGGAGTCCCCCGGGATGGTGCGCGTCGAGCTGGAGTGGGCCATCCCCATGTCGGTGACGCTGCCCATGCAGGTGGAGCCCGACCCGGCCCACCAACCGTTCCCCTTCCTGGACACGACGCTGGCCGATCTGGGCATCCAAGAGTGAGTCTGCTCTCAGTGTGAGGGGGTCTCAGGAGGCGATTTTCTGTTTAATAACTTGCGTGTGTGTGTCCAGGTCAGAGGTGAAGGAGAGGGTGGTGTGGGTTGACACCAAGAAGACTCAGATTAAGAACAGAAAAGGGAAGCTGAAGGAGAAAGAGATCACCATCCTCGAGGTGACGACCGTTTTGGTCTTCGTGTAAACCGAAGCACACAAAAGGACGATAGTGAAATAACAAGCGTGTGGTTTCTTCCTGTAGGTGAGAGTGAAAGCCCAGAAGCCCGGAGAGAAACAGCTCCAGGAGGTCCTGTACAGCACCGAGGCCCACACTGACCGCTCCTTCTGTCGCACAGGAATGAACATCGTACCCTGGAAACACATATGCACAGGTCTGTCTGGAAGTAGTTTAAATCAATCAACTCAATGTTTAACTCCTTTTTTTTTTTTTTTAATGCATCCTATGTTGCTGTTTCTGCCAGCTCTAAGGGTTTCTGGAGTCATTCTCTTTATCGATGCCTGTGTGAGCTCATAGTTCATCTTATAATGGAGGATCTATTTCTGTATGTGCATAAACCATGCCGCTAAAGTCACTCGGCTGTGCCACAGTGACCTCCCAGAGAACAGGTGAACTGTCAGACTGGTGTAGATCACAGCAGTGTGTCGGCACCTCAGAGACTGAAATGAGATCATCGTAAACATTACACCAGAGTCCAGAGAAGGCTTTAGACCTAAACACTGTCGGGGATTTGTGAAAAATCTGTTTGACTCGTCCCAATCAGTTCCTTTTCTTTATGCGTAACAGAATGACAACTAATACTAAGAGATACTCATAATAAACATAGACCTAACTGTATCTTCTCAGTTGTGTTATGTGTGCTCATTCGTAAGGCTGTTCTGAGAGCTGTTACGAACGTGTGGTATTTATCCCTCTCGTCATTAGCACGTACTGATATATCCGTGTGGTTTAAGTGGCACATGCATTTTAAATAAAGCCCTCTCTGTGTGTCCGTCAGGGGAGACCGGACTGACTCCGGTGCAGATGACGATGGCGTTGGACATGGAAGACAAAGAGCCTAAATTGACTGATGCGCCGGGACAACGGGAGATCTGAGCAGCAACCATCACCGCCATCCAAAAACAGAGCGCAATCTAATGTGATTCAGCGAGCCAAGGCCACATTCTTTAAATCAATTTCAGATTCCAGGATGCTCGTTTGCATTTATTTAGAGAATTCAAAGCGTCGTCAGTTGCTCTTTCTGCAGTGAGGCGAGGTTGGATGGCTTGCCATTAACTGCAAGGCGAAACTTGCCAGCGTTGTAACATCACGTTCAATTTTGTAGCGTTTGTAAAAAAAATAAATAAAATGAAAAAAAAAAACTCTTGCACTCGTCCAATGTGTGATGTAGGGTCCCTGTTGAGTGGTTCTTAACGGGGCCGACCAGAAAGAGACAGACTGGTTAGTGCTGCACGCGGTCACAGGCTGAGCTGCTGCAGGCATTAACAGAGTGCATTGTGGGTAAAGTAAGTGCGGTTTTCTTTTGTGTGGCCTATTAGCTCAGTATGTCCAGTTAGTCAGTGACCTCTGTGGGTGCTTCACACAGCTGCAGTGTTGGCCCTTAGTAAGCAGCAGATACGTCTCTGAGTTAGGAGAGACCGCGTGAAGTTTAAAGTCCACAGACTTACACTGGGAGATTTCTACCAAAGAGCTACATTTATCAATTCATCGCTTCACACTCAAGATAGCAAAGCCAGAAGCTCGTCCAAACAGTAGCACTTTACAGGAGCAACAGGGGAACTAAATAAAATGGTAACAACACAGGATGGTAAACCGTAACCGTTTAGAAGAATAAAAGTTCAACATAGCAATAAATTAAAAGTGAATAGTCGGAGGCAAAACTGTCAAATAAAAATTGTATTGTTTTCACATGAGAGTGGGCTATGAGGCAGAGATGGCCGCATTAAGTGTAGCCTGCTGCTCTCCAGGAAGTGAGGTCACAGAGGCTTGGAAGTCTGCAGAGTGGTGCTGGGCAAAGTCTTTCATCAGCACGGCCACAGTGTGCTGGGTTTCTGTGGAGGAGAGACAAAAGAAGGAGTTTAGGGATGAGAGGAAAGCATTGAAGATGGATTAATAAAACAGCAATATTAGAAAAAGAATGTTTGATAAGAATACGGTGCAGGAAAGGGAATGTTGTTGTGCATTCAGTTCAGTTTAAGTTGGAGCCTCTTTCAGTGCGATCTAAGAAAACCTGTTCCCAAAGAAATCTTCACCTTTATCAACATCCTTGTGGCCGAGGACATGACTGGACGCAGCAACTATGGGCTTCATCAGCTTCACCACCTGAAAGGGGAAAAAAAAAGATTAAAAGAAATAAGGCAACAATGTTTAATATCAGTATACTAAAGTGTTTCCAAAGTGTTTTAATCAAATGTTTGCCTCCTGTTGTCATCTTAATGTTTTAGAACTGTGTGATCTAGAGAGTTGAAACGTGCTGTATGCCTGTATATTGTGATGCAGTTGTACTTTATAAAACATGTAACACATTATTGAAAGATTGGCCTGATTGTGGTTTATATGTTGGGGTCATTCCAAACACCTGAAAAGCTGCTCCGGGACCAATAACGTAGAATTAACACTTTGCTTGTTTTACTCAGAAAATCTCAGCATCATGACATATAAAGAGTTAAATCCTTGAGTTAAATCCTTGAGAGACAAATTGTAATATAAATGTACCCGTGGTGCTAATGTCACCATAAATAAGCCTGATTATCCCATTCAACAAAAAATGTCCGATACTGTTTTCAGGGAGGCAGGATTCACATTATCCTGGACCACATATGGACAGTGGAGACAGACACATACAGTACATCTTCCACACAGGGATGGTGATGCGTGGTGTAGATTGTGTGTGTACCGTACCAGAGCAGGACTGTGTGTGTAGAGCATAGCCAGGCAGCTGAACACCGTCTTGTTCTCCTCCAAGTCCTCTTTGAGGGGGAGACGACCCACCAGAGCAGGCACCACCTGTTAGAGAGCACACCGCGTCAGGTGGCGTTCGACTTCGTAATGAATTCAGTGCTGTCGGCAAAGGTTACTTGTGTCGGCTAAAAATACTCTCTCGTCAGGAGGGGTTCCAGCTGTGAATGTACCTGCTCAAGAGGGACCGCCTCCACGTTGCTCATGATCATCCTGCAGAGGGCAGCGCACAGGTTGTCAATCACCCTGAGGTCAGACTCTCTGGTCAGCATACTGGAAAACACGGACAGCATCATCGGATAGTCTCTGGAACACGCTTTACTAAGGAACAGCTGCATGGGAATGTATTTATTTTGTTATGCAAGTATAAACAACACACACACACACACACACGCACACACACGTAAGAAGGATACGATGCACAGATTGGTCCAGCTGCCTGGGCCAGACATCCCAGTCCGAACACGCTGTTGTTGCGAACCTCAGGATCACTGTCCCTCACTCCGGCTACCAGCACGGGAAGCAGAAGATTGGACAGTCTGCCTGCCACTCCTTGGCCCCCGGACACGCCCACAAGCGCCTGCAGGATTTCCCCGATCGTACCCACGGAGAAGGACCGGTCGGCCACCGTGCACGAGGATTTCTTCAGAGGGAGAAAGAAAATGATTTAGTGTGACACATCAAAAAGGCGATACTTTGTCTCAATACACCATGGCTATACATCAAAGGATCAAGAGATACCATATAACCCAATATGACGATTGATTTAGAAAGGGCTGATGGCCTGGCTGTAGTCAATAAGAAGGAGCCTTACAGATGTAAAGAACTTCACGAAACAGAAAGTAAGCAGTCAGGAGTCACTAAAAGTTACTAAAAGACAGGACTGGGATCATTTTGGGCTGAGAAAAGTGAGTAATAAGTTTGAGTAAATAAGCCTTCTGTTGAACTCCAGTACTTGTCAGTAGGTCCAAACCCACCGCTTTGCTCATGAGGAGAGGCAGCAGGTCGTTGAGGAAAGGGGCGAAGGTGTCCGCGGGCACAGAAGAGGCCACGAGGGGAATTCCTTCCCCGGCAAACTCCTGGAGCATGGCGTCATACTCCGCCTGAGCAGAAATCAACAAACAGCACACTAAGCAAAGGGACAGTGAGGTGGGCAGGACATGGGCTTTTGGACAGAATGGGTTAAAAGCAGTATTTGATTCAATATCTATGTATTCTATCTCTATGTCTCAATACATAGAACTATTGAAATTCGAACTGTATGCAGTTTAGTGAATGTATGTATTTGTGAGGGTTTACATCTTAAAATTGATGCTCTTGCATTAATAGCGCTATATTATATAAATTCCCCATCATTGGAATAAACCAATTCATATTCATCAGCATATACAAAGAATTTGGATTTACGAATATGCGCTAATGTGGCGACAGTAGGCCACTGATATGTGTAGATGGACCTTTATGTCCATGACTGTGACTTCTATTTGCAGCAAGAGGCCAGCCAACCTGTTGGTCTTCATCATCAGCTTCATCACCACCGCCCTGACAAACAGTCTGAGCAGAGAGAAAACAATGCTGGAGGGTTACTAGCACAACACCGAGGACATATCATGAATGTGAGATGATTTTTACCACGTAAAGCCCTCTCCTCTTCCTCATCAGTCTCCCTGCGTCTCACCTTTTTCTTGAGTACATCAAGGATGACGCAGCTGATCTCCTTCAGGCGTGAAGGGGTTTTGAAAGCCTCCTCCTTGCAGGACTTCACGACGTTGTTCATGGTTTCCAGGATGGCCATCACAACCTGGCGCTCTTGCTCTGTTCGCACTGTTTCCACAAAGCAAGGAAGCACCACATCCAGCAGCTTCAGTAGGGCTGGGGGAGGGGGGGGGGAATTAAGTTACAATCAGCTGAAGGCGACTGATATCGGCATATTGATACCTGATCGACAGGCTTGAAAAAGACTACGTTAGCTGGCCTCTACCTTACTGTTTGCACTAAGGTAGTACTGTCGTCTGGTGTATAATCTCACAGTATATTGTATGCTGAGGGAACTATGAGAAGAGAGGCTTTACCCTGGTGGTTGGCCTCAGTGGGATTCTCCTTCCACACTTGATGCTGAGCTCGACAAAACTGGCCCATCGCTCCAAATGCTGCCCTGCGGACGTCCTCGTGGGGGAACTATGGACGGAAAGAGGTGACGCACACGGAATGAGAGATTTACGGGCTGAGAAGAGAGAACAAGCACCTGCCGTTCAGACGTGTTGTTCAACAAGACAACAATTCCATACTAGGACCAGTGGAACCAGTCTAAAGTTGATCCTCACAGATACAATGCTGTCATTATCAATCTACCTACAGACACTGACATTCATAAACGGAGACACAATGTATGCTCTGCACAAACACAGTCCACAACGTGCCCTTCACAGCACATTAGCCAGAGGTACTTACATCTCTCATCTCGTAAACCTGCTGGAAGCTGGACTCCAGGAAGGGCTGGAAGGCAGCGCTGTCGGGGGAAACCACAGCAACACAGAATAAAATACACACACGTGCAATGTCTGACAACGCTAGTACAACAAGCTTTTTGAGGACATACCGTAAAACATATACAATTAGATAGGAAAGGACATTTAAAACTATTCACCTACACCACCACCTAAATAACTGTGAATAGTCAGACTAAGAGAAATTAAAGAAGGGTCATATACATGCTAAGACTAGATTATGTTACCCGGTGCTGAAGGCAATCTCTCCCAATGCATCGCAGGCGTCCTCCTTCTCATCGATGTAGGAGTTTTCCACACTGAACCTTAAGATGGACAGACGTGATTATGAGACGAACCGAGAGCAGTCTTTTGATCAGGTGTAGTAAATATACATGCACGTGTGTGACCCCCTTACCCTGCAAAATCATGGATATCTGCCTCAGGCTCGTCTTCCAGGAAATCATCCGCATCTTTTACTTCCACGTCTTCGTCGTCGTCGTCGTCGTCCTCATCGTCCAGCAGGACGAAGGTCTTGTCCTCCTCAACGTGTGCCTGAAGAGAGGACGGAGGAGGATGAAACGCTGTATAAGTGTGTATATTATGAATAGCCTGTAGGTTTCAGAGGGTTGTTTGTGGGCGTCATACCGTGATGCCCTCGTTGGACTTGAGAGCAAGCAGCATGACTGTTGTAATGGCAGTGAGGTGAGGAGTCAGGCAGTCCGGGCTGACTGTGGATACAGAGGAGTAGAGACTGTACCTGACGGTGCGGAGACACAAAGAGAGATGACGGTAAGGTTACAGGATCTATGCACAATTATGTATTCAAGTCTGTACAGAAGAAGACTTAAGGATTCTTATTCATTATGTTTGTTTCTGAGGACTTCACAATTTGTAATAGGCCTTATCTATAAATTGTGACAAGAGACAATTTGATTTCATGTATGTAATTTCATATATGCAACATTAATCTTGGCTGAAATAACAGGGGGAGGCAAATCCAGGCAGGTAAAATATTAATATTGACACGTAATGCATCCACCCTTTAAGTTCCTTTACAAACAAACAGAACGTACGCCAGCCTTTCATATTACATTCAGAGTTATAAGAAGGCTCCAATTATCAGAACGCCACAAGATGCAGGCTCCCTCATGTGGCTCACAGGTATACTGCAGATATAAGTGTTAGATAAAAGCCTATGGAAGCACTTTGGGAGTGACTACTTTAAACTAACAGACAGTTAGTGTGGACAGGTAAAAATAAAAATACTCCTAAATATTCAGACACACAAAGGTACATACGTGCAGCGTCTCAGGTCGGGGTCATCGATGGCGTCGGTGAGGTTGAGGCCCAGCTGAACACACTCTGCAGCGAGAGGACTGAAGACATCTTTGCCGATGGTGCGGGCGAGCACAGAGAGAGTATCTAACAGCAACAGCACAAGAGGATCAACAGTCAGAACTCATGCTGTTGAGTTCTGTGCTGAGTGAGATGCACATTGTGTTGCCATAACAGAGTAAAACAAAAACTACATTATCACAAGATGTTTGCAGAGCAAGATGCCACCAGGGACATGTTCTAAATATACAAACGTCACAACTTCTTCCAATTCAAACCCCTGTGGTTCACCTACCCAAGGACTGAGTCTGCAGAGACCTCATTTCCTCTGTGGTGGCAGTCAGGAAGCCCTTCAGGCTTTCAATAACTGGAGGGAAGTAGGGAACCAACAGCTCCTTGGCAGCATTGGCTAAGAAGACAGTGATTCACAATGAGGCTCTGGTCACTTAGAGCCAAGCAGCAACAATCTGACGGATCTTTGACGGATTCCTACCTATGGCACCTATGGCGGACATAGCCAGCTCTTTGATCTTTAGGTTTTCAGCGTTGTTAAGAGCAGACAGCATGGTCTCCATCAGGGTCGGCAGGTAGGGCTCAATATCTGCTCCTGTTGAGACAAAAAGAAGAGATGAAGCATGAAGAAACAATGTTGGAAGACAAAAGCTTTGGCTAAATCATTTAAATTGTAATCATGTCAAATGTATGATGGAACCTTTTTAATACCAAATCAACTGAATAACTCATATTAAATACAAGTTTGGATAATTGTATGTAGTTTATTAATTGTGTCAGAAAAGTTGATGCCTGGGGAAGTTTCATATTTCCTCTTGCAGAGGCCACGCTGTGTCAGTCATTGCATAAACCTTTTTTAGCTCACCGAGATTCTCCATGAAGTTCTCGAGGGCATAAAAGGCCTTGGTGACATGGCCGACTTTGGCCTGGTTCAAGGACGAAAGGTAGCCCAGCAGCAACGGCATCAACTCTGCACAGTACTTGCTCACTTCAGGCTGGAAACAAAAGGTGGAAAACACATGAACAAAAAAAAAAAAGACTAAATGTGACCATAATAATACTAATTATTGTAATTCTGAAATAAAAGCATGTACCATTGAACATGTAGCTGTGTTTACTCACCTGTAAATGTTCAGAGAACTGTCCCAGAGCAAAAAGACTGGCACTGCGCACCACCTGGTTACTGTCAGAGAGACACTGGCACACAGTCTGCAGCACTGATGACAGCATCCTAACACAGATACAGACAAGAGTATGGATGTACTCAAATCTTGGGAATTGTTATTAGTCAGCCAACAGACCAATCCCAACAAAGAATATGGGTGTGCTATCATGAAAAAATGCATTTATTTTAAAAGAGAAAACTAAATATGAGGGGAACTTTTCAGATGACACCTGGACATACTTGGTGCGTATGTGGTCAGCACATCCTTCAGCTAGCACAGCCAGACACATGAGACCCCCTTTCCTCTCGTAGGGGTTCTCACTGGCGAGGGAGGCCTGGGCGAGGGGCATCTGAAACACACGACGTAATACATCGTCAACAAGCAGTAACCTAAGTCAGGTTATTTAAATGCACAATGCAGTATTAAAGATTCATCAAGAAAATTGAAAAAGACAATTCACCGTAACGTTACATATCTGTTGTTGTTTACATGGACATCCAGAGGACTCACCAGTTGTTTAAACAGGATTTCTGGGGGCATATGGAGCGCCATAGTGTCAATAATCTGGAAGGACAACAAAATACAATTCGTCAAGATTCATCTTCCTCGCACCTCCACAGTAAATCCATTAAAGCTGTGGCCGAGTACATTTTCTTACACAACAGAAGGACACATTGCATATCAACACAACTTGTCCCAACCTGAGCAGCACAGTGTTTGGGATTGTCGTTGTCTGTGCCTTCTCCGCTGTCGTCCTCCTCGTCCTCTGGGTCCTGCTCACCAGGAGGCGGAGCTGCGTTCAGCACAGGGAAAATGGACTGCAGGATGGGGTTCAGCAGCTTCTGCTTCAGCACCGTCTACCGAGCAGTGGAAATGACGAGGATTTATTTTTATGCATTCAATGTAATGTAACAGAGCAGAACACTTGTTTGTGGTCAAGCTAGCTGACACTGCATGTAATTAGCCAGAAACTAAGAATTGTGTTACGGTCTGCTACAACTATCTGTGCATAGAAAACGTAACCTTTGGTAAATGTCGATAAAGAATCAAAACAAGACTGACTGAGGGACATCTGTCCAGGATCTCCTCTGAAGAATAATAAACCCAGAAGGATTGTGGTACAACGGGACTACAGATACTTGTTGTCCTGTTCTTGATATGACAGTTCTATTTCTGTATATTAGCTGATGGGTGACTTTACCTTGCTCTTCAGCTTGATGAGGAAGGCAATACAAGAAAGGGCTTTCACCCGCAGAGAGTCACTCAGTGTGGTGTCACTGCCCACCTGACACAAACATAGATATTAAATATATGTTATTAGAATTCTCAGATGACAAACATTATTTGTTAGTTCTGAAAATGAAAGGAAATTCATAAAACAAGAGTAGGGAGGAGAGACAGAATTCAGACATTAGGTTCCCACCTCCAAGCAGAAGCGGACGATGTCGGCAACATGAGAGACGATGATGGACACCTCGCTCTCCATGAGCTCATTTAACACCTCCATGGCCTCGCTTGCTTGGCCCTGTGCAGACACAGACAAACCCCCATAATTAGACTTAAATACACTTAGCTGACAACCGCAATGCTTGTTAAATGTCTTCAACATATTACAACTTACCTGATCTGCCTTGATGAGGTGTTGCAGAGCGACAATCAGACTTGGGATGATAGAACGCATCTGGTTCTGTAGGGCAGCAACATGTCACTTAGTCATTAAAAAGTGCATAAATATATATCCCCATCTGTAATGGTTTAATTGTCTATATACCATTAGAAAACTGTGGTGCCAAATGTCAAAGTTAAAGCGTTAACAATGCCTCACTATCTCTTTTGTGCCGGTATATGCAGTTATGGCCGTGAGGGTGAGGATGCAGTAGTACAAGGCCGTAGGGTTGTTGTGGTCCTGCAGCACAGTACTAAACAGCTGGAGCAGCTGGCAGTAGTGAGGCTTGAAAGGCTCAGGATTGGACTCCATCACCTTATTCAGCAGCAGGAGGCCAACCTGTTAGCAAAGAAGAGCATTGATTTGCCGTTATTGACAAAGATCACGTAATACGATATAACCGGAGACTGAGGTATTTTAACAACTCTAAACAAAGGAGTCCCGTACCTGTCTGTCATGAGGGTTGCTGCTCTTGGTGGATTCATTGAGTAGCTGCAGCAGGGCAGGCCAGCGGTCTGGTGTCTCATGTTTAACCATCACTGCGCACAGTTGGGAGAGTGAGTGCTGCACTGTGTGCCTGCAAAATACAGATAGACAGACATATGCATAGAGTTCAGGCTCATTCGTACATTACATTTCACATGTGTACGGCTACACGTGGCCAAACACACTTTACGTAACCTTGTATGCGTGTCAAGTGTCATTTAGAAGACATGAAATCTCAGTCATTTAAGACACAGCGTGTTATTATTGTATCAACTGATTACTGCTTACTCCGTTTCCTGCATGAAGACCTGCAACACCACGGCCTTTAGGCTGCATGAATGAAGACAAACATCACAATTACAAATTAATTTTCACTATAACAATTGTTAGGATAGTGTGAAAAGAAATGAGCAAACCTCTCTCTATCATCGGGGCTGATCTTCTTCCAGTGTTTCTTCACTCTCAACCTCAGCATCACTGCAGCTGACTGACGGATCTAAGTGGTCCAATCAGGAAAAAGATGTCAGGTAGTTTGTATCGATGAAAGCACATCATCATTCTGGAAATTATACTGATCCCATAGGATAAAACAACCATTCTCTCACTGCTCTCTCCCCCCGCACACAAACACAATACCTGAGGGTTTTGGGATCCGCTCATGACAGCACACAGGGCCGGTATAATGGCCGGGTCTTTGAAAGCCTGTTTCAGCTGGGCGGTGGCCTAACAGGGGACAAAAGAGGTCTCACTTAGACCGGCTGTGCCACAAATAGCTGTCACAGTATTGTAGAAATCACAGGGCACCAACAATGAATGCTAACTCGAACAAAGTTATCCGAGGCGTTACCTGCTGAATGACAGCATTGTCAGGCTGAGTCAGCTGTGAAAGGATTTTCTCAAGTTCCTCTGCCATCTCGACAGCTCAGAGCTATCACCTTCAGTTCACCGTTAAATTAATATTTCTGAATAAACCAGGCAAGTTGTCCTTTCGCGGTGTGGTATGCTACGGCTGTCAAGCGTGTAAACAGAGCCCTCTGTGGGCCGGTCTAATCAAAAGCTACCGCTTTTCCCGTGAGAATTCACTTTAAAAAATAACGGTATAAAAGTTATCAAGCCGAATGGCGAGTGTGACAGATTGGTGCCGCTCGGTCTGGTCCGTAAAGGGGATTCAACTGCCAGCACGCGGGGCCGAACCAGCCAGGAGTTCCATGTGAGTTGAGTTAAAGGGACCGGCAGCGGTCCGCGTGCATTAAATCTGAGAGAAACAAACAGCGCCCCCAGCGGGAGAGGAGGGCACAGTGCAACTCGAAAATCAGTGCCATTGCAACATGATAGAAAGTAATTTAGTATATGTATGGAGCGTGTGCAACTTTGAGACACTTGTATACTACCTTAATAATTCAATGTTATGCTGCTTTATATTTATATTCCTGCTAAAAAGCATACCTTCATGAAGGTTATAATGTTCAGTCTGGTCATTTTGGAGGATGTAGGCCGAGCTAGTAGGCTAGTTTGTGGTGCTGTGATGCTATAATTGAGGTAATTTAGATGCAAACTTTCTACGTAGTATGTTTACCAGAAAGAATGGAACAGTTTATTTTTTAATATGTAAAATCTCCCACAGGGATTCTGATAAAAAACAATATCTGCTATGTGTTTATGTACAAAATTGAAAATCAGCTGATATATTGTTATCTCAAAATTCAATACTGGCCCCTATATGCTCCAAAATGAGTAGTAAGACTATAATGATTAAAATATATACACATATATATATATGATATACACCATTTTTTTTGACCAGCTACACCATTAAAGGGATATTTAGGAACATTTAGCTTATAACACTTTTACTTAAGTCAATTTTTTAATGCAGGGCTTTCAGTTGTAATCAAGTGTTTTTCTTTTCTGGTATTACTACTTTTACATAAGTAAAGGACCTGAATAGTACTTCTTCCACCACTGAAATAAAAACATACAATTACTGATTAAACTACTGAGAAGGATTGCATGAACAGTGCCTTGTGGTCGCAGTTGGGAGAAGGTGGTCCCATAAGAGATCATTTGCACACTTTTCAGACAACAAAAGAGATGCTCGTGGTCTCACACTTCACTGAAAACACACGGTCAGTCACTAATCTGTACGACACAAGAAAGTAATCATGTAACTTCAGGACAGAAAGAGGTCAAATTCAGCTTTAGTTTGGTAGATATAACGCCTACGGGGTAATCCGTATTTATTGTTACAGTTTAATTACAGGAGGGAAAGAAAATCTTCCAAGGTTTATGTGGTGGCAAAACAAAAGATTTGCAGTCAAACCATAATTGAGTGAAAGGATTGTGTTCCAATGCATGCATTCTCTAGCTTGTACACCCTTTCTCACAGCAGCAGCAGCGCCTCACATATACACTTGCAAAACACAGTCCAGCATGCCTGGTCATCAAAGGCAAATCACTTCCACATACCAATGCTAATCAATGCACACCGGTTCACCCACCACCCCCGATACACACCTACACCGGCAACCCCCCCCTCTCCTGTATGTCTTGGCTCAGACAAACACACCCTGTCCAGGCAGCTCACAGTAGAAATGCAAATGTAAAATTAGGCTCACTGTTCTCATGTCATTTCATCACTAACTGAACCATTACCACGTCAATGCAGCCAGGGAGGGGGGAACACAAACAACCACCTGGAAGGTAACTGGCGGCTAACCGACATCATCTTTGTGAAAGGGATTGCTAATGAGGGCTAAAGCAGTTCACATCAACATGTCCAACCTGCTGTACAGATTAGGGGGGTGGGGGGATTTGAAGGTAAAGGCTCTGTCTCTGAACACTTGCATTCAAAGTGCAGAAATGAAAGAATCTTTTAAATCATGAGACTACACGTGTTACACCTCACATGCAGCACTTTTAAACTACATATTCTGTTGAATACATTTGATTAAGTGGCTCCACTGCCTTAGATTTCTTTTTGAATTTCTCAATCATTAACAATCACTCTGACTCACAAGTATTAGCGGTTCATAAACTATTCATGCTTGAGACCAAGATACTATACTTAGTCTATTGATCTGGGACTAATGCTCGTGAAAACATTATTAGTTATGCCATTTGGGAAGTCGAATCGTGTCCATGGTTTAAAAAGCACTGAATCCTTATGTGCTTACAAGGCCGCTTGGAAATGTTATTTACTACAGTATTTAGATTGTGTTTTTTTGTCACTAAGTTATGTCTTGTTAACCTGCTTGGTACAAAACCTTTCTACTTGTAGATATCTTGCTGCACAATGTTTTCATCCAGACAGGGAAGCTTGTTTTGTAAACCAATCAAAATAAAAAATATATTTTCCTGAACTGCAAAGTGAGTTGCAACACCGCCCTTTCCTCATTTGGGAGGTACAAGATGCTTCTGATAGCTGAAGGTGTGCTCCTGAAACAAAACACCACCAGTAGTAACTATCTGAGGTTCAAAAGTATTGTTCAGAGACACATCTCTTAAGTGCAAACACTAGATTCGGACCAAACAATCAAGAGGATTCAGTCACAAGGTAATTGTGAGTAGTTTGATTAAACACAAATCATAAATAAGAATTTAGGAGTATACATAATCTAAACACATATCAGCTGAAACAATGAAAAAAGATGTGGACACACAATCACTCTTTAACACCGGGCCTCAAGATTAGTGAGATTAATTACCGTGCAAGTTTATACTGTGCTTGAGTAGTGCATATTCATTTTACCAGACAAAGTTACATTTAAGGATGACCACGAATCAATTCTGACACAATGTCAGTCTAATCCACAAAAACATGTGTGTAACACTGTGTGACATTTACACTAACTGAACTGTGGTGTTGGGACACCACTCACCAAATATAAAGTGATTCCAGATATTCAGTGTATCTATAATCTTTAAAATATAAACTTTTAATATCAGTAGAGATTGGTGACAGTGTAAAAGGAGTGGGCTACTTCGTTAGGCGCAGCGTTAACCCAGGTGGCCAATAAAATGCCATTACTGTCAGGTGAATTAAAGAGATTGGCTCACATAATCAAAACACCCACCTACGTCCCTGCCCACACCCACCAGCGTCACTATAAATAGCCTCTGAGGAGCAACGCGCAATTTTTAATGTGAGTCGGCACGCTAGTTGAAACTAGGCGGCTCCGAGCTTACAGCTGTCTCTTCACATCTACGGAACTGTCCTGCTCTCAATTTTAAGCTATTTTAGGCTCTAATACTTGAACTTCTCTTTTAATTAGTTTTTATTTTTGTGGAGTTTTTAAAAAAAACATTTTTATCGCGACGCACCAAACGTACAGAGAAATGGCAGACTGGAAGGCACAGATCAGTTACAACTACAACCCCTCGTACCACGCCTACGCGTACGGCCTCGTGTATCAACCCGGACCGGAGCAAAGCCACGGGAACCTGACCACCTGGGGCGAAGCTGGGGTGACTGATTTGAGCAACTACAACGCCGGAGTGACCCAGGCTTACTACGCCACCACCCAGAGGACCAGGGAAGAGTCGCCACCCCACAGTCCGGAGCAGCACGCCGTGAGCGGCCACGGTCACTACCAGGGCTCCGGGGTGGTCTACCTCGGTGACAGCCAGCAGGCGGGCCGTCTGGTGCTGGCCGGACCTCACCGGGCTGCTGTGTACGATGGACGGACGCAGGAGGCCAGGCGGGCCGGAAGCGATTCGACCAGTGACTCGGAGGCACACACCTCACCAAGTAAGTGTTTCTAGCTAACGTTTTGAGCTACGCTAGCATTTTACAAAGACGCTAATGTTGGCAGAGGAGGTCAGCGGACCTCCCTGGCGTTATTTGAACACTCAATATAGACCGTAACTTTTTGTTAAGTTTTGAGTCGGTGCTTACATTGTTCCATTGGCCGCCAAAGGCGATGATTTCTTCCGCCAGAGTTGACCATGTCGTCCAATCCAGTTCCATCTTGATTTGAAAAGAGTTTACAAAATATCCCGCCACTGAGTATATCAGTGCCGGTGGAAAAGCGAAGTGGCGACATCTCGCGATAGAATGCGAGAATTGAAAAAAATTGTTTACATTATTTTTTGTTTTACTGTTGCACAAGATGTTCTCTTATACAGTTAAACAACAAACTTAATGTAACAAACTTTATTTTTCTTTATAATCTCTTAACTTAAGTATTGTCCTTGCAACATTTATGCCAATAAAGCATATTGACTTGAACTAAATCTGATGTTTTGTTAAATGCTCTGATCCACGTTGACCCTGTAGCTCACCCTGACCACCATTTGTCCCTCCCTTCTCTTAGATTCATGGAGTTCTGGCAGCAGCAGAGAAGGAAGTCTCCCCCAGACAGACCCGGCCACCTGGGTGAAGTCCAAGGAGCTTAACGACGAGGCAAGGGGCAGGAGCCCCGATCCCAGCGAGGTGGTCTCCGGCTCTCAAGTGGAGGAGCCGGGGACCTTCGCCGTCGGTGGGAACGAGGGCACCAACAACACTACCTCTCTACAGGTACCGTCAACTGCCCCAAAGAAGCCATGCGCTGCTGTAAACACCCCGAAGGGAAAGGTGCGGGCAGCCTTCTCGGAGAGTCAGATGAATGCTCTTGTCCAGCGCTTCAGTGTTCAGAGGTACCTCACCCCGGCTGAAATGAAGAACCTGGCAGAACTGACGGGACTGACCTACAAACAGGTGAGGGATTTGAGATGGTTATTTGACCACAGCAACGTGTCTGTGCGCTTTCTGATCAGATCTCCTATATCTCATTTGTAGGTCAAGACTTGGTTTCAGAACCGAAGGATGAAGCTAAGGAGGCACCAGAAAGAAACCAGCTGGGTGTCTGAGCGCTACAACAAAGGCAGCCCGCTACGTGGAACCATGTACCCAAACGTTCCCTCACACATGCCACCTGTAAGTAGCTCGTTGCTTGCTCAAATGGTAAAGGCGGATAAAAGCAGACCGTTGTCCTGCTCAGGTTTCCTGTTAACTGATGACAAAGAAACAGCAGCTTGGACATAGAACAAGTCGTCCATAATGGAGGCCTAATCATAGTCAGATTATGGCCTTAAAGGCGAGACGAAACACAACAAAATTAGCTACTTTTGACTGAATTCAATACTAATTCGAGCCACTTCTTTCAGTATCAGGGAGAAGTCCGGCCCCAGCTCAAGGAGCATTACAACCAGCACATGGAGGCGGCCTTCAAGAAGACGACCCCCCAGAACATGGCCTTCTATCTGACTGCTATGGGCTCTGCTGCTGGATCTGCTGGCTACCCCTCCTGGTCCCCCGGCTCGTCCCAGGCCGCAATGCCCTCCAGGCCCCAGATGGCTGGCTGGTCCGTGCCCCCTGGTGGCAGCCACTATGAATACAACTCCAACGTATTCCACTCAGCCAGCGGCGCATCGGCAAATAACGCCCGACAGGACACGAGCTTAGACTGCAAAGACGGGGAGCCCTTGAACACGGCCATGGTGAACAATTGCAGCCAGTAGTCCGTGTGGAGCTGCTCAGCTTATAAGCTTTTCTGTAAAAGTTACCCAGCCGTCGTGTTTGTTAATCACGTTTCCTGACTGTTCGTAGTTGAGGTCATTTTTGCATGGCTGGGTGTACATAAGCCTTGTTCATACTCCTGTTCAAAAGTAGTTTCTCTTTTTGACTTTATACCTTTATTTTTATATGCAACTATTTAATGTATGTTCGTGTGTGTTCTTTGCGCTTCGTGATACAAGTTGGATGCATTCAAGTTGGATGCATTCATTGGATTACGTTGGGTGTTTTTTTTGGAACCCTTTTTAAGGCAAAGTACTGATACAGATCTGATGTGCACGCATACTTTTTCTATAAATACAGGTTCGCTTGGCAACTTTGTTTTGAGTGTTTTTTGAGTGCATGGCATTAACATTTAGGTATTGCTATTTTTTTTATTAATTAAGTGCTTGTGATGTAACTGCGGTTTTTGGAAAAAAGTTTAGTACGCAAGCTATCAAGACGAATGAGGCAGTATGTCAACATTGGCAATAACACACCTGGAAGCTGGACTATAAATGAAACATTTTTGGTGAATGTAATACTCATTTGGCTGTACAGGAAGTTTGGACCCTTATAAAAGAATGCAAGGAAAAATAAAATCACCCCAGAGTTGTTTGCTGGCAATATTGTATTAAAAGCATTTTATTGAAAATACTATTTACATCAGAAATTGAGTCAATGGTGACAAGAGTACAATAACAATATTGCTACCATCAAAATGCTCTTTACTCTACAACGCATCATCCCTCTTACTCACTGCAGGGCCCTGTGGAGCTTCACAGGGCCAGTGCAAAACATACGTTTTATATTCTATTTGAATATTGTGAGCAGGGGGGAGTAGGACAAGTAAATAACACTTGCACTGCTGCATAAATAATCCAAACTACTGTATGAGTCAGCTGTCTCGGTGGGTAACTGGTGTAATGTGGGAAATAAAGGCTAGATCCTGCCAAGCCTCGATGTACCATGAAGTAGGACTTGGAGCAGTGGACGGCACACTACATCATACAATGATGACATCCATTCACTGACATATCTCATACATTTTACCCAGCCACTCTTTAATGAACTCCCTTTGTACCAAAATATCCCATTTAATCCTTAAATACAAGGTAAGTCCAACCAATGATCCCTTATTACAATAGTTCAATCCTGTCAAATAAAGGTAAAGGCCCATGTGTCTCCTCCCTCATTAGAGATGTGTGTTTTGTATGACAAAGCAAAAGAGGATAATGAGGATGTGTGCTATGAGGAAGTGTTTGTTTATCTCTGCGTGTCTAGTCCATCTTGAGGCTCCGGTAGATGTAGCGAATGAACGCCAGCGAGGCCCAGAACGACACGCTACCCAGCATCAGGGAGAAGACCATCGCCGTGAGCAGAGAGTAGCCGAAGAACTCGGTGCTCTGCACCAGGCCGCTCATAGACGACCGGTTCCGGTAGTAGAAGACGGAGTACACGAAGATGAAGAGGCCGGTGGAGCCGGTGCTCAGGACACTCCGCCACCACCACCGGTGGTCCTCGCCCGACAACAGGAAGTAGGTGAGCGCGACCGAGATGCAGGCGCCCACTGAGAGGAGGATGGCGAAGACGCACAGCAGGATGCCGTACAGGGTGTAGTACTCTCTGCCCCAAACCGTGGCGAAGATGTAGTACAGCTCCACTGAGATGGCACTGAGGGAGGACATTGATAGGAAGGAGGAATGAGTGTGTAGAAAATGGCATTCAATAGGCTGTACTTATAACATTTACTTTTTCCCCCCATCGGGTGGATGAATCCTAATAAAAGGAATTGTGGGCGCTTACTCATCAGTCAAGATGACACAACAGTAACAAACATTTACATGTATAGATTTCACTCATTATCCAAACCACTCTGGGCATAAATAATACAAAAGTTAAGTTACAGAACACAAATATAAATGATAATTTAATTCTTTGACAATTAAATTTCCTACATTTCCATTCTTCACATAAACATTTTAATATATAAATACTGAATAATTCATATTAACTGTTGAATAAAGAGTTGGAGTGAAGCTCTTTTTTTATCTTAATCTTATATTTAATCCATTCACTTCTCTGCTTTATGACTATGAAGAGGCGGGACTTAATGCCATTGAATTCCCCCTTTGATCGAAGCACCTCTTTTCCACACATGAAGACACCTCACCTGAATGGCAGGAAGCCGCCGATGGCCATGTGCACGGCCGTGTGTTTGTACCAGGGCTGTGTCGGGATCTGCCGGGCGATGTTGCGCGTGCGACAGGGCGCCTGGAAGCTGCCGGCTCGGTTCTTTCCCACAATGCCGCCGATGACGGTGAGTGGGAAGCCCACCAGCACCCAGGTACCCAGAATGAGGAGCACGGTGGTGGCCGGCAGAGCCTGAGTGGAGCCGCTCCACCAGTGGATCGAGTTCACAACACTCCACGTCAGGAACAGAGGAGCTGTGGGAATGAAGGACGGCCATTGTTTTTAATCATTCTTTGAGAAAACGTGCCTCAGAGTATTTGTTAGAAATGTTTTAAATGATGAAAACATAATGAGATACAGCTGTTTAATGACTAAATGAGACCACGTTTTATGTGCCAGGGGGCATATTCTCTTTTCAAACAACTTCCTGAACCTGGAAACTGTGCAACTGCAAAGTGTGACTGCATAATAGATAAATAAATACATTATTAACCGAGTAGAATAGCATTGTCACATTGTACAGAACACTAATGAAGACTGACATAATACACTAGCGGTGCCCTTACCTATCCAGCTTGTTCCTTTAGAAAGGACACTATGAAAATCTATAAAAGCTCTAAAAAGCTATTAGGCCTGTGTGAAATAAATCCAGTTTCTCTTCTAAATGTTAAAAGCAAAGGCAAAACCTCAATTGAGACAGGAGGAAATTAACCATGGCTGCATGGATAGATATATAAACATCAAGCTATTGGCGGTGAGGAGATCATCTGAATCCATTACAGGCAAATTCAGTGAAGTTGTTTCACACTTCAGTCCAAGTTCTCTATGAACTTTCCCGCCCTGCCGCTCTTACACACACACACACACACACACACACACACACACACACACACACACACACACACACACACACACACACACACACACACACACACACACACACACACACACACACACACACACACACACACACACACACACACACACACACACACACACACAGTGTGCAGTGATCCCACAACCTTCGTATCGCACTCACCGGAGAAGAGCGACGAGGTGAGGATGATGTTCCACACCCAGCGCTGGCCGTTGATCTGCGTGTAGAAGCTACAGGACACGTAGCCGGACACACAGCTGGTCAGAGCGTACAGCACGATAGCCGTGGAGTTGATGGAGCCATGGCGATGCACATTGAACATCCCCAGCAATGCCATTAAGATGATTCCTATCGTAATCAGGAGACATTTGAGTGATTAGACTCCTGTAGTAGTACAAAAACTCAGAACTAGTCCGCTCAAGTTTCAAACAGGAACAATGGCAGTCGCTGACACCGTTTTGGATTTTAACAGCCCTGCGTGTGTCCACGTTGAGCCGCTGTGTTTGGGTGTATTTGAGAATGCATGCTCACCTGTGGCAAGGGTAAGGAACTGAGCGCCCACTCCCAGCACGGCACACAGCAGGCTTTTGTACGGGGGAAACCTGAAGACATCCGTGTGTATGATCTTCCAGCCGTTGTCTCCCTGATCCAGATCATCACAGCCGCCCTCTTCCTCCACGTTGTACCTGCAGGTGAAGGAAAAAACGGGTTCACCAACGATGTCATCATGTAGGAGTCACCCCACAAGTTTCTGCTTAGTTCCAGGTGAAAGTGCATCTCTGGTCCATAAGGGCTGGGGTGAATCATCACAAGACACAGAGTGCACAAATAAAAGCTCAAAACATCTCAATGTTGTGTAACCTTATACGCTCTATTTCAGGAGCGCTACACATATGCAGGAACGAAGATGTCTGAGGGGAAGCCTGTCTTCTGTTTGCAAGTAAAGAACATCTAAACTACCCGGTACCCACACTCAGACTTATGTATAGTTTACAGCGTTATGCTGTAAAGATTGATTTTCTGTTGGTTGACTAATCTGCTATTGCATTGTAAACAAATAAAACCTCTGGTAACTATATTCAAGATAGTTTAACAGGTTTTTAGGTTTTTGCTCTAAGATTACATTTAACACCCAAAGTGATACTGGTTTGTTCTCCAGTATAAACTTTCATATTAAAGACAGTTTCCCATACATTGGCCCAGACATATCCTTGATTAATTTCCCTGACTGACCTGGCAAAGTCATTCTTCAGGACCCGCATGAGGATGATGATGACGAAGCCCAGCAGCAGCACCACCAGCACCAGCGAGTTAATAATGGAGAGCCAGTGGATCTCCAGCGTTTTGGGGAAGAACGAGTAGTCTCGGAGACGCTCGGCTCTCCGGCCGTGAGGCAGAGTGGACTCGAACCAGCGCACGCTGTAGGTGTGGGTGACCGTCAGGCTGCCTCCACCCACCCCGACTCCACCCACCGCTGCACCCGCCCCCTCCTCCAGGGGAACAGGTTTGACGTCTTTCACTGAAACATTGGCGAAGATCACAGAGTCGCCGTTGTACTCGATGTTGAAGTCGAGGTGGGTCCACAAACCCACCTGGTGGAGGGGAGAGAAGAAGGCGGGGACACAGACGCAGCGGGAACACAAGAGAGACAAAAGAGAAAAAGAAAGAGGAGGGGGGGGGAGATAAGAAGAATAACACGGATTGGCGTTCAGCTGAAACAGGAGCTTTGCATGAAGATAAAACCTTAGACAGTCTTTCTATCTTCCTCTTTGTTTCCCTCATATAATCCAACGTACGACACAAAGTCCTCGGGAGCACCAAGAGGTTTACCTTGTGGCTGTGAGGCAGGAAGCCGCTCTCCTCTATGTATCCCACAAACCCCCAGATTGGAATGTCATCCAGGACAAATTCAAAGTAGAACAGCTCCTCGATGGCCTCACGAAGTTCGTCCACCTGACGCACACAGAACATATCCAGGATCACACCCCGTGTGTTCTTAAGGGCCACGGCCTTATTATTCTTAAACTACATCACAATAGACTAGCATACTCAAGAGAACCACTTTCTGAGGAAATGTTAAGCAACGATAACCATCAAAAGGTAGTTCCATAAAAGGGTCGTTGTCTTGCAACATCTGCCACATTGTGATCAATTGACATACAGTAGTTTCAATTCAAGTTCAAGCTATTTAATGAATGGTAAAGAGTTTAAATCTACCATGTGCCCAGAGTATTGAAGCTTAACCATCGACATCTGATAGTACACAGTGTTAAGTTCAAACTATCCCGGCCTTGTGTAAATAAATACCTGTTTCTCTGAAAGTGTGAGCTTGCAAAGGGTCTTTTTCTCCACGTTCTCTTTGAATCGGATGTAATATATTGACTCTGCCATCCTGTCACCGTCCAACACTTCTCCCAGACTCAGGGACTTGTGGTGCACCTGAAGAAGAAGAAGCGTTACAATATGATCAACAGAGCCTTAAGAAGCAGCACAAAGCACGAGTTGGTCACAAGTAGAAGTTGAAGTACCATAACTGTGGGTAATAAGTTACTGCTGTTGTAAATTTGGGTCTCACTGCCACCGACCGCACTTTGACTAATTACTTTTCTTCAAGGCCATGAGTCATTTATTAATAAACCCTAAACAAAAAGGGAAAATTTCTCAACAGCAAAACATGATATACTTTATATAACCTGGGTATATTATTTCAAGTGTCGAAAATTTGATTTAACACATTTCTATAGCAAATTAACACCAATTTCTCTTCCTGTAAAAGGTTCATTTTTTTCATTCTGTATTCATCAAAATGGGTTAATAGATTTTGTGACACTCCAACCAAGGCCTCTTCAGTGAAGTCCCCCCCCCCCCCCCCAAAAAGTCTCAAATAAAGTCTCTCTCAATGCTACGTCCTGCTCCAAAGGAAACACATGCACACAGGAACAAATGCTATTCTAAAAATGATCTTATGACAACATCTACATTTTATGGCCAGATGGAAATACAGTGCGTTTCAGATAAAAGACTGTGTCATCCTTACATACGTGACTACATTTAGCATGACAAAATAATCTCCAGTTTCTTTGTGGACTTCAGAACAGTGAAACAGAACAAAAACACTGACCTTCTCAGGCCTGCAAACAGGCAGGGTGTAGTAGTGATATGTCTCCTGGGGGTTATGATAAGGGCCCACTTTGTTGACATAGAGAGTCACGTTGTCTCCCTGCTTGTAGCCCACTGCCCAGCCTGAGAACAAGCACAGGATCAAGACGCAGTGCAGGCCCATCGTCCTCTGGCAGCCACCTAGCAGGTGTCCTGTTCCGCACTGCATAACCTCTGCTGCAAAGATCGGACAGTTCGTGAGGGACAGCAGGTGTGATTTAAACCAAGATGGTCTGTCCTGTGACTTAAAAGTATGCCTCTTGTATAAAGTCGTGCCAGTTAGATCTGATGAGTTATGTGACAAGTGGAGAATTTTATGCAACGTCACTGCAACATTTATGCAACATTTTACCAAAGGCAGCGGAGAACTGAGACACTGTAACCGCCATGAGTTACAATGTATTTCATCAGTTGGATCAGTCTAAGGGGGGGATTTCAACAGAATTAAAGAATTAAATGAGCTCCGTTGGCTTTTATCCGTCTGTTATGAGTTTTTGAGACACAAACTGACATTTCCCAAAAATGTTATTTTGCTAATACTACAAGGGTCTCCTTAGAATTCCTGAGTGGGATGTTGCTTTCAATTTGAATATGTATTGGAAACATATTGTGTCCACAGCATGCTAACATCGCATGCTAATATTCATTAGCAGCATATTTTGAAAGGGTTGTTGCAGCAGAGTGTGATGCTACAGCGCTATTGGTCATTTTTATTTATTTTAGGAAAGTCCTGTATTAGCAGCAAGTAGGCCAACTTATTCAAAACTGATGACCTATCATTCTATGTATTTAAAGAATTAATTTAGCCTGTCCCCAACCTCACAAAGCACAGCCGGTCTCATCACTTCTGGGCTGTATAATAAGAGAATATAAGAGTTTGATCCAAAGTCAGAACTGATGTAGCATCTACTGGTGAACTGTCACAACGATGCAACATGCACCGGATGTCTGTATGCTGCAGTTTTAATGCAATTACAATCCAGATGATAACCATTTATGTTCGGTGTTGTGCATCCACATGCTGACTCAGTGTTAACATTGAGGAAAAAGTTAGACTGTTGTTTGGTTTCAATAGGGGTGCATGTGAAGGATGGTGCATGTGAAGGATGGTGCATGTAAAAGATGGTGCATGTGAAAGATGGTGCATGTGAAAGATGGTGCATGTGAAGGATGGTGCACGTGAAGGATGGGTCACGTGAAGGATGGGTCACGTGAAGGATGGGTCACGTGAAGGATGGGGCACGTGAAGGATGGTGCACGTGAAGGATGGGGCACGTGCATGTTGGTGCACGTGCATGTTGGTGCACGTGAAGGATGGTGCATGTGAAGGATGGTGCATGTGAAGGATGGTGCATGTGAAAGATGGTGCATGTGAAAGATGGTGCATGTGAAGGACGGTGCATGTGAAGGATGGTGCATGTGCATGTTGGTGCATGTGCATGTTGGTGCATGTGAAGGATGGGGCATGTGAAGGATGGTGCATGTGAAGGATGGTGCATGTGAAGGATGGTGCATGTGCTTGCCAGATGGTGTGCATGCTGTTCTCACACTAAAATGTGGATTCAGCTGGTTTCTGACCAGAGTTGGCACTGGCCTGGGTATGCTCTCTGTGGAGAATCAGCTAAAAAGGGTAAGTCTCAAGAAGCTACCCACTTGTCAATGATCTTCTGTTATGCCCCCTATACCTATGTTTCCCCCCCTAACCCTGTAAGTCTATAGACAGGATTTAACACAAAACTATATCAGCTGGACCAGTGACAACAGCAGTAACAACTGATGACTTTAGCCAAACCAGCCGTGCTTTTATAAACTATTTGTACTAACATCTAGTGAGTTAGCTAATAGCTAAATTGGCTATTTCCTACTGCACTGCAACTCCTACGTGTCTGGCAGTATCCATGTAAAGAGACGTGAAAGTACATGAAGGGCCTCACTGATTCATGAAAAACAAACAACTTATCTCCATCAACGCTGCTTATTTCCAAAGAGGCACGGTGCATTTTCGTGTTCAGGCCTGACTCACAAAGACAGAGAAAGACTACAGGCAAGAAGTTAGAAAAATCTGCGCTACCGGTATGGTTGCTCCGTCAGTTCCGATGCTGCAAAACCCGTCTGTCCACCGTATCCCTCGGACTCCAGGCCCCGACAGTCCCCTCTCCGCTCCGATGTGCGCCGATGCTGGAGCTCAATGTAAAGACTGAACGCCACAGCTAAACATCTCGGGAATCCTCAATGCGACGCACCGACGTGTTATGCATTCATTGCAATCGTACCCGGGTACACCGAGTACTTTCATTGACACACGAGACAGCGAAGAAGAGAGGTCCGACTCCACGTCACCTTAAAAAATAAAAAATAAGGACGACTCCGTGGAGTTTTCCGGAGTGGGCGGAGAAACCAAAACACACCTCCGACGTTACCGGTTATTCACAGCCCGTGAAATGTTCCTCTCACCCACCACTTGAAATTAACGTGGCTTATTTTACGCCTTAACCGAAATCTAACATTAAACCCGTTTGACCGCCTACATAAGCCACTCTATTATTTTGCTGTATTGACCGGATTTCCTTCAACCTCAATGAACCAATCGGAAGCCCTTCCAGCACTTCCTTGTTAGAACCCAGACCCGGTTAATCAAACCGGCACAATCGATGCGCAGTTGTGCGGCGTCTTTAACTATGCCATAATCGATAGATTGATAGGTGATGTCTGCTAATTGATTTCCCGCGAAAGAGACGCAATTCCTCGCGCCCGAGACGCTGGGACAAGTGTGCAAACCCGAGTGTTAAACGCTTACTGGTGAGTTGAACACAGTTTAGCGGTATAAACCCTAATTCAGCATGTAAATGATAGCGACGGTACTATAACTGTCCGCTAATAGCATGTACATTATGAATAAATCAGACGTTAGTGTTTAGTGTTAGCCCCCCAACTGAAGCTCTGTGCAGCAAAGCTACTTGCCAGGACACGTTCTGTACAACAACCCAATTTCCTTTAAAGAAATTACCATTTAATTTGGACGTCTATCACTGTAAATCCACACTCTAATAACAATCTGACATTATGTTTAGCTGTTACCAGTAGCTAGCGTTTAATTCGGCATGCGTCCGACGAAGCAGCACACATGTAAACAAAGTTACACTTTTAAAACCGACTCGTGTGATGCTGTCTCTCGTTGGGGGACTTCAAGTCTCATGTACCAGTTATTTGAACCCCGACAAAGTGTGCTTATCCTGATCATATAACACATAATAGTTATTTCATTGTTTTTCAGACTTTGGTGATTTTCAGACCAACACAATGGGAATTCATGGACTTGCTAAGCTGATTGCGGACCAGGCCCCTGGTGCCATCAAAGAGCAAGACATCAAGAACTACTTTGGTAACTGTCACAGGGCCCTTCCTCTGCAAACTGATGATGATGAGGCCTGCATATGAAATATTATTGAGATCAGATGAAAGGTTAATTATCTAATTTGGGCACATTGGATCAATTCTGTATTCTATGATATTGAAATACAACAAAGATGAGGGATGGAAATAGATTATAATCACTTATAGAAATGACATGTCAGCCATGTCACATTGGAGGTTTGGGTAATTCAATAAAGATGAATTGAGCCCGGAACTAAATTAATCAATAATTACCCAGCCATTTCTTTTCATAGTGGTGTACAGATAGTTGTACAGATATCTCTTTCAGTCTGCCATCTGATTCTTTATGAAAAAGGTAACATGTAAAGCTCCAGTTGTGTCATCTGAATAATTGTGTGCAGTGAGTTTTATTCAGACCACACTGTGCATCTTTTACTTAATGCAGGCCATGCTGAACTTATGGGTGAACCAACGGATCTTATATACTTTCTTTACTTTATAATATAGCGAATGAAGGCTTGCATGAAAACCAGTTTAGATGGCGTTAAGTTATTCTACTTAATGCCATTGTTCTGATAACCTCTGCTGTTTCAAACATGTCAGATAATTAGCTATCTGCTTTTCTGAACTTTTGCAGGCCGTAAAATTGCTATAGATGCCTCCATGTGTATCTACCAGTTCCTGATTGCAGTGCGACAGGACGGTAACGTCCTGCAGAATGAGGATGGCGAGACGACGAGGTGAGACCCCCCCCCCCCCCCCACAACACAGGCACTTTACCCTGTGAAGTCATAGTAGGAGACACATAAGAGATACGGGAGCTCTTGGATTGCTCCAAGATCAGGCAGCTCAAGTCTCGGGCAGAAGGCTGGAATATTTTTCTTACCTGTTTGCTCTTTTCCCTCAGCCACCTGATGGGAATGTTCTACCGGACGATCCGCATGCTGGAATATGGCATCAAACCCGTGTACGTCTTTGACGGCAAGCCCCCACAGCTCAAGTCAGCAGAGGTGAGTGTGGGCTCTGACCTCGCTGTAATCTTGTTCCCCTGTATATCAAACAATGTAGTCAGAACTGTTACATGATGATTTTTGAGTTTCTTAAAGTGGCATTGAGTGTTACTCTCTGTCATTTGTTATTGACATAATGACCTTTTGTAAGCTACATCATCTGTCTCTTGTTTTGTCTTCCTCTCACTCCGTCTTTGCTCTGCTTGTCTCCCCCCCAGCTGGAGAAGAGAGGGGAGAGGAGGGCAGAAGCCGAGAAGATGCTTGCTCAAGCTCAGGAACTGGGTACCGTTGATGCTTTTTAACACTTGAGTTCAGAATACTCCTTGTTGGTGCCGGTCTGGCTTTACCCGACATGTTTTCATGTCGGGCCTGACCCTGTAAACCAATAAGATCAGTCTAGATATGTATTATATGATGAGCTGTAATTACATCGTAGAGATTGTGAAAAAAAACGTTTTACTTTTGTTAAAATGTCTGCAAAACTGGTTTGTCTCAACCCAGGGGAACAAGAGAATATTGACAAATTCTCCAAGCGTCTGGTAAAAGTCACCAGACAGCACAACGATGAGTGCAAGAAGCTGCTGACCCTGATGGGAGTTCCCTACGTTGAGGTTAGATCATCTCGCACTTCGCTACTCTTGCTTACTTTAAGGATATTTCCACATTTTTATTGAAGTTGATTTTGCTAACTAGTTTCGAGGACTTTTTCCCCCACGGGGATGCTTTTTTCTGCACTCTTTCTTACGTTTTCATCATCATTTGTACAGTTGCGTGTTTATTGTCAGAATAGGCTTTAAATACGCAAAGTGTACTTTTAAAATTTCAACTGCCTTCCCCCGTGTTAGAGAAATAATTAGCAACAGGAGAGGTCTGGGTGAATAATTCTTTGAAAATGTAATTTGATGTGTTTTGTATTGAAGGCTCCATGTGAGGCGGAGGCCAGCTGTGCCGCTCTGGTTAAAGCCGGGAAGGTGTTCGCCACAGCAACAGAGGACATGGATGGACTGACCTTTGGGACAAATGTCCTGCTCAGACACCTCACCGCCAGCGAAGCAAAGTAATGCAGTTACTCCATCGTCCCTTTGCACTGCTGGGCTCTGTAGCAGAGACGTTCTGAGAATAGAGATGGCTGGATATTATGGTTTGATGTCTATTGATGTAACCTGTGAATTAATCCTATTTCTATACTGGATGACGATAAAATTCAATCTGCAATTTAACAATCCATAATTGTCTTACAAGTACTACAGCCATAAAACTAGTAGTAGTACTTCTCTCTACATTTTCTCCTGTCTTATTAAAGGACAAAATTTACTCATATGGAACAGCTTTTGAAGATGGCGTTATTGTTTGTTTCACCGTGAGTCATTAGTAATCTCACCGTCAAGATATTTATTTGTTTTAGGAAACTTCCCATCCAAGAGTTCCACTTCAGTCGCATCCTGCAGGACATCGGCCTGACCAATGAACAGGTAAAGTTTTTTTCTGACTTTGAGAAAGATGCTGCAGATGATGTAATGACAGCGTCACTTTTAATCTTGGGTGAAATTCAAGCGCCACATTGTCTGCTTTTATCATGCCGATTGTGCACACTGTCATGAAACTGCAAATTGTTCACAGAAACACTCTGCTGGTAATTAGAACTGTAAGAGCTGTGGGAAATGTACAGCAGGGACATTTCTGTCTTCCTTGCATTAACTACTCCAATCTTTCCGCGGTCCATCCCAGTTCATAGACCTGTGTATTCTGCTGGGCTGCGACTACTGTGGCACCATCAAGGGAATTGGCCCCAAGAGAGCCATCGACCTGATCAAACAACATGGCAGCATTGAGGAGATCCTAGAAAACATTGACTCCAAAGTAAGTTGATGTGTGCTGCGATCCAGACGTTGGGGCAGCTAAACAATGGGGGGGGGAGTTTGGCTCTGATTCTTTGTGTCGTGTGTGCCTTCATGCAGAAGCACCCTGCTCCAGAGGACTGGCTCTACAAAGAGGCCAGGGGTTTGTTTCTGAATTCAGAAGTGGTGGATTGCTCCACAGTGGAGTTGAAGTGGAGCGAGCCGGATGAGGACGCTCTGATCCAGTTCATGTGCAACGAGAAACAGTTCAGGTGAAACCACCAGCAGACTCATCTCAGAACTGTCCCCCAATGCTGGGTTCATCTTCCCTGCTTGCTTTTTGAGTTTTCCTGCATCGATGATCCTCGGTTGTTGAAATATGACCAGACAAACTGGTTAGACAACATCCGACCACTAGGCTGCACTGCTGGCCACGTAGAGGCTGCGTTTATGGTTCTAGCATCACTTGAGCACACAGCCTCTCTACATATAGTATGAGGTTTATAGTCCATAATAAAGTGTATTCATGACGGACTCTTTACAGTGAACCCTGATGGTTGTTTTGTTACTGACTTCTTCTGAATGCTGCTTTTAGATGCTTGTTTTTATTGCTGAGAAAAGACATGATGGGAAGTTCAGCTGGAAATAACATTGTACATAAGATGACATGTCATTTTGTTTGCATGAATTGATTTATTTGCGTATGTGTACGCAGTGAGGACAGGATGCGCAACGGCTGTAAGAAGATTTTGAAGAGCCGACAGGGCAGCACACAGGGACGACTGGACTCTTTCTTCTCTATCACTGGATCGCTGTCCTCCAAACGCAAGGTACATTTAGAACGACTACAGTGCAGCTGTGCGTTTCCAAAATGATGAGATGATAAGACTTGATCTATAATCAGAGCTGTTCAGCTCGCTGCTTCATTTTGATGCCTGCGAATGTTGTCAAATGTTCCTTTTCTTACACCAAGTTGATGTTGTACATCTTCTGAATGTTGGACTCATCCGTTCCATTTCTTTGGCCTTACTTTTAGGAACCTGAGCTCAAAGGATCAGCAAAAAAGAAGCAGAAGACAGGAGCCACGCCAGGCAAATTTAAGAAGGGGAAATAGATGCTACCTTGTTTGTTTTGGGGAAGTAACTATTAGACATGAGGAACACCTATTGAATATAGAAATGAACATAGAGCTCCAGGTGAGGAAGCTGCAACACAATGAGAGGTTGTGTGTGGTGATTAGTTCAGCTGATCAACTGTGTTTATACAAGACCAAAAAAAACAGTTTGTGTGTTTTATTAAAGTGTGTGTTCTGTTATTGAATAAAAATTATGAAGTTTTTTTTTTTTTAACGCAATGTGTTATTAGCATTTTTTATTATGATTATTGTTATTATTCTGCCTGGCACGGCAATTTTTTGTGTCTGTTCTTCCAGGCCGTAGCCAGTACTCCTGTACCAAACACACACACACACACACAGAATCAACTGAACTGGTCCACAGCCGCACGCAGACTGAAGACAAACACCACTATGTGTATAAGCAACAGCATAATTTAAATAGGATGGACCATAAAGAAGAATTAAATAATGTATAAAAGGGAAATAAGAGCGTGTCTTTATGTAAGCCTTGACTCCTATGTTTCCATGAGCTTCATATGGTTCAAATATTTTTAAGTCTCAACACAGACAACTGAAAATAAGTCACATTTATAACGTTCCCCTACAGAGAATATGGTTTAATATGTGGGGTATTCATACAGTGCAAACAGTCTATGTACTGAAATGACAAATCAAGACTTATTGTTATATATATATATAAATCCACGTGATTAGGAGTCCAGTTAATAGTGCATTATTAATGATCCTCAGGAGGACATCACATTAACTGCAGGACAACTAAAATTCAATGTACATGCTATTCATTGAGGCAGATACTTGTTTGTGAAGTTTCCCACACGTTTAGTTGGTGTTGACACTCTGAATGTGATGAGGAACCTTTGTTTTAGCTGTGTGGCTTATCAACCAGACTAATAAGGGGAAGTGGTGGAGGGTGAGCCATGTACAACGCCCTCAATAAATGATTGTTTTTTACTAAAAAAAAGACGCTCACTAAAACAGATGTGTGTTGTATCTGGAAATAAAAAATTTTGCTTTCTAACCAAATTAAAGTTTAAGTTATTCTGTTGTGTCTAAGGGCCATTTTAAGAGTTTTTAAACATATTTAGATGATTATCTGGATAATATTGTGAGTCGCTGTTATTTTGGCCATGATAATCACCATATGAAATTTTCATATCGTCCCATGCCAAATCTATACCTTATATAAATTAATTAAAATTTATGAATTGGATCAGATGACTTGGAGTGCTGCAGTCACTTGTATTGTTAATGTGAAGAAGTCACACTCACATAATGCAGCTGCTCTTAAGTAACAAATGTTTTCTGAATATTTTGATAGAAACTCAATCAAAGTCATCTGAGAATTGATAGGCCTGACAGAACATGATGTTTTTGTTTGAGTGTTTTCTTTGGGACATATTCAATTAATTTACGAACCAAAATTAATTTGGAACTGGAAAGTATTTCCAGTTTTCTTTGTTATAACTTAACTCCTAATGGCAATGCAGTGATGATTAAAGAATTATATTGATAGTCAACCCTTCAGAAAGTGGATGTGACTTTCAAGACAATGCAAGAGCTGGAACGGAGACAAGCAATTAGTTTCGTAATGACGCGAACCAAACCATGCGGTTTTTCAACACTTCTCCCCTAAAAAGTATTTCACCATTATCTAAAGTCTTGAAATTGTACATTGTTACAGGAAAATTACACCACCATATCTTTGTATGTTTTCAGTGTGCTGCACCTGTATGACAAAAAAGAAAACAAAAATTCTATTTTCAAATATTTCTGATAGATTGGTTGCATTCCTCCCTTGATCCGGAAGTTGCCATAAGCAGCAATTCCCCCCTCCGGGTCATCACCTGTTTTGAAGTAAGACATGCAGTGTGAACTTGGGTTTATTTCAAGACAATCAGCAGAAGTAGATAATCTAGATATGTAACTCCTGTTACTTAGTGCCTCTTGCATCACTCATATATGTGGTCTGACATGTATACTGTAACTTGAACAGCTATATCCTTCTCGTGTGCATTTCTGCACTACAGCATTTCTACATGATCACTATTCCTAAGCCTCAACAGTTGGAGATCACTAAAGCACTAAAATAGATATATAAAGTTAATCACCAATTACAGTGTTAAGATGTAACGTTAGTAACCTAACTTGTGTTTACTTGTGCTCTTATTGAACCGATAGGACCGCAAATAGGACGATTATCAAAAGGGAGCGAAAACGCCGACGTGTGTTCAAGACGATGAACAATTAAGGTAACGCTAACTAACGTTACCTGTGTGTTATCTCAGGAGCAACACTAAAACCAGATCAAACTTATTTTAGTGTTGAACGTTAGTCCATTAGCTTAATTTCTGCACCGAGTGGAAGTTCCTCAATTGCAGCACTTTGCTTGAAAATTTGAAGACCTAGCCTGCTTTTCTCAGCTTCCTGTTAGAGATTTACAAAAATGTTGCAGTACATTCATGTGTGCTGTCGATGAAATTCATACAGTGTGATCAATGACTTATGAATACCCTTTTACAGAAATGTAAGTTTTTTTTCATTTCACAGGAAAAAGAATCATCTAAGTTGGTTCTTGCTGTATTTTGGAAGAGGTGATGTCACCAATCAGGAGCAACATTTGAATCACAATTTGATGACAATTGACACGGTTGTGGAAGTGTTTTAGTGTTAAACTCATAATTAAAGCTAAATGATGATTGTTGCTTATTCTGTCATAAATATGTATCCTATTATATGGAGAAATTCTTAAGATTTGATGCCAAGCTTTCAGGGGCTTTAAATTTGGTCATTGAGGTGCAACCCAGATATGTACTAAATATGACATTTTACTGTAAATACACTAATATCAAGTAAGACATAAAATGTAATGACCACCAACTGCAAATAGACAAAAACATAAATACAGCAAAAATGTTGTGACGGGGAACAATAGCCGGGCTGCATCTTATTACACCAGTTAAATTTAAATACAAAGTGACTTCTACTACAAAGCCAACAACGCACCTACCAGGAGACTCTGAGCCACAGGGCTCTGAAGAGCTCACAGTCAGGGGAGCAGAGTTAAAAACCAGACAAGCCACACCAAAATGTCACAGGAGACTGTCCAATGAAGTAAGACAATGGTACAAAAACACCATAGAGTCAAAATCAGAATCCAGAACCAAGGTCCAAAATACTAGAAAACTACCCAGAAATGATCCCTCAACCAGTAAAGACATGAACAGACAAAAGAGAGCACACACACTGAAAACACAAGCGAGGAAGGTTTATTAGACACAGGTGAAACTGATCAGGGCCGGTTAGGTAATCACAGTGGTGTGAAACACACGAGGACAGGAAGTGAAGTATCTATAACTGAATACCAAAATAAAACAGGAAATAAGAGAAAAACTGAAAACAATAAAAAAAAACAAGACTTTGTAACAATATTTAGATTAATCAGTGTACTGTTATTAAATCCACCATAAAGAAAGTTATTTCTGCATGTAATAATCAAGGAGAGAGAGAGTGTTTCTCTACGCATGCAAGCTCTTAAGAATTATAGCTTTATTTTCCATTTGCAGGAACACCTGCAGTGATGTTTTGACCCACCTTCCATTAACTCCTCCTTCCTTTCACAGTCCATCTTGGTTCATAGACCTGTGACTTCTGCATTGACCTGGTCAGACAGCACGGCTGCACTGAGGAAAAAACACTCACTCCAATGTAAGTTGATATCTGCTACAATCAAT
The DNA here is from genome assembly GCF_050575085.1 of Anarhichas minor. Classification (NCBI taxonomy): domain Eukaryota; kingdom Metazoa; phylum Chordata; class Actinopteri; order Perciformes; family Anarhichadidae; genus Anarhichas; species Anarhichas minor. The sequence goes on from NW_027466520.1 coordinate 11,731,904, forward strand.
CATTTTAGGATCAAATGGTAAATGGTAGAAAACAGTCTTTCTATATCTTTAATATTTCTATTTCTTCTAGTTATGATATATTTAATTCTAGTTATTCATCAACAAATTGTCTGATTACTTGTAGCGTTTTACTTGTTGAACTTCTGTTTTCATATTTAAAGGCACAGAGAACAAAACTGTGTGTCAGGACTCACGGGTGGATAAAATATCAATGAGTTGTAAAGAGTAGCTGCTCATCTGAGCCTTTTCCGTATTATTCATGCCATTGAGTGCCTTATATTGTTCTGACTGCTTGGCGAGTCCTTTTCCTCTGCTTCTCATGGATTCCAGTATTTTCCCCTCTATGTTCCTTTATGAAGGAAAACAACAACAGATACAGTTTCTGCAATAATCTGTGTGAAACTGGCTCCTTGATGGGACATTTTCATGTTTTTCTTTTTAAATATGAAACAGAATAATCCTGACCTTTTGTCTGCTGGTGTTTATCAAATGTAATTTTTGAAGATTTTAATAGATATTTGAGAGAAGAGGAAGCAGAATGTTTAGCTATTGGGGTAAGTCATTTATTCAATGATGAAATTGTAATAACACAAATAATAGTTTGTGAGGTTCATCAGTCCTGTGATGCAGAGCAACAGAGATAAAGCTCAGTGTGATCCACAGTGACTGTACTCAAGTCACTGGCTGTTACATGTTGTTATTATTGTTATTATAATTATTGGGATATTTGTAATATATAAAGATTTCACAAGAAATAGACTTACAGGATATGAGCAGTTAAGGGAAGAACTCTGATAAAAAAATAAAACTGAACTCGCTCTGTGCTCTTAATTCAAAGGAAGTTGACTTGATGTTAAATTACGACAGCTAAAAAAGGGAAGTTGATTCATTGGACTGTTGAAATTCATGAATATCATTATTTTCTCTTTAAAACCACCAACCAAAGGATCTATTTGTCGCTCTCTTGTTGATGTGGGCTTCTTTGGTAAGACAACACTCATGGTTTTATTCTCATCTAACACTCTGAGTCGTACACATTTGCAGCCTTGTGAGCGGTGGTCTCTTAACACAGTAACTTGTGGTTGTACAGAGCATGTTGAACGCTTTGTAAAATCCACTGTTGTGTTTGTGAATCCAGGTGATGAGTGTCATGGCAGTCCGGTCTGTGAGAACGGTGACAGCCAACATGTTACTGAGTGTCTTCTTTCTCTCAGGTGAGCTTTTGGTTCAGTCACTTGTATTCCTCTTGAATCATTTACTATTTGACACATATCATTTTACCCTAAATTCATGTGAATGTTACAATCTGTATTCTCTGCGTCAGCTCTTTTGTCACTGAGACGAGACTGACTTAGTTATTTGGAGATATAGACGGGTTTGGTCACCACTGGGGTCGGCCTCGTGGGGGATAGTTGTTGTAAAACCAAAAACATGAATCAATACAAAAACTGTTCAGGGAAAAAAAGACCAAAATGCAAAATATTACTGCTGAAGTATATTTCTCTTCATGTTTTTTGTTTTTTTGCACGTTACTCACCACTGTTAATCATTAGTCTGTTTCACAGGTGCTTTGGCTGATTGTATTCCGAATCTAAATCTATTCATTACTGCACCTCAAGAGATGGAAGCACTGACTGGATCTTGTTTGCAAATCCCATGTAACTTCAGTAGTAAACCAGAGGAGGGATTCAACAGCACAAGAACAACCTTCGGAGTGTGGATTAAAAATGACCCTAACTTTGGCCAAAAGCCAAATAATGTGATTTTCAACAGTAACAGGGAGGATAACATCTATCCAATGAATCTAACTGGAGACCTGAGTCAGAAAAACTGCACCACTTTATTTTCCAGTTTAATCACATCATACACAGACACGTACTACTTCAGGATTGAGAACCGACCATTTCTGGCAACAGCTTCTTGTGATCCTCTTCAAATAACAGTTCGAGGTAAGAGAGTTTTGGTTTTTATCAGTCAGTCTATGATGTTATTGTTTAGAATAAAAAGTGATATCAGTTGAAGCTAACCTTCAATGTGAATGTAAATATCTGCTACAGAGACCAACCAGAGAATGAAATGTTTACACTTCATGGATATTAATGGAATTGTTTTTTGTGCTCTACTATTAATAGTCCCATGATGAAGCTGCCTGTTCATGCAGACCTTTGCATTTAACGCTTGAAAAAGTGGAAGTCTCATGAGTTCAGTTTTTTTTAGAAAATCTACATTAATTAGTGTAAGTTTACATTTCATGTTACCCCTACAGAGGGTCACAAGATAAATCTGAGGGGTCGTGAGGTGATTAATGGGAGAGGAAAGGAGAAAAAAAGTGATTTCTGTTAACAACTCAGAAACATCAGAAAAATGACAAGAAGCCCCGAACAAACACGTTCTTCTTTTTTTAACAAGGAATCATAATCCAAAAGCTGTTAGTGGAGTAAAAGTACAATATTTTGCTCTCAAATGTAGAAGAGTACTGCTAGCATGGCAGTAGACTCCTGGTCTTGTTGCTGTGTTCTTCAGTGTACAATCTGTATTTGATTTGAAACCACAGATTCTCCTCCAAGCCCCAGGATTGAGATCTCAGGTGATCTGAAGGAGAAGGAGTCTGTCTCTATAAGCTGCTCAGCTTTCACTCCCTGTCCACACTCTCCTCCTAAACTCACCTGGAACCTCCAACAAGACCCTCACATCATGACAGAGGAAAACACAGATCGAACCTTCACAACTAAAATCCAGAAGATCATCACTCTGTCAGACAAACATGATGGATTCATCATCAACTGTTCTGCCAGATATCCTGTGAATGAAGGAAAAGATGTCAAGACATCAGATGAGACAATGACTCTCAATGTTTCATGTAAGTGTTTGTTATTGGATCCTGTCAGCACATGATGATTCTTCTCTCTTAAGGATCTCGTTCAGGCTCTGATGCTGCTCTCTTTCCTCACATCTCCGTCACATTCTCCTCAGACGCTCCCAAGGACACCTCGGCGTCCATCAGTCCACTAGGTTTGGTGTCAGCAGGTAGCTGGGTGAACCTGACCTGCTCCAGCAGAGCCAATCCTCCCGTCAGCGTCACCTGGTTCAAGATCAGCAAAGATGGACCCGTCAATGTATCTGAAGGAGACCTTTTCAGCTTTAATGTCACTGATGGAAGAGTTTATTACTGTGTGGCCACCAATGAGCTTGGTAATCAAACATCATCAGAGATCTATCTGACTATTAAAGGTAAACACAGAACTGTATCACATCCTGTGAATTGTGAGCAGTTATTGTTGGCTAACATCACGTCTGTAAACATTAGTGACGCAGCATTGTTTTACATATATAAGTTTGCAAAATACAGTATGAAGTCAAGCTGAGCATTCTTCTTAACTTGACTTGGTCACTTACAATGTTTTGTTTCTGTAGGAGAACAACAGCCTGAAAGTTTGTTACCATGGGTCGCAGTTGTTGGAGGAATCATTGTCCTCATCTGTGCGGGTTTTGCCATTTGGTAAGTACCTCAAATTGGGAGTCTAAGTTATGTAAATGTTGGATGTCATTAAAGATTTTTGAACCTAATGTTGACAAATCAGTGTAAGAAACCTGAGATCACCGTCTTCAAATGTAAAACCAGTCTGAACTAAACCTTTAGACCAGTTAGACCAGTTCAGAATCAGAATCAGAACTGTTTATTGCCATGGTATGTTGAACATACAAGGAATTGGGCGTGACGGGAGGTGCAAACATTTAACAATCAACAACAATCAGTGCAAGTAGAAACATATTAAATTTGCAAGAGATATAAAATAAAGTAAGATAGAAAATAAATGAAATATAAAATAAAGATGAAATATAAAATAAAGTGCACAAACGAACAGATAACAGGACTATAAACAATGAACAGATGACAGGACTATAAACAAGTGAGATGTAAGTGTAGTGTAAAAGTGTCGAGTGTAATAGAAGGGATGCAGGGGAGTGACCGGTGGGAATTTGTCCTGGGGATGACAGAGTCAGTGGGGGTCCAGGGCTCTGTTAATGAGCCCGACTGCGGATGGAAAGAAGCTGTTTATGTGGCGTGAGGTCTTGGTCCTGATGGACCTCAGCCTCCTGCCAGATGGGAGGGGCACGAACTGTTTTTGTCCAGGGTGAGAGGGGTCGGCTACAATCTTTCTTGCTCGCTTCAGGGTCTTTGAAGCGAACAAGTCCTGGAGGGACGGCAGATTGCAGCCAATCAGCCTCTCGGCAGAGCGAATGATGCGCTGCAGCCTGCCCTTGTCCTTGGCAGTGGCTGCAGCGTACCAGACCGTGATGGAGGAGCAGAGGATGGACTCAATGATGGCTGTGTAGAAGTGCACCTTCATTGTCTTTGGCAGGTTGAATTTCTTCAGCTGCCTCAGGAAGTACCGTATTTTCCGCACTATAAAGCGCACCGGATTATAAGGCGCACCTTCAATGAATGGCCTATTTTAGAACTGTTTTTATATATAGGGCGCACCGGATTATAAGGCGCATAGAATAGAATAGCGTCGTAAGCGTGTCTCTTGAAAGGTGCCATTTTGGGGTCTTTATACACACACAAGTGGTGTTGGACTAGGAGTAAGCACAGTACCGGTGTTTACCGCGGTGCGGCTTTGTAGTTTACCAGTCGTACTGAAACATTTTGACAGAGCGCCGTGTACAACCAGTATGGATCAACCAATTAACCAATTGATCCATATATAAGGCGCTCCGGATTACAAGGCGCACTGTCGTTTTTTGAGAAAATTAAAGGCTTTTAAGTGCGCCTTATAGTGCGGAAAATACGGTACATCCTCTGCTGAGCCTTCTTTGTGATGAGCTGATGTTCAGCTCCCACTTGAGGTCCTGGGATATGATGGAGCCCAGTAAGCGGAAGGACTCCACCGCGTCGACGGGGGAGTCACACAGGGTGATAGGGACATGTGGGGCTGCAATCTTCCAGAAATCCACAACCATCTCCACTGTCTTTCGAGCATTGAGCTCCAAGTTGTTCAGACCGCACCAGGTCACCAGATCGTCAGTCTCCCACCTTTAGGCGGACTCATCCCCACCAGAGATGAGTCCAATGAGGGTGGTGTCATCCGCGAACTTCAGGAGCTTGACGGACTGGTGACTGGAGGTGCAGCTGTTTGTGTACAGGGAGAAGAGCAGAGGGGAAAGAACGCAGCCTTGGGGGGAACCGGTGCCGATGGTCCAGGAGGCTGAGACGTGTTTTCCCAGCTTGACGTGCTGCTTCCTGTCAGACAGGAAGTCTGTGATCCACTTGCAGGTGGAGTCGGGCACGTGCAGCTGGGAGAGCTTGTCCTGCAGCAAAGACGGGATGATAGTGTTGAAGGCAGAGCTGAAGTCCACAAACAGGATCCTGGCATAGGTTCCTGGGGAGTCCAGATGCTGGAGGATGAAATGAAGGGCCAAGTTGACTGCGTCGTCTACAGACCTGTTGGCTCTGTAGGCGAACTGCAGGGGGTCCAGGAGTGGGTTGGTGAGGGTTTTAAGGTGAGACAGGACAAGGCACTCAAAAGACTTCATGACCACAGACGTCAGGGCGACGGGCCTGTAGTCATTAAGTCCTGTGATCCTTGGTTTTTTGGGGACGGGGATGATGGTGGAGACCTTAAAGCAGGCTGGTACGTGGCATGTCTCCAGGGAGGTGTTGAAGATGTCTGTAAACACCGGAGACAGCTGATCAGCAGTAGTTAGACCAGTTAGTACAAGAAGTGGCCGCCAGATGTCCAGAATGAGTGAACACTTCAAGCACATTTAGTTTCAATACTCAGACTCAAAACTCTTTTATTCACTTTTAAAGCATCAGAAGTGTCTTATACAAGCAGGAATAGTGTGGTGGTCTCAAACAATGCTGTGAAATGACTTGCTTTTAGCTATTTCCTCTTTTTGTACTGTATTATTAATTGTCCGTTTCAATTCTTAATGACGGTTTCTAAATTGCACTTAAAGCACTTTATTATTACACAGAAAAATGAAGCTGACAGCTCTCATATGTCTTTCAGGTGGTTCAAGTCAAAACGTTCAACTTCACAACAGACACAGGTAGGAAACAACTTAAATACTTTAGATAATTATGTGTTATGAGCATGTTTCTAACTAGTCATACTGTCTGCACTCTTGAGATCTGGACTGAACAGGTTACTCATTAGGGACTAAATGTGGAGACACACAGGAAGATGAAACATCCTGTTAGAAACCCACATTAATAATCCACTGCCATAGCAATAAGGGTTTCTATAGTTGTGTCCATTAAAAGCTGGTTATTTGGATGATTGTCACTGTCTTATAGCAGTGGGAGCTGAGTGAGAGACCAATGAGGTGAAGTGAAGGAAATAGATGAAGGTGCTTCACAACATTTCTTGTTTGGTCCATTTATCACAGAGCCTAACAGCGGAGGAGCCAGCTGTTCAACAGCCAGCCAGAGCAACAGAAACAGAAACAGGAGAGATCCATTACGGAGAGATTAACTTCTCCAACTGGAGACCTGAACCGTCCTCGGTGCAGGACAGTGGACAGCAGCAAGACACACTGTATGCACAGGTCAAAGTGTCCAAGACAGTAAAGAGCTTCACACAGACTGCTGACAGCCCAGAGGATCTCTACGCTCAAGTGTTGAAGTGAAAACGAGTGCATGGACATGACATTTTATTCAACAAATATTCTGTTGTTATTCTTACAAGGACATCTTTTCTTCAGTTCTTTGCAATATATTTAAAGTGGGACATTTTGAACATTTTTTATCAATACGTGAGGTGTTTATGGATCTCTAAATTCCTTTTCACCACACATGGATGGCTGATTTGTTCACGTAACATGCGTCATATTTCTTCATCATAAATGGATCTGTGTTTAATTATTACAGCTAAAGCAAAGATGACTTACAGTCATTGTTTCTGCATGTGAAGGTTTTTCATTTTTGCACTTTAATACATGAGTAGCTGTTTCAATGCCACAATTAACAGTTTTTGTGTCTTGGCAGTTACAATAAACAGCAAAAATGATCTTGCACGCTACTATCTATCACTCTGTAGTACAAGCAAGCCAAACAAATCTCAAAATTATGTGTTTGTAGTGTCATAATGCAAGCCAAAACAATTATTTTGTTGTATTTCCTTTTTCTTCACATGGCTCTTTTGTGGGAGACTGTGGTCAGCAAGAAGAAAACCATGAATAAAAGACAAACTTGTCACTCAATTATGGATGAATAAGAGATAAACATTTTCACTTTAGTTTCCCACTGTACTGTGATCAGTCCACTTGTTTGAAGAGTTGAATTTAATAAAGTAAAAGTTGCAGTTGTAACATTTTTCAGCTTCCTTTTAGAGATTTAAAAAAATGTTGCAGTACATTCATGTGTGCTGTCGATCAAATTCATACAGTGTGATCAGTGACTTATGAATACGCTTTTACAAAAATGTAAGTTTTTTTCATTTCACACGAAAAAGAATCATCTAAGATGGTTCTTGCTGCATTTTGGAAGAGGTGATGTCACCAATCAGGAGCAACATTTGAATCACAATTTGATGACAATGGACAGGGTTGTTGAAGTGTTTTAGTGTTAAACTCATAATTAAAGCTAAATGATGATTGTTGCTTATTCTGTCATGAATATGTATCCTATTATATGGAGAACTTCTTAAGATTTGATGCCAAGCTTTCAGGGGCTTTAAATTTGAGGACAGGAAGTGAAGTATCTATAAGTGAATACCAAAATAAAACAGGAAATAAGAGAAAAACTGAAAACAATAAAAAAACAAGACTTTGTAACAATATTTAGATTAATCAGTGTGCTGTTACTAAAAACATTTTTCAAGAACAGAAAGATTCTAATACTCTCATTTCAACAATAATATTCAATAAATGCATCCACTATAAAGAAAGTTATTTCTGCACAAACAGATAAAAGTTTGTGAGGTTCATCAGTCCTGTGATGCAGAGCAACAGAGATAAAGCTCAGTGTGATCCACAGTGACTGTACTCAAGTCACTGGCTGCATGTTCTTATTATTGTTATTATAATTATTGTGATATATAAAGATTTCAGAATAAATAGACTCACAGGATATGAGCAGTTAAGGGAAGAACTCTGATAAATAAAACTGCACTCGCTCTGTGTTCTTAATTCAAAGGAAGTTGACTTGATGTTAAATTACGACAGATAAAAAAGGGAAGTTGGTTTGTTGGACTGTTGAAATTCATGAATTGCATTATTTTCTCTTTAAAACCACCAACCAAAGGATCTATTTGTCACTCTCTTGTTGATGTGGGCTTCTTTGGTAAGACAACACTCATGGTTTTGTTCTCATCTAACACTCTGAGTCGTACACATTTGCAGCCTTGTGAGCGGTGGTCTCTTAACACACAGGAACTTGTGGTTGTACAGAGCATGTTGAACGCTTTGTAAAATCCACTGTTGTGTTTGTGAATCCAGGTGATGAGTGTCATGGCAGTCCGGTCTGTGACAACGGTGACAGCCAACATGTTACTGAGTGTCTTCTTTCTCTCAGGTGAGCTTTTGGTTCAGTCACTTGTATTCCTCTTGAATCATTTACTATTTGACACATATCATTTTACCCTAAATTCATGTGAATGTTACAATCTGTATTCTCTGCGTCAGCTCTTTTGTCACTGAGACGAGACTGACTGAATTATTTGGAGATATAGACGGGTTTGGTCACCACTGGGGTCGGCCTCGTGGGGGATAGTTGTTGTAAAACCAAGAAAATGAATCAATACAAAAAATGTTCAGGGAAAAAAAGACCAAAATGCAAAATATTACTGCTGAAGTATATTTCTCTTCATGTTTTTTGTTTTTTTGCACGTTACTCACCACTGTTAATCATTAGTCTGTTTCACAGGTGCTTTGGCTGATTGTGTTCCGAATCTAAATCTAGTCATTACTGCACCTCAAGAGATGGAAGCACTGACTGGATCTTGTTTGCAAATCCCATGTAACTTCACTGGTAAACCAGAGGAGCAATTCAGCGCAAGAACAACCTTCGGAGTGTGGATTAAAAATGACCCTTACTTTGGCCAAAGGCCAAATAATGTGATTTTCAACAGTAGCAGGGAGGATAACATCTATCCAATGAATCTAACTGGAGACCTGAGTCAGAGAAACTGCACCACTTTATTTTCCAGTTTAAACACATCATACACAGACAGGTACTACTTCAGGATTGAGAACCGACCATTTCTGGCAACAGCTGAATGTGATCCTCTTCAAATAACAGTTCGAGGTAAGAGAGTTTTGGTTTTTATCACTCAGTCTATGATGTTATTGTTTAGAATAAAAAGTGATGTCAGTTGAAGCTAACCTTCAATGTGAATGTAAATATCTGCTACAGAGACCAACCAGAGAATGAAATGTTTACACTTCATGGATCAATAGAATATTTTTTGTGCTCTACTATTAATAGTCCCATGATGAAGCTGCCTGTTCATGCAGACCTTTGCATTTAATGCTTGAAAAAGGGGAAGTCTCATGAGTTCAGTTTTTTTTTTAGAAAATCTACATTAATTAGTGTAAGTTTACATTTCATGTTACCCCTACAGAGGGTCACAAGATAAATCTGAGGGGTCGTGAGGTGATTAATGGGAGAGGAAAGGAGAAAAAAAGTGATTTCTGTTAACAACTCAGAAACATCAGAAAAATGACAAGAAGCCCCGAACAAACACGTTCTTTTTTTAATAAGGAACAATCCAAAAGCTGTTAGTGGAGTAAAAGTACAATATTTTGCTCTCAAATGTAGAAGAGTACTGCTAGCATGGCAGTAGACTCCTGGTCTTGTTGCTGTGTTCTTCAGTGTACAATCTGTATTTGATTTGAAACCACAGATTCTCCTCCAAGCCCCAGGATTGAGATCTCAGGTGATCTGAAGGAGAAGGAGTCTGTCTCTATAAGCTGCTCAGCTTTCACTCCCTGTCCACACTCTCCTCCTAAACTCACCTGGAACCTCCAACAAGACCCTCACATCATGACAGAGGAAAACACAGATCGAACCTTCACAACTAAAATCCAGAAGAACATCACTCTGTCAGACAAACATGATGGATTCATCATCACCTGTTCTGCCAGATATCCTGTGAATGAAGGAAAAGATGTCAAGACATCAGAGGAGACAACGACTCTCAGTGTTTCATGTTAGTGTTTGTTATTGGATCCTGTCAGCACACGATGATTATTCTCTCTTAAGGATCTCGTTCAGGCTCTGATGCTGCTCTCTTTCCTCACATCTCCGTCACATTCTCCTCAGACGCTCCCAAGGACACCTCGGCGTCCATCAGTCCACCAGGTTCGGTGTCAGCAGGTAGCTGGGTGAACCTGACCTGCTCCAGCAGAGCCAATCCTCCCATCAGCCGCTTCACCTGGTTCAAGATCAGCAAAGATGGACCCGTCACTGTATCTGAAGGAGACCTTTACAGCTTTAATGTCACTGATGGAGGAGTTTATTACTGTGTGGCCACCAATGAGCTTGGTAATCAAACATCATCAGAGATCCTTCTGACTATTAAAGGTAAACACAGAACTGTATCACATCCTGTGAATTAGGAGCAGTTATTGTTGGCTAACATCACGTCTGCAAACATTAGTGACGCAGCATTTTAAATATACGTTTGCAAAATACTGTATGAAGTCAAGCTGAGCATTCTTCTTAACTTGACTTGGTCACTTATAATGTTTTGTTTCTGTAGGAGAACAGCTTGAAAGTTTGTCACCATGGGTCGCAGTTGTTGGAGGAATCATTGTACTCATCTGTGCGGGTGTTGCCATTTGGTAAGTACCTCAAATCAAGTTCATATCCAGATGTATCCACTCAAAATGATTGTATTTTTGTACAGATATTCTTCTCATTGTAATCTGTGATTTGTTAGTATTAGCTCTTTTTTTTTACACCTCTGACATTTTGTACTGTATTATTCTATTTTGAATGAATGTCTTCAACTGATCAAAATCTCTGAGTCTGATTTATTTTCATATCTTTTTGTTTCAACTGATTATTTAAAGTCAAAAGTGTATTTGTGGCGTTCCTCAGGGTTCTATACCTGGGCCATACTGTTGTGTCTACACGCTGCCTCAAGGTCATAATATACACATGCAGAACACAGAGATTAATTTTTATGCAGATGACACATTTATTTTTTTGAGAGTTTGTCAATATCACCCAACTTGATTCCCTAATTGGGAGTCTAAGTTATGTAAATGTTGGATGTCATTAAAGATCTTTGAACCTAATGTTGACAAATCAGTGTAAGAAACCTGAGATCACTGTCTTCAAATGTAAAACCAGTCTGAACTAAACCTTTAGACCTTAAGACCAGTTAGTACAAGAAGTGGCCGCCAGATGTCCAGAATGAGTGAACACTTCAAGCACATTTAGTTTCAATACTCAGACTCAAAACTCTTTTATTCACTTTTAAAGCATCAGAAGTGTCTTATACAAGCAGGAATAATGTGGTGGTCTCAAACAATGCTGTGAAATGACTTGCTTTTAGCTATTTCCTCTTTTTGTACTGTATTATTAATTGTTGACTGTTTCTGTTTCTAATGACGGTTTCTAAATTGCACTTAAAGCACTTTATTATTACACAGAAAAATGAAGCTGAGAGCTCTCATGTGTCTTTCAGGTGGTTCAAGTCAAAACATTCAACTTCACAACAGACACAGGTAGGAAACAACTTAAATACTTTAGATAATTATGTGTTATGAGCATGTTTCTAACTTGTCATACTGTCTGCACTCTTGAGATCTGGACTGAACAGGTTACTCATTAGGGACTAAATGTGGAGACAAACAGGAAGATGAAACATCCTGTTAGAAACTCACATTAATAATCCACTGCCATAGCAATAAGGGTTTCTATTGTTGTGTCCATTAAAAGCTGGTTATTTGGATGATTGTCACTGTCTTATAGCAGTGGGAGCTGAGTGAGAGACAAATGAGGTGAAGTGAAGGAAATAGATGAAGGTGCTTCACAACATTTCTTGTTTGGTCCATTTATCACAGAGCCTAACAGCGGAGGAGCCAGCTGTTCAACAGCCAGCCAGAGCAACAGAAACAGAAACAGGAGACATCCATTACGGAGAGATTAACTTCTCCAACTGGAGACCTGAACCGTCCTCGGCCTCGGTGCAGGACAGTGGACAGCAGCAAGACACACTGTATGCACAGGTCAATGTGTCCAAGACAGTAAAGAGCTTCACACAGACTGCTGACAGCCCAGAGGATCTCTACGCTCAAGTGTTGAAGTGAAAACGAGTGCATGGACATGAACTTTTATTCAACAAATATTCTGTTGTTATTCTTACAAGGACATCTTTTCTTCAGTTCTTTGCAATATATTTAAAGTGGGACATTTTGAACATTTTTTATCAATACGTGAGGTGTTTATGGATCTCTAAATTCCTTTTCACCACACATGGATGGCTGATTTGTTCACGTAACATGCGTCATATTTCTTCATCATAAATGGATCTGTGTTTAATTATTTTATTACAGCTAAACCAAAGATGACTTACAGTCATTGTTTCTGCATGTGAAGGTTTTTCATTTTTGCACTTTAGTACATGAGTAGTTGTTTCAATGCCACAATTAACAGTTTTTGTGTCTTGGCAGTTACAATAAACAGCAAAAATGATCTTGCACGCTACAAACTATCACTCTGTAGTACAAGCAAGCCAAACAAATCTCAATATTATGTGTTTGTAGTGTCATAATGCAAGCCAAAACAATTATTTTGTTGCATTTCCTTTTTCTTCACATGGCTCTTTTGTGGTCAGCAAGAAGAAATCCATGAATAAAAGACAAACTTGTCACTCAATTATGGATGAATAAGAGATAAACATTTTCACTTTAGTTTCCCACTGTACTGTGATCAGTCCACTTGTTTGAAGAGTTGAATTTAATAAATTAAACGTTGCAGTTGTAACATTTTTCAGCTTCCTTTTAGAGATTTAAAAAAATGTTGCAGTACATTCATGTGTGCTGTTGGTCAAATTCATACAGTGTGATCAGTGACTTATGAATACGCTTTTACAAAAATGTAAGTTTTTTTCATTTCACACGAAAAAGAATCATCCAAGTTGGTTCTTGCTGCATTTTAGAAGAGGTGATGTCACCAATCAGGAGCAACATTTGAATCACAATTTGATGACAATGGACAGGGTTGTTTAAGTGTTTTCGTGATAAACTCATAATTAAAGCTAAATGATGATTGTTGCTTATTCTGTCATAAATATGTATCCTATTATATGGAGAAATTCTTAAGTTTTGATGCCAAGCTTTCAGGGGCTTTAAATTTGGTCATTGAGGTGCAACCCAGATATGTACTAAATATGACATTTTACTGTAAATACACTAATATCAAGTAAGACATAAATGTAATGACCATCACCTGCAAATAGACAAAAACATAAATACAGCAAAAATGTTGTAACGGGGAACAACAGCCAATAGCCGGGCTGCATCTTATTACACCAGTTCAATTTAAATACAAAGTGACTTCTACTACAAAGCCAACAACGCCACCTACCAGGAGACTCTGAGCCACAGGGCTCTGAAGAGCTCACAGTCAGGGGAGCAGAGTTAAAAACCAGACAAGCCACACCAAAATGTCACAGGAGACTGTCCAATGAAGTAAGACAATGGTACAAAAACACCATAGAGTCAAAGTCAGAATCCAGAACCAAGGTCCAAAATACTAGAAAACTACCCAGAAATGATCCCTCAACCAGTAAAGACATGAACAGACAAAAGAGAGCACACACACTGAATACACAAGCGAGGAAGGTTTATTAGACACAGGTGAAACTGATCAGGGCCGGTTAGGTAATCACAGTGACGGGAAACGCACGAGGACAGGAAGTGAAGTATCTATAGGTGAATACCAAAATAAAACAGGAAATAAGAGAAAAACTGAAAACAATAAAAAAAACAAGACTTTGTAACAATATTTAGATTAATCAGTGTGCTGTTACGAAAAACATTTTTCAAGAACAGAAAGATTCTAATACTCTCATTTCAACATGAATAATATTCAATAAATGCATCCACTATAAAGAAAGTTATTTCTGCACAAACAGATAAAAGTTTGTGAGGTTCATCAGTCCTGTGATGCAGAGCAACAAAAATAAAGCTCAGTGTGATCCACAGTGACTGTACTCAAGTCACTGGCTGCATGTTCTTATTATTGTTATTATAATTATTGGGATATATAAATATTTCAGAATAAATAGACTCACAGGATATGAGTAGTTAAGGGAAGAACTCTGATAAAAAATAAAACTGCACTCGCTCTGTGTTCTTAATTCAAAGGAAGTCGACTTGATGTTAAATTACGACAGATAAAAAAGGGAAGTTGGATTGTTGGACTGTTGAAATTCATGAATTGCATTATTTTCTCTTTAAAACCACCAACCAAAGGATCTATTTGTCACTCTCTTGTTGATGTGGGCTTCTTTGTTAAGACAACACTCATGGTTTTATTCTCATCTAACACTCTGAGTCGTACACATTTGCAGCCTTGTGAGCGGTGGTCTCTTAACACACAGGAACTTGTGGTTGTACAGAGCATGTTGAACGCTTTGTAAAATCCACTGTTGTGTTTGTGAATCCAGGTGATGAGTGTCATGGCAGTCCGGTCTGTGAGAACGGTGACAGCCAACATGTTACTGAGTGTCTTCTTTCTCTCAGGTGAGCTTTTGGTTCAGTCACTTGTATTCCTCTTGAATCATTTACTATTTGACACATATCATTTTACCCTAAATTCATGTGAATGTTACAATCTGTATTCTCTGCGTCAGCTCTTTTGTCACTGAGACGAGACTGACTTAGTTATTTGGAGATATAGACGGGTTTGGTCACCACTGGGGTCGGCCTCGTGGGGGATAGTTGTTGTAAAACCAAGAAAATGAATCAATACAAAAAATGTTCAGGGAAAAAAAGACCAAAATGCAAAATATTACTGCTGAAGTATATTTCTCTTCATGTTTTTTGTTTTTTTGCATGTTACTCACCACTGTTGATCATTAGTCTGTTTCACAGGTGCTTTGGCTGATTGTATTCCAAATCTAAATCTATTCATTACTGCACCTCAAGAGATGGAAGCACTGACTGGATCTTGTTTGCAAATCCCATGTAACTTCAGTGGTAAACCAGAGGAGGGATTCAACAGCGCAAGAACAACCTTCGGAGTGTGGATTAAAAATTACCCTTACTTTGGCCAAAGGCCAAATAATGTGATTTTCAACAGTAGCAGGAAGGATAACATCTATCCAATGAATCTAACTGGAGACCTGAGTCAGAAAAACTGCACCACTTTATTTTCCAGTTTAAACACATCATACACAGACAGGTACTACTTCAGGATTGAGAACCGACCATTTCTGGCAACAGCTTCTTGTGATCCTCTTCAAATAACAGTTCGAGGTAAGAGAGTTTTGGTTTTTATCAGTCAGGCTATGATGTTATTGTTTAGAATAAAAAGTGATGTCAGTTGAAGCTAACCTTCAATGTGAATGTAAATATCTGCTACAGAGACCAACCAGAGAATGAAATGTTGACACTTCATGGATATTAATGGAATTGTTTTTTGTGCTCTACTATTAATAGTCCCATGATGAAGCTGCCTGTTCATGCAGACCTTTGCATTTAATGCTTGAAAAAGGGGAAGTCTCATGAGTTCAGTTTTTTTTAGAAAATCTACATTAATTAGTGTAAGTTTACATTTCATGTTACCCCTACAGAGGGTCACAAGATAAATCTGAGGGGTCGTGAGATGATTAATGGGAGAGGAAAGGAGAAAAAAAGTGATTTTTTTTTCTTCACGGTGACGGACTCGGCGGACCAGCCCAGGCTGAAAGGTCAGGGGAGGCCGAAGAGGTCCAGGTTCAGCATCCGGAGACACCTGCAGAAACACGGACTGGCTTCGGCCGACAGCGAGCTGGAAGAAGAAGAGAGTGAGTGGATAGATATTTATTGAATATATTTAGTTATGTTTATTGATGGCATAATGGTCTTATTATTTACGTTCTTTCAAGAGGACAGTTGTGATGTTTTTAAGTGTGTTTGTATGAGGTTCTTCTCCACAGTCAGTGTATTACTACAGTGTGTTACTACAGTGTGTTACTACAGTGTGTTACTACAGTGTAGTACTACAGTGTGTTACTACAGTGTAGTACTACAGTGTGTTACTACAGTGTGTTACTACAGTGTAGTACTACAGTGTGTTACTACAGTGTGTTACTACAGTGTAGTACTACAGTGTGGTACTACAGTGTAGTACTGCAGTGTGTTACTACAGTGCAGTACTACAGTGTGTTACTACAGTGTGTTACTACAGTGTGGTACTACAGTGTAGTACTACAGTGTGGTACTACAGTAGATGAAGCAAATCAATGTACTGCTGTGGATGTATTTTAGACGCCTAAAAGAATCTGTCAGTTTAAGTTTTACACTATATTTAGAATGTTTTCACCTGTTTAACTTGCTGTCAGACAGACCTTTCTGACGGGGAACTGAAGCTGTGATCTACCACCAGACTACTCACAAAAACAGTGATGTTAGCTCTCAGAACACAGGAGTTGCTTCTCTACCGCTGCCTTGATCGGATAGTTTGTTTGTGTTATTGTGTGACTTATTGGGTGAATCTAAACCAAATCTTTAAAAACACCAAAGTCACACTATGGGACAACAGTGACGTCTGTCTCGGCCATCTGAGGTATTAAAACGAACACGCAAGAACACGAGTTGGCGTTCTTTAAAGCTTCTCCTCCGGCAGCGTTGGCCTCCGTCTGTGCTGCCGTCTCAGTGTTTGTGGCCGCTGTATTCAGGTTGGTCCATCAGCATCACCAGCCAGCACACGCTGATCCCCGGCAGGCCGGCGGAGCTGAGGACGGCCGCTCTGATCGGCCAGAGCCGGGCTGGTGAGTCGGTGGTGATGCCGTGTGCTTTGCTGTGGTTCTGATCCAGATTGAACGGCTTTTGGGTTTCTGAGTTTGCAGCTTCGTTTATATAATATGGAGATTTATTCAGTATATCTTTTAGTTGATTGAGCTTTTTAAGATTTACTGTCTTGAATCTGTTGGTCAAAGCAAAAAAGTCAAATATTTGCTTCTCAAATGTGACAATTTTCTCTGATATATATCGTCTTAAACTTTGTATTTTAAAGGTTTTGGACTCAAACAGGAGATTTCAAGACATCACTTGAGTCTTGCAGAACTTTGTGTTTTTAATTTTAATAACAAAAATATAATAAATTGAGGCGATGGACCCAGGCTTAGAAGTATTAAGGTGATTTAATACATAAAAGCTACTGACGTGTGGCCTATAAATTCTTACATTTCTCTATTATGCATTACACCAGTTTTTTATTAACTGCTATTTACTACTTTAAACAAATTACTTTTAAAAAACACACATTATTGCTGTTCTTTTCTTCGATTGCTCTCATTTACTCATGTTTGTTTTAATGTATTTCAGGTAAGTAAAATGATTAAAACACATGTTTGACTGCAGTGTGCATGTCTCCTCTCAGAGGTTCTAGTAATCTCGACTGAAGTGCTTTCTTCCCTCCGGCGGCTGTTTAATTTCTGCTGTCGGAGTATTTCCAAACATGATGTATCACATGATCAGACCACAGTTTCTCTCTTAAACCAGTCACATGTGGTGTTATTCTTCATTCTGTAATGTCTTTGTTACTGGCATCAAACAGGAGGAAACAGCATTTGTTGGGGACTATTTTCAGCGGCGGATTAATCCACATTTGGCGACTCCTCTGGTTGTATAGAAGTCTATGAGAAAATGACTCTACTTCTCTCTTGATTTATTACCTCAGTAAACATTGTAAACACGAGTTTATGGTCTCAATCTCTAGTTTCAAGTCTTCTTCAATACAGCATGATGTTCATTTAGTACATTATGGTCCATTTAGAGTCAAACAGACCATAAAGCAGGGGATGCTTTAGGGCGGGGCTACACGGTGATTGACAGGTCTCTACCAGAGACGTATACGGCGTCTCTACGTCACTCCTCCTCAGTCCAGATATGGTCACTTCCTGTTCACTGGTTGCAAGAAAACCAAGATGGCGACGGCCAAATCGCTTCGAAACATCAGTCCACAAACCAACGGGTGACGTCACGACGACTACGTCCACTTCTTACATACAGTCTTTGAGAAATACATCAGATCACCCCCGTTTTAATGCATTGCACTGCTGATTAATAACTGTGTGTGTGTGTGTGTGTGTGTGTGTGTGTGTGTGTGTGTGTGTGCGTGTGTGTACATGCCATTCATTTTGTGGCTGACATTCATTATCTAGCCTGCATTCTTGAGTAAACACTCAACCCTCTCCATGCAAACACTGACGCACGCACGCGCACACACACAGAGGCTTGAGGAATGTGGACCTGCTTCTCATCCACCTTCTGTTTTCCCTGCAGGACCATGAACAGAGGAGAACACTCCATCATGTCCCAGCTCAAGAGAGAGAGTGAGTATTTTAATTTCACATTCCCTTTACATGAGTGTCTCTCGTGTGTTGCTAGCCTGACAACATGAAAAAACTCAAGATTTGTTGAGAAGAATCTTTAAAAAGTCGTTCATCGTGTCCTAAATGAATTGGTCAAACACGACTCTGACTGCTTGCTGCTGGTTTCCAGTGGGAGACCAGTGGATAAACTACATCTCCATCGCCGGTCTGAGGACTCACGCCGAGCTGGAGGGGAAGCTGGTCACACGAGCTCATCTACGTCCACAGCAAGATGCTCATCGCCGACGACAACACCGTCATCATCGGTAATTTTCTCACGTTCTCGATTCCTCCATCGCATGATTAAAAGATGACAAGATGTAATGAAATATTCCCCTGAGTCCAGACGGCTCATGTATAATAGAGGAGAAAGAAACGGGAGCAGCACAGAGACGGTGGCGTCCTTTTATATCAAAGAGGAAATATTTAAAAAGCTTGAAAATGTTACAAAGAAAAGTCATTTGTTTGATACTTTGCTGCTGGTTTTCTAAACATGTTTGTGTTTTTGAACTAGAACTGAACCTTTAAAGGTTCCACATAACCTAAAGCAGAACTGCGGTTCCCAAACTTCCCTTCTGACCCTTTAAATGAAGAAATGTCTGAACTGTACCGTAATGAGATATGGTGTGAAATATGTGTCGGGTAACAGATGTTTCTTTCACACAGATAACTGTAGAGCGCAGCTACAAATAACAGGAACTAAAATATAATTCAGTGTAAATAAAACTACATCATTAAAGATTAGAGTTACCACAAGGAACTTTCATTTTGTGTCTGAAACAACAATTTAATAATAGAATGCTGTAATCGTTTCTGTTATTTTGTCCAGCTCCTGTCTACAGTGACATAAAGATAAACATAACTATTAAATATAAAGGACATCATTCACTTCCATGCCCTTGATATGAAAGTGAAGACCCATTTATTAAGTATTTAACAGATATCTTTAATTATTTTTTTTATATACATTTCTTTGGACTATTTCATTTCCTGTATTTTACTAGTATGAACGTCAGCATGTAGTCTGAGCTCAGGCGCTGCAGCGCCCCCTGCTGGCCGATTCTGGGATCGCACTCATTTTGTGGTTCTGCAGGTTCTGCCAACATCAACGACCGGAGCATGCTGGGAAAGAGGGACAGCGAGGTGGTGGTGATCGTGGAGGACTCGGAGACGGTTACGGCGGTGATGGACGGGCAGGAGTACCAAGCTGGAAAATACGCTCGTAATAACTTATTACACTAGAACAATATTTGTTTCATGTATTTTTTGTTCTTTGTCCAGGGGGGCCCCTGACATGTTGGGCCCCTGGGCCTGTGCCCAACATTCCCGTTCAGTAATCCGTCACGCAACCGTCTCTAAATTTGAGGTTTCAAAGGGGACATATCATGAAAAATGAATGAACTCACATACATTTGGCTATCTGGAGTTCTTACCAACCCACAAACTGTGAAATAAGACGACCCAGTCCGTTTTTTTGTGCGCTACCTTGATCAGAAAACCTCCTCACCTCTCCGTCTCTCTCTCTCTCTCTCTCTCTCTCTCTCTCTCTCTCTCTCTCTCTCTCTCAGGATGATTTTGGGCGCCAACACGGATCCCTCCATCGACGTGTCGGATCCCGTCAGTGACCAGTTCTACAAGGTCTGGATGACGACCTGCGCTCGAAACGCCACCATCTACCAGAAGGTGAGTCCGACACGACGGCTCCGTATCGTGTTTACAAATAGGATTTCAAATCATGAAATGTCAGTTGTTTTTAAAATAGTCGTGATTGAGCAGATTTGATTCCATTGTCATTTGTCATTAAAACACTTTTGTTTGTAATACATTTATTCAGGACCAGTTCTGGACACCAACCCTTGGTTCTCTCTCTGACTCCGTCCTGTTTTCTTTTGTTTTTTCTCTCTTCAGGTCTTCCGAAGTCTTCCGTCCAGTGACGTCCGTAGCATCCTGGAGCTGGAGGGCTACCTCGCCAAGCCGGGCCTGGACTAGGAGGACCCGGCCCGGGCTCACGAGGAGCTGAAGAAGATCCGCGGCTTCCTGGTCCAGTTCCCTCTTCAGTTCCTGTGCGAGCAGAACCTGCTTCCCCCCATGGGCTGCAAGGAGGCCATGGTGCCCATGGAGGTCTGGACCTGAGACCGAGAGGGACTCGCCAGTGCATTCATGTGTTCACGCACAACATCAGGAAGGCTTTCAGGTTAATGAGACCCACTCTGGTGCCATTTTGGAGGTCATAGTGGCTGAAAACAGCCTTTTTGTGTTTTTAATAAACTGACAGCTGTATCTGATGACATGTTAGCGTTGCACTACAGTGGTTCCCCTCTGCAAACATAATTGAATAATATTTTCTAACCAGTTTGTTTGTGCTGTAAAAATCCTTGACCTTGGTGCAGTCTGTCTGTGCTGCAACGCTCCTCAACATGAGCCACAAAAAGTAAAAGTTAGAGTTAAACGGAGAGTTTCTTTGGAGATAAAAACCTGGTGTTTGGATATAATTTATAAACGTCTGACCGACTTACTTTTATCTTTGTTGTAGTATGAAAGTGATCACAAACATCTGATGTAATGGATCGTTGCAGTTGTGTCTCCATCATTGGTTCTTTCGGTTGTGATAATAATAGTGGAAACAAACGTGAGCGAACCGATTGTAAACAAATGCATGTGGACGAGAAAAACATAGTTTAAATGATTCGAAACGTCCTTCACAGTTGACAGACGGTCTTTGTGGTTCAACTGACCTGCTGTTCTTACCGTAGTGTAGGCTTTCTTCGCTTTATTATCAATATTTAAACTTTCAATTTGACCGTGAAAAAAGTTGTTTTAGATAATCTGGAATAATTCAATATAATTCATCATCTGTCAATTGAATCACATCCTGATACATAATAACCCCGTCTATATTGATAAGAACGAGCACATACTCCCTTCATTTAATGAGAAAGTACTCCGTATATATGAGACATGGTTTTGTAAACTTATTCGTGAATTGAATACAATTTATTTATTTTCAGAAAACTTTCTATATCCTAAAATATATCATTATCAAGATATTTCAGGTGATTAAACACTAAAGAGAACATCATTTTAAACATAACATTCCCTTTCTGCCGATAGATCCCCTTTAATGCGACGCGCTGGCCCTTTAAGGTAACCTGTGTGGTCACAGCTGCTGATCCTAGAGAAGATGGGTTTTAGCTGCAAAATGACCTCCAAAAATGGCGTCAGCTGTGGTTGTGAACAAAGCCTTTTGTACCAGCGGTGCCACCGGATGCACGTGAATAAGTTTCACACTGACACTGTGTCGTTGGAACAACATGGAGACTACGATGACACGTAAACGACACACATGTACCAACAAACATGGAGCGCAAACCACCAGGCTTTTCCTCTACAGTCTCCTTCGTTCTGCAACAACACTATGCAACGTTCAGGGCCGGCAAACGCAGCTCTGAGGGTTTGAAAAAGACACAAAATAATATAAAGAAGAAGAAGAAGGGGACTTTAATAAAGGAGAAGAGGATGAAGAGCTGTCGGACGTCTCCAGCCATTTTCTCTCATATCTCTGAAGCTTTTTAATATTTATGTCAAACAGGAAATCACAAGTGCCAAAGATGAAAGACTGTTAGTACAGTACGTACATTCATTACATTCCTCATACTGTTCTACGTTTAGCCTTAAGTGACCTGTTCTTGTGCTCTGATCTGGTCTTTGTAGTTCTTTTGGTAGCACTTTACTTTGCAGGTCTGTAATTTCCAATTAATACCATTTTCTGGAAAGAGCTGCTATAGTTTGGTGCTAATTACAGTAACGGGGAAATCTTTATTCATACCTAAATAAACATTCATTTGATTGGAAACTTTACACTCCTTATAATAGTTTTCTGCCTGTAGACAAAGTTTAATTTAAATTTAAAAGAATCTAAGTAACATTGTTAGTTCTTTGGTATTCATTATAGAAAACGTGGACACATAACCAGCCTTTCCAGGTAATTACAGACTTGAATAAAGCGTTGCCGTTCTGTTTTTTTACTGCATAACTCTCAGATTCATGCATGATAAGTTCATTACAATGCTGCGTTTCATTAATGTCAGCAAGCAGGAATTCTTTAGCAACAGCCAAGTTTATACAAACAGGCAACATTAGTTTGTTGGGCAACGATTGAGCGGATGCAAGTTCCTTCAGCACCTTTGTTTCTGCTGCCACCAAGTGGCCAAAATAATCTATTATTGCAGCGTTAAGATATTTATTAGTGCAGTTTTAAGGTTTTTGTAGTCTTAAAGATATACTTGAAGTTTAAGTTTATTAATAAAATTAGAAACGATGGTCTGCAGCCTTCACGCTGTTAAACTCAACGTCAGGTCGTCACAATTTTGAGAAAAAGTCTCAGATTTTCCGACGTTTCTGGAACGCAGCATCAATGTCCCTCCGTGTCTTCCTCGTTGGTCTGTGAGTGATCTGCATGACGCTGTTTTGTGCTATAAATTTGACCAAAAAAAAGACGATACCCGTAGCTGACAGCATGACAGCTGCTCATTGCCATTAAACATTAAACAGATGAAAGCATGAAGCTGAACTGGTTGCCTTTTTAAAAGCCATGGACGTTATTGATGCTAAACGTTGTGCCTGTGTGTCGTCCGGATGCACCTGAAACTTCTCTTCTGTTGTTATTGATGGATGCTCTTCTTTTTAATCGTCCTCTCTACCTGCCTGTGTTTCTACGTCCTGCTTTTTAAGCTTTAAAAATCAGGAATATCTAAAGCTATCCCCCCCCCCCCCCCCCCCCCCCGAAACATTTTACCAGGTAAAGTCATCTGAACAGGCAAAGAAAAGGTTTGCTGTTGTGTGCAATGTCAGACTGTTTAAATCTAAAACATAAAGTATATTGACAGACAAAAACCGAATTCACCCTTCAGAAATGGGATTATGTCATCAGCAAAGAAGTTGATTTGGATGGAAGTGTTTTCTGTGCATCCGGAATAACTGACTTTAAACCCAGAAATGTTTATGAGTATTGTTTTAGGTCATTTCTGAGTTATCAGGAACACAAACATATTGTGTACATGGAGTCACAACAGGTGTAAATGAGTATTGAAACCTTCAGCGGTCGCCTCATTTTCCTCACACCTGACGTCTAGAGGTTCAGAAACACGTTCTTTTCTCTGTCCAGCTTTTAATCACCGTGTCTCTATGAAAATGCACTTTTTTGCACAGACTGTTTTCTTGTGGCGACCTCTTAAAAGATCTGCATGTCATTTGTCGCTTTTTGTGAAATGATGGAATAAATAAATGATGTAATAATAAGTCATTAAAATGTGGTCTTCTATCGGAATGAGCCATTTATACTCATTATCGTATGAAGCTGTGTTCATCAAGTCTTCTGCTAATAGCAGGTATAAAATACTGTGTTCTTACAGTTTAGCACAAGTACATTGGTTATGTCAGTGGTGGTAGAACTAAAAATCATAATAAATGTGATAAACCTCATGACAAACTGAAGAACCACATCACCGCTGTCTGTGATTCGATGGAAACAACTGCTCAATCTGTTGGCAATTAGTTCTCCACACGCTTGTGAAACAGCGATAACGAGAGCTACAGAGGGTGAAATTGTGGTATCACCAGCCGCCGTCTGGCTTTCTTTGCTCCTAAAGAAGTGATGCCACGGGTTTTCATTCTGCTCACGTTAAGGACTCTTGTAAAGGGAGGAGTGGAGCAGAGGCGTATTCAGTTGGTTGCAATCTACAACCTCACCACTAGATGACACCAAATACTACACAAAGTCCTTTGAACATTCGGCTTATTTTATTCATGACACAGATCGTAAAAAATAAAAATAAACATTTATCAAAACAATAAGGGTTGTAGAAAGGAATCTGAAAAAGAATCAACGGTATTGAAATATTTGTATTTTATTTATTTGGATATTTTCTCCTGATTGTCCTTATTGTGAGGCAGCAGCTCGAACCACTGAACCCAACAACATCCTGTATTATGGCTGCAGCTGTCGATTACTTTCGATTATTTTCCATCGATAAATCGAGCAGTCGGATTAGAAATAATCACTTTAATAAGGTATACATACATCCGTGCTATTTTTGTACACTTGTTGACAATAAACACTAATATATTAAAAATATTTCATGAAATACTACACTGACTTTTATATTAAATACTATACTATGACTTTCATATTACATTTATATGAAACAGTATACTGTTATGACTCCCAGAACGCCTTGCTTTTACAGCATTATACAGTATTAGCACAATACAGTAGGTAAATGTTAGAATTTCACTGTGAATTTACATCAAAGTGTTACAATGCAGAGTGTTGAGAAACGTTTTCTATAGATTATTAAATCAATGCTGTGATTGTTTGAGAGAAAGCCAACAGGAAAGATTCTATGGGTTCTATTGCGGAAAGGTATTTAGTGTTCAAAGACCGTCATGGAACCTTGTGAGAGAAACAGATAGAAAACGAGACTTTGACTCATTCAGAGTGGACATGTTTTAGTTAATGATTCATATTAGCTCCACATTAAACCTGGGGCAGGGAAGAGGAAACAATATGTTGTGTGTATTATTCATGTATATTTTATTATACTGAGATGCAATGCAAATATCTTTAAAATGTATGCTACTCACCTTCTATTGTTCTTTGTTTTAGTGAAGTGGCAAAAATATATTAATTATATTAGTGTTTACACAGCATTAACCCCTGTGTGACTCTATATAACAACTTTTATAATGTCTGAGACATATGAGCCTTATGTCAGTGAGTATGTAGTTATGCATAAAGTAGAATTAGTGAACTGGTACATTATAAGTAAGATAAGTTTCAACTCAACACATTTGACAAACTGTCCAGACTGTGTCTAAAATCTCCCTATTCACTACAAAGTGAATGATATTTACAGTCCGAGTGTTGAGTGCAGCGTGTGTGAGCGCTGCTTGTGATCACCTTGTACCTGCATTATTAGCAAATATCTGACTTCTGTAATTCTATAATGTAATATAATGCATTATAAAACATAAAACTGTTCAATCAATAATTGTTTTTCACATTCAATTCAATTAATTTTTGTTATAACCCAAAATCACAAATTACAAATTTGCCTCAGAGGGCTTTACAATCTGTACACATGCAACAGACAGACGGACGGACAGACAGACAGACAGACAGACAGAGAGAGACAGACGGAGAGAGAGACAGACAGACAGACAGACAGACAGACAGATGGAGAGAGAGACAGACAGACAGACAGACAGACGGAGAGAGAGACAGACAGACAGAGAGCAGACATTACATTACATTACAGTCATTTAGTAGACGCTTTTATCCAAAGCGACTTACAATAAGTGTATTCAACATCGGTTTTCAAGACACCAGAAGTCATAAGTACATCTCCTTTTTCAAACAAGCATCTAAGAGCATGAACCAGAGCAAATGTACAGTGCAGAAACAAACGAATGTAATAATAATAACAAACTAATACGAATACAATAAGTGCTAAGCGGAAGTCTCAGGGTAGTACTTCTTGAAGAGGTGAGTTGTCAGCCTGATGAAAGATGGGCAGCGACTCCGTTACCGGGGCCTAACAGAGGGAGGGACGCGTAGAAGGAGCGACTGACCAACAGCCAATAAGGTCACGCGAGGGCGATCAGCTGACTGAAGCCAGGAGGAGTCAGCTGGATTTAAGCTAATTGTAACTGAGACAGACATGTTATGACTTTTACGGACTATGAAAGAAGATTCAACGGAAGTGCTCGTTCAGTTCGTCACATTGCATCCTGCAGGTATCAAGCTTCCTGGTTGGAGCGTGTGTGGACTCTTTTCCGCAGATCATATTTCCATCGATGGTGTAAATAGTGTAATTCACTTTGCAATTGTTTTAGCTTCTGTAAGATTAAATACTTTTGATCAGAATTTGAACCGGCTGAGTTTTTGGCACGGCTGGATGACGTGCGGCTCTCCCACAGTTTCGAGAGGTTCCTGTCCCTAACATGGGTAGGAGGAGAGGAAGAGTGGTAAAGGACAAAGGAGGAGAGGAAGGAAAGAAGAGGTTCTAATTTATCAGTCTGGATGTTAAAGTCGCCGAGCAGGATGAGTGCTGAGCCATCGTCATGGAAGTGTGAGACTAATGTGTCTAGCTCCTCCAGGAACTCACCAAGAGGGCCTGGTGGGCGATACACAACAGCAATGGTGAGTGACAATAACCGCATGAAATTCGAAAGAGGACGGGAAGAACTGTGGAACAGAGACAAGAGAGTATCTCCATTTTGGGGAGATTAGCAGGCCAGTACCACCACCTCGCCTCACAGCTCTGGGAGTGTGAGAGAAAGAGTACACTTCTGACAGAGCTGCAGGTGTGGTGGTGTTTTCTGGTGTGATCCACGGCTCAGTTAGAGCAAGAAAGCTGAGGGAGAGCAAGGAAGCATAGCCTGAGATGAACTCAGCTTTCGGCACTGCCGACTGGCAATTCCAAAGTCCCCCCACTACCACTTGCTCGCCATGAGCTGAGAGAGTAGGATAGATGAGGTTAGCGGGGTCACGGCACCTGGGAGTGACCCAATGTCTACGTGACCACCGAGCAGAGGAGCGGACAGAAATCGGATGCAAACACATGGTAGACAAATAGAAACTCCCTAAGTACACGCTCGAGAAGTCTTCGCTTGACGAAGTCGCCCTGTTTCCTTTGACCGCCCTAGCCTTCGTTTGTGTAACGCTCGAGAGCTGACGCTTCCGACCACCAACAGTGGTTAAGGACAGCTATCTACTGATTGCTACCAGGAGTGCAAGCTCCTCCCTTTGCAATCAGCAGAGCTATTCAGCAGCAGAGACTATGTCACACCTCCTCAGTCAGGCAGAAACTCACAGTCCAATCACAACTGAGGCAGGCCTAAGTACAGCTATAAAGACAACTTAGTTAAAGCAAGAATAAAATACTTCAGATCATCAGATTCTGGGTGAGTCAGAAGTTCAGTTGTTGCTCCAGAAGATGAATACAGTCAGACAGATACAAGACAGAGAGACAGAGAGACAGACAGAGAGACAGAGACAGACAGAGAGACAGAGAGAGAGAGACAGATACAAGACAGACAGACAGAGAGACAGACAGAGAGACAGACAGAGAGACAGATAGACCAGGGGTCGGCAACCTGCGGCTCTTTAGCCTCTCTGTTGCGGCTCCCTGAGGTCCCCAACTGGCACACCGGATCCGGACCCAGGAACGAAAAACCGATAGATAATTCGGAATTATACATATTGGGCACCAAGTTGAAACTTTAACCGGCGCCTCTTATTCAGCCGTTACGGCACTTGTTCGGGGGTGCAGGAAACACACCAACCAATGCATTGCAAATCACATCACGTGATGCAGCAATCAAATATGAGTATTCTGACAAGTTTCCTGACTCCAGCGAGGTTTACACACACGTGACACACAGGGCTGAGAAAGAAATAGAAAGAAGAGCAGGAACATTGCGCTAATTGAAGAAGTCATCTCACATGACTCTCCAAAAAGAGAAACGTGTTCAGAGAGAATATAATTCATAAGCAAGAATGAACAGACTCTTCTATGTTAATTATAGAAAAGGTTGCCGACCCCTGACCTAGGACAATGGGGGTAGGGTAGGATGTGGTGTGACTTTAACTCCACACTACTGTAATTTGGGCATGGATGGGAGGGGGTTGATCGTCAGATACCCCTTAGACATACTCGCTGGCTTTCTGAGCGTGATGCGAGTGTTTCTTGACATGGACGCACTGTGCCTGATCTGAGGGGGGGGGGGGGGGCTGGCATTTTTTAGACATTGGAGGCAAAGATGTCTTGCCTCCAATCTCCAACTTTACCGTCCTTTGGTCAGGAGTGAGATCCTTCTTCTGCTCTTTAACCTGAGGGGGGGGCTGGCTTTTTTTAGACATTGGAGGCAAAGATGTCTTGCCTCCAATCTCCAACTTTACCGTCCTTAGGTCAGGAGTGAGATCCTTCTTCTGCTCTTTAACCTGAGGGGGGGGGCTGGCTTTTTTTAGACATTGGAGGCAAAGATGTCTTGCCTCCAATCTCCAACTTTACAGTCTGGCTTTTTTTAGAAATTGGAGGCAAAGATTTCTTGCCTCCAATCTCCAACTCGTACATTCTGGAGTTTCCCTTTTCAGCCATTAACTTCATCCTCAGGTCTCGCGTGTCCCACTCGGACGCTGCCAACTTCAGGATGGCGTATTGCGGCCGCTGTGCCAGCCTGCTCTTCAGCTCTGCTATCTCGGCATTTTTTTGTGCCAGACTTTTTCTGAGCCTGCTTATGGGGTTGGCATCCAGATTGTTTTTCAATCGTTTCCCCCGACGCAGAATCGAAATGTTATTATTCAGTCGTACTCCGAGTTGTTGCTGGAAACTTTTCCATTGATTTTGCTCTAGCACGAGAGAATTTACTTTGTTATTAGTTTGCACAATAACCCCCTCAAGTCTCACAATCTCGGTGTCCTGGAGGCTGAGCTGTTTATTTTGCTGTGCTACAGTTTCCTTGCAGAGCTGAAGTTCTTTTTCCAACTTTTCTTTCTCCGCCATGACCGCGTCCAATTTGTTTGTCAAGTCGGCCTTGGACTCTTTCACGGTCTTATATTTGTTGTTTATTTCACACCGCTGCTGCTTCACTTTTTCCAGCTGCTCTTTCACAGAACAGTTGATCTGGTCAGCCTTGTCCAGCGCTTTGTTCTTTTCATCTGCCTCAACTTTCAAGAGTCTGACTTCCTCCTGCAGCTTCTTAGTAGAAACAAGTTGATCCTGAGCCTCCAACAAGTTTATTTGGATCTGAGTCCTCTCAGCCTGTAGGTCCTCAGTCTTGCTGATTGCTTTTCGCAACCTGTTCTCCAATTCAGGAATGAGCTCTCGGAGCTCCTTGATTTCCTGTTCTTTTAACTGAGCACACTTGATGTGCTCCTCTATCTTCATTTGCTGATAATTGTTTGAGGTCGTGATTCTGTCAACGCGACGCCTCATTCCCTCAATGAAGCCACTCTTTTTCTTGGACTCCTTTTTACAGGATTCCAATTCTGCAGTGTCTTTAGCTTCTTTGAGGCTTTGTTCTTCAGCTTTCTTCTTAAATGAGGTAAATTCCTCATTTAAGAGTCTGTATTCTTTCTCCAGAGATTTTATCTTTTTATTTTTCTCCTGAATTCTAGAGTTGAAATCTTTCAAATTTGCTTTCTCCAATGCTTCATACTTCTCTGTGGTTTTAAACCGCTGCACTTCTTCTTCTTGCCTTAGCGATCTTTCCTTCGCGAACATTCTCACATGTTCCTTCAACTCAGCCGCGTGTTTTTGCTGTAAACTTTCTCGATCTTCCTTCAATTGTTTCACCTCCTTCTGGAGTGGAAGGAGGCTATTTAATTCTCTTTTGAGGGACTCGTATTGTTCAAATAGTCTCTGATGATGGGTCAGTTGACTTACAGTTAATTCTGCACTCTGGCCTTTAAATCGGATGACTTTATCGGAAGACATGTTGACTGTTTGACTGTTACTTCAAAATGTGAGAGTTCATCTATCATTCAACATGATATGGCAATGTTTCATCAAAGGCACCTTTGAAACGTGACGTCACAAATAATCAAACTTGAAAGGAACGTCGGAACGTCCCGCCCACCCTAAACAAACCGCCGCAGCTATGCAACCGTTGCCGTGGCAACGGTGGAACCTACTCACAACAGCTGATCCTCACGTGCAGCGGGAGAGACAGACGTCTGATGTCAAAATGATGTAAATTATTTACCACGAAACCTTTATGAAGGAAAACAACAACAGATACAGTTTCTGCAATAATCTGTGTGAAACTGGCTCCTTGATGGGACATTTTCATGTTTTTCTTTTTAAATATAAAACAGAATAATCCTGACCTTTTGTCTGCTGGTGTTTATCAAATGTACTTTTTAAAGATTTTAATAGATATTTGAGAGAAGAGGAAGCAGAATATTTAGCTATTGGGGTAAGTCATTTATTCAATGATGAAATTGTAATAACTCTGATAAAAAATAAAACTGCACTCACTCTGTGTTCTTAAATCATTAGTCTGTTTCACAGGTGCTTTGGCTGATTGTGTTCCGAATCTAAAGCTATTCATTACTGCACCTCAAGAGATGGAAGCACTGACTGGATCTTGTTTGCAAATCCCATGTAACTTCAGTGGTAAACCAGAGGAGGGATTCAACACAAGAACAACCTTCGGAGTGTGGATTAAAAATTATTTAAATTTTCCCCGAAATCCAAATAATGTGATTTTCAACAGTAGCAGGAAGGATAACATCTATCCAATGAATCTAACTGGAGACCTGAGTCAGAAAAACTGCACCACTTTATTTTCCAGTTTAAACACATCATACACAGACAGGTACTACTTCAGGATTGAGAACCGACCATTTCTGGGAACAGCTTCTTGTGATCCTCTTAAAATAACAGTTCGAGGTAAGAGAGTTTTGGTTTTTATCACTCAGTCTATGATGTTATTGTTTAGAATAAAAAGTGATGTCAGTTGAAGCTAACCTTCAATGTGAATGTAAATATCTGCTACAGAGACCAACCAGAGAATGAAATGTTTACACTTCATGGATATTAATGGAATTTGTTTTGTGCTCTACTATTAATAGTCCCATGATGAAGCTGCCTGTTCATGCAGACCTTTGCATCTAACGCTTGAAAAAGGGGAAGTCTCATGACTTTTATTTTTGACAATTTACCATCATTGATGTACAAAATCTACATTAATTAGTGTAAGTTTACATTTCATGTTACCCCTACAGAGGGTCACAAGATAAATCTGAGGGGTCGTGAGGTGATTAATGAGAGAGGAAAGGAGAAAAAAAGTGATTTCTGTTAACAACTCAGAAACATCAGAAAAATGACAAGAAGCCCCGAACAAACACGTTCTTCTTTTTTTAATAAGGAACAATCCAAAAGCTGTTAGTGGAGTAAAAGTACAATATTTTGCTCTCAACTGTAGAAGAGTACTGCTAGCATGGCAGTAGACTCCTGGTCTTGTTGCTGTGTTCTTCAGTGTACAATCTGTATTTGATTTGAAACCACAGATTCTCCTCCAAGCCCCAGGATTGAGATCTCAGGTGATCTGAAGGAGAAGGAGTCTGTCTCTATAAGCTGCTCAGCTTTCACTCCCTGTCCACACTCTCCTCCTAAACTCACCTGGAACCTCCAACAAGACCCTCACATCATGACAGAGGAAAACACAGATCGAACCTTCACAACTAAAATCCAGAAGATCATCACTCTGTCAGACAAACATGATGGATTCATCATCACCTGTTCTGCCAGATATCCTGTGAATGAAGGAAAAGATGTCAAGACATCAGAGGAGACAACGACTCTCAGTGTTTCATGTAAGTGTTTGTTTTATAAAGATTGAAAGCAGATGGCAAAACAGCAGATTTTTTCTCATGATTATATGCTAAATTTTCCAGATTCTCCCAGAGACACCTCAGTGGTCATCAGTCCCACTGATCCAGTGTCAGTTGGCAGCTTGGTGAACCTGACCTGCTCCTGCAGAGGAAACCCTCCCATTAACACCTTTGTGTGGTTCATGATCGATGATGGCAGACTGACACTGATCAAAGTTGATGAACAGATTTATGGCTTTAAAGTGAGCAGCAGTGATGGAGGCAGATTGTATTATTGTGGATGCGTAAATGAGCTGGACATTCAGCTATCGACTGGACGTCAGTTGGTATTTGAAGGTAACTGCAGGAATTATGATTTGAGATGTTTTAGAGTCATAACATTTCAGAAGGTGACCATGCTGTTGTGTTGCAGGCGATCAACGGGTTGGTGCTCAAGTCATAGTGAAGATCCTGGGAATCGTAATGCTCGTCAGCACATTGGTCATCTTTGAGCGGTGAGATAAACTTTTCTACGATACGATCGTCTGCAGATACACACCAGCTGGTCTCATTTTAAATGTGGTTGGAATGTATGAGACAGATCACTGTCATTACAAAATAACCCCAAAAAACACTTTCTACTCTCTAAGCCCATGTCTATAATACATTATGAATACATTTGTAATGCATTAATGCATAATACACCATCAATATTCATAATGATGATGACAATAATCATACACATTATAAAGCATTTTACAACGACGTATAAGGTCAAGTACAACACTTCATACCTGCTAGTCACTCACTGACATTTACAAGGATCATAGTGTATTATAACTCCCATTGTTGTAATACATCATAATCTTTTAATGATGCATTATAATGTGATTATAAGTTACTCTAAGTGGGCACTGTTTGCTTCAAGAAAAGTGAAGAAATATGTCATTAATTCTGCTAAATAACAACACACAATGTTCACTTAAATCAAAACAATAACCACAGAGTAACGTATAACCACATTATAATGTATTATAACAGTGAGTACAATGCTTTCTAAAACAATGATAATGTATTACAGCTATGGGAATTATAATGCACTACTATCCTTGCAAATGTCAGCGAGTGACCAGCAATTATAAATGATTATGATACTGGACCTTATATGTCATCATAAAATGCATAATGATGCCGTGATGAAAGAAAATGCATTACAAAGTATGTTTATGAAGCATTATAGACTTATAAAGTGTTACCAACGAATTCATTCATTCTTCTTTTTCATCCAGCTGGTTTAGATCAAGACGCTCCACCAAACCACAGGAGGTAAGATATGAGATGAGGAGAGCTATTTCATTATTATTTCTTTATAAAGTGGTTCCATTCACTCATACGTAAAAACAGAACATCAGAAATGAATACCGACAAAAATTAAATCTACATAAAGAACGTTTGAAACAACACAAAGTCAAAACAGCTTTAAACCTGCATTAATTTATTAAGGGGCAGTCCAACAAGCTGTAAACACAACATTGACATGTTATCACCTTATAAAGATGATATGGCGAACACTATCGTGTGTGTGTGTGTGTGTGTGTGTGTGTGTGTGAGGTTTAACATGTTCTTTGAGGGCCTAATTTAGTTGGTGGATTGTTCAGTCTGCTGTTCTCTAATGTGAGGCCCTGTGACACTGACACATCTGTAACACAAAAGACATGTTGCATCTGTGTTCATCTTGGCAGTAACTAAAACTCTTTCTGCTGCAGCAAGCAGTAGAAGCGGACTATGTTAACAGCGTGGTTGAGTTACATCCATCATGAGCCAGAAGAGGAAGAAGATGATATGGAACGACAACTGTGTTATATGTTCTGTATTCATTAGTCTTAGTGTGCCACTTACACAATGTGTGTAGATCTTCTCTTAATACTTAAGGGTCTTCCGTTCTTTAAAGAGGAATAGTTAATCTTGTTTATATGTGCTTTCTCTGCACTGTGTGTCTTTGTTAAAATCATCTCAACACAAAAGTAAAAACATCCTCTTTCATATTTTATCTCATGTTAAACTGATTCCTGGCACCAGATTTTATTATTTGTTCTTAAGATACAAAACACATGCCTGGACCATGTACATCATTTGTATTGCTTAGCTGGTGTTTCCATTGGATGCATGTAAAGTGTGTTAAATAAAATAAAAAATGATGTGTTTCAATCAGCAGAAAGTGTTGTCACTTATGTTATCATTTAGCATGTACACACAGACTCATGATTGCTATGTAACTGTGGAGGTAACGGCTGATATAATGTGCAGAAGTCAGCATTACGGTTTCTGTGCGTGTAAAATACATGAAGTTCATACTTTCACCTGTTCAAATATGTCATTATTATCATTATGTTATTTGAGTTACGTGAAGTATATACATGAATGCTTGTATCTTTATGATGTCGTAATATCTGACTTCATATGGTTCAAATATTTCTGATGCTCAACACGACAACTGAGAATAAGTTGTATTTATAACTGACTAATTAACTCGTTGTCTCATACTGTGGAAAGCCCACGTTCCCCTACAGATAATATGGTTTAATATGTGGGGTGTTCATACAGTGCAAACAGTCTATGTACTGAAATGACAAATCAAGACTTATTGTTATATATATATATAAATCCACGTGATTAGGAGTCCAGTTAATAGTGCATTATTAATGATCCTCAGGAGGACATCACATTCACTGCAGCACAACTAAAATTCAATGTACATGCTATTCATCGAGGCAGATACTTGTTTGTGAAGTTTCCCACACGTTTAGTTGGTGTTGACACTCTGAATGTGATGAGAAACCTTTGTTTCAGCTGTGTGGCTTATCAACCAGACTAATAAGGAGAAGTGGTGGAGGGTAAGGCATGTGCAAAGCCCTCAACAAATTCTGAGAACTTTCAAGTACACAGGGGAAGTTGGTTCGTCGGATTCTGCAGGATTCTCACTTGTGATAAATCATTTTCTACAATAAAATGTATTCATTGAGAAATGAGATTTTCATTTCAAAGTATATGTTGTGTGTACTAAGGATGGGAACATGTAGGATTTTATAGGATATTGCATTAAAAGAACAATAAGTACAGGAATTATCATGTACAAAAGAGCAGACTCACACAATGTTGCTATTTCTTTTGTATTCATCCTGAAAGGGGACCTTATGAGTTATTATTATTGTCAGACGAACATGATGGATTCATCATCACCTGAATATGTACATATGTATTAAGCTACACTGGAAACCAGCAAGACATGGACCCAAAACACACGACTCAGATGAAAAGTGCAGGTGCATGTAAATGTTTTAAGATGACAAAAACACAAAAGTTCACAGGAGACTGTCCAATGAAGTGAGACAATGGTACAAAAACACCATGTAGAGTCAAAGTCAGAATCCAGAGAATAAAAACCTTTTTCAATAACAGAAAGATCCTAATAATCTAATTTCAACATGAACAATATTCAATAAATGCATCCACTATAAATAAAGTTATTTCTGCATGTAATAATCAAGGAGAGAGAGAGTGTTTCTCTACGCATGCAAGCTCTTAACAATTTAAATAATCAGTTCCATCTCATAATATGCATTGTTGTGACTCTAAATGTGTCATTTCTTCATTTAGAATACTTTCATTTAATCATTGGCTGGTAAATTAATGGACGTTGTGGTATTTTCAGATTACAACAGTGGTTGTAGTACAAATGTGCACACAAGTGTGTGAATTATAGCTTTATTTACCATTTGCAAGAACACCAGCAGTGATGTTTTGACCCACCTTCCATTAACTCCTCCTTCCTTTCACAGTCCATCTTGGTTCATAGACCTGTGACTTCTGCATTGACCTGGTCAGACAGCACGGCTGCACTGAGGAAAAACACTCACTCCAATGTAAGTTGATGTCTGCTACAATCAATCATTTTAGGATCAAATGGCAAATGGTAGAAAACTGTCTTTCATATTTCTATTTATTCTAGTTATGATATATTTAATTCTAGTTATTCATCAACAAATTGTCTGATTACTTGTAGCATCAATGCAGAAGCATCCAGAGGACTGACTAGCGTTTTACTTGTTGAACTTCTGTTTTCATATTTAAAGGCACAGAGAACAAAACTGTGTGTCAGGACTCAAGTGTGGATAAAATATCAATGAGTTGTAAAGAGTAGCTGCTCATCTGAGCCTTTTCCGTATGATTCATGCCATTGAGTGCCTTATATTGTTCTGACTGCTTGGCGAGTCCTTTTCCTCTGCTTCTCATGGATTCCAGTATTTTCCCCTCTATGTTCCTTTATGAAGGAAAACAACAACAGATACAGTTTCTGCAATAATCTGTGTGAAACTGGCTCCTTGATGGGACATTTTCATGTTTTTCTTTTTAAATATAAAACAGAATAATCCTGACCTTTTGTCTGCTGGTGTTTATCAAATGTACTTTTTAAAGATTTTAATAGATATTTGAGAGAAGAGGAAGCAGAATGTTTAGCTATTGGGGTAAATCATTTATTCAATGATGAAATTGTAATAACTCTGATAAAAAATAAAATTGCACTCACTCTGTGTTCTTAATTCAAAGTAAGTTGTCTCGGTTTTAAATTACGACAGCTAAAAAAGGGAAGTTGGATTGTTGGACTGTTGAAATTCATGAATTGCATTATTTTCTCTTTAAAACCACCAACCAAAGGATCTATTTGTCACTCTCTTGTTGATGTGGGCTTCTTTGGTAAGACAACACTCATGGTTTTATTCTCATCTAACACTGAGTCGTACACATTTGCAGCCTTGTGAGCGGTGGTCTCTTAACACACAGGAACTTGTGGTTGTACAGAGCATGTTGAACGCTTTGTAAAATCCACTGTTGTGTTTGTGAATCCAGGTGATGAGTGTCATGGCAGTCCGGTCTGTGAGAACGGTGACAGCCAACATGTTACTGAGTGTCTTCTTTCTCTCAGGTGAGCTTTTGGTTCAGTCACTTGTATTCCTCTTGAATCATTTACTATTTGACACATATCATTTTACCCTAAATTCATGTGAATGTTACAATCTGTATTCTCTGCGTCAGCTCTTTTGTCACTGAGACGAGACTGACTTAGTTATTTGGAGATATAGACGGGTTTGGTCACCACTGGGGTCGGCCTCGTGGGGGATAGTTGTTGTAAAACCAAAAACATGAATCAATACAAAAACTGTTCAAGGAAAAAAAGATCACAATGCAAAATATTACTGCTGAAGTATATTTCTCTTCATGTTTTTGTTGTTGTTTATTTACACGTTACTCACCACTGTTAATCATTAGTCTGTTTCACAGGTGCTTTGGCTGCTTGTGTTCTGAATCTAAATCTAGTCATTACTGCACCTCAAGAGATGGAAGCACTGACTGGATCTTGTTTGCAAATCCCATGTAACTTCAGTAGTAAACCAGAGAAGGACTTCAACAGCGCAAGAACAACCTTCGGAATGTGGATTAAAAATGGCCCAAAACCAAATAATGTGATTTTCAACAGTAGCAGGAAGGATAACATCTATCCAATGAATCTAACTGGAGACCTGAGTCAGAAAAACTGCACCACTTTATTTTCCAGTTTAATCACATCATACACAGACAGGTACTACTTCAGGATTGAGAACCGACCATTTCTGGCAACAGCTTCTTGTGATCCTCTTCAAATAACAGTTCGAGGTAAGAGAGTTTTGGTTTTTATCAGTCAGTCTATGATGTTATTGTATAGAATAAAATGTGATATCAGTTGAAGCTAACCTTCAATGTGAATGTAAATATCTGCTACAGAGACCAACCAGAGAATGAAATGTTTACACTTCATGGATCAATATAATATTTTTTGTGCTCTACTATAAATAGTCCCATGATGAAGCTGCCTGTTCATGCAGACCTTTGCATTTAACGCTTGAAAAAGGGGAAGTCTCATGAGTTCCCTACAGACCCTACAGAGGGTCACAAGATAAATCTGAGGGGTCGTGAGGTGATTAATGAGAGAGGAAAGGAGAAAAAAAGTGATTTCTGTTAACAACTCAGAAACATCAGAAAAATGACAAGAAGCCCCGAACAAACACGTTCTTCTTTTTATATTAAGGAACAATCCAAAAGCTGTTAGTGGAGTAAAAGTACAATATTTTGCTCTCAAATGTAGAAGAGTACTGCTAGCATGGCAGTAGACTCCTGGTCTTGTTGCTGTGTTCTTCAGTGTACAATCTGTATTTGATTTGAAACCACAGATTCTCCTCCAAGCCCCAGGATTGAGATCTCAGGTGATCTGAAGGAGAAGGAGTCTGTCTCTATAAGCTGCTCAGCTTTCACTCCCTGTCCACACTCTCCTCCTAAACTCACCTGGAACCTCCAACAAGACCCTCACATCATGACAGAGGAAAACACAGATCGAACCTTCACAACTAAAATCCAGAAGATCATCACTCTGTCAGACAAACATGATGGATTCATCATCACCTGTTCTGCCAGATATCCTGTGAATGAAGGAAAAGATATCAAGACATCAGAGGAGACAACGACTCTCAGTGTTTCATGTAAGTGTTTGTAATTGGATCCTGTCAGCACATGATGATTCTTCTCTCTTAAGGATCTCGTTCAGGCTCTGATGCTGCTCTCTTTCCTCACATCTCCGTCACATTCTCCTCAGACGCTCCCAAGAACACCTCGGCGTCCATCAGTCCACCAGGTTCGGTGTCAGCAGGTAGCTGGCTGAACCTGACCTGCTCCAGCAGAGCCAATCCTCCCGTCAGCCGCTTCACCTGGTTCAAGATCAGCAAAGATGGACCCATCAATGTATCTGAAGGAGACTTTTACAGCTTTCATGTCACTGATGGAGGAGTTTATTACTGTGTGGCCACCAATGAGTTTGGTAATCAAACATCAGAGAACCTTCTGACTATTAAAGGTAACTATTAAAAGGACTTCGATAATGTCACATGTTCACATTGTCTTCATTTAGTCACTTCTATTTGTTTTTTTTCCATCTTGTCTTGAGGCAAAGTTAACCTTCTAGAATTGGGCTCAGTTCTTGGAGGAATCATTGGGATCATCGTACTCATCTGTCTGGTTGTCTGTGTTTGGTAAGTATCACAAATTAAATCTTCTTCTGGCACTCTGTATATTGAACCCAACCTTTTGTCTTCCAGGCGTTTGAAGTCAACACATCCAACTGCACAACAGAGTCAGGTGAGAACATAAACTCTTTGTAGTTCTGTAATCATTTGGAAGGATCCGGCTGAAGGCTCACAAACACTTCCTTTTTGCTTTATTTATTTATTTGCAGAGTCTGACTGTTGAAGAGACAGCGAGAACAGAAGAAGACGTCCATTATAGCGAGATCAACTTCTCGAGGCGCGGACCTGAACCGTCCTCTGTCTCGGTGCGGGACAGTGGACAGCAGCAGGACACGCTGTATGCACAGGTCAAAGTGTCCGACTCGGCAAACGTTGCACAGACTGCTGACGTCCCAGAGGATCTCTACGCTCAAGTGAAGAGAAAATGAGTGTTGTCTTGTGGTCACATTTGGGTTGGATTCTTAATATGCTTTTTACTTATACAAGAAGTTTCATCTCTGTTTATGTTGAAAAAGAAACAGGAGAAAGTGCAATCTTCATTGCTCACAGTTAATTAAAGGGGAACTCCTGCAGCTCAGATAGTTTTAGCCAGTCATCGAGATACCATCATCTATATTTTTGAACGGACTTCATATGGGTGGCTGTGTGATCGGAAATGTGTTATCAGATCACTTCAAATTGATGTCCCCAAGCTCTCAATAGGGAAGTATTCTGAAAGACAGCTCTGTTCACACGTTAACATTGTACTACAAGATTATATTTACCTTTTAAATGTTTGTGTCATTTACTGAGCTCGCTTCTTACTTTTTTTTTTTGCATTCTCCATTTTTTATTTGTATTTTAATAACTTCAAAAATGAACATGAGACACATTTGAAGACATTTATTCATTGCACCGTAATAAAAACCATACAACTTCTAAAATTACCTATTAATCTCAGTTGCATTTATTGGTCCAACATTTCACATATTGCGTGTAAACACCACCTGAAAATCACACAACTTAATCACAAACATTACATAAGCGGCAAAATGAATTATGCATAGTAACGCCCAGTGGAAAACGGTGTTTCGAGTACTTAATGGTGTTCTGATATAAATTGATTTGAATATAAAGCTTAATTGAAAATAGAAAGGGCAGTTCCTGAGACTCAAGTCAATAGTGTATTAAAAGATCTGGTGCTATAACTCACTTAAAAAAAATATGCGTAACTTTTTTTGTCCGAAATTTGCAAAAAACAGATGTTTGGGCTTCAGCCTGAAAACCTTAGCAACCTGGACGTTGTATTGTTAAACGTCTCAAAAGGCACCACAAGGCCGTGTTGATTGTGTTTTAGTACAATGCCAGGTCTTGTGAGTGAATGGAGGTAGTGATTAGCTTCTCTATATGAGGAGTTTGACAACGTCAAAGAAATCTAACCTTCATGTCGAGACAAACCTCCCTCCTACCACCAGTCTCTCTCACCAGTGTTATTAGTGGGAAGTCTTTTCACAAAGTTGTTGCATTATAGATTATTAGCTTTTTATCTCTGGCATTTTTATTCCAAAGAGAAACACGAGAGTCACTGGTTGTGTTTTCACACACACAGAGAAAGTTAACTGCTGGCCTGGCAATTGGTCTTTTTGAGGCATAGTTTTTTATTCATTATTGAAAAAAACAACTGAATAAATCATCTTTACTGAGCAGCGAGTACTAGAACTCTCTTATACCTGTATTTCATGGATGAAACCCAATCTGTGGTGATAGAACTAAGTTCTCTGTGTGTGTAAACCCAGCCAGTGACTCTTAATAAGTGCACCCTAATGATCTGAATCCTGAGTCATCAGTGACTACAGCCCTGTTTCTGGTTGAACTTCCTGTCCGTAGCGTTTTAATTGTGCACTCGGTCCTCCAGTGCCTTCAGCTCAGCCTCCACCTGAGCTGGCAGATCAGCGCCAACCTGCTGGGTGAAGTAGGCTCTCAACTCCTTCGTCTCCCTCTGCCAGAAAGCCTTGGGCACGTCGAACAGGGCGCCCATATCCACGTTGCCGCTCAGACCTTTAGTGTCGATGGCGCCATCTTCTGGCAGCCAGCCGATGATGCTCCTCTTGGCCGCCTCGTCCTCCCTCTCCCGGCTGCAGCGCTTGAAGATCCACTCCAGCGCGCGGGCGTTCTCGCCGAAGCCGGGCCAGAGGAAGGCGCCGGTCGCCGGGTCCTTTCTGAACCAGTTGACGTGGAAGATCTTGGGCAGGTGTGTGGGGGCTTTACGGCTCTGCATGCTCAGCCAGTGAGCGAGGTAGTCGCCAAAGTTGTAACCGAAGAACGGCCGCATGGCGAAGGGGTCGTGCATGATCTCCTTGCCTGGAGGATAAAGAATTGGCTTTAGTAACAGCACTAGTAACGTCCTATTATCATAAAACACCTCATCAACAGGAAAGCCCTGCAATGGCTGAAACATCATAGGTGATGTCACAATATCAACAAATAGTCAACCAGACCAGAACTGTAAATCAGTACGAATGTATTTTACAGGGACTCAGACCACATGGAGATCAGGTGCGCGTTAGTACCTTTATGCTCAGCAGCTGCCGTGGCTTCAGACCTCATGGAGGCTCCAACAAAGACTCCGTGTTGCCAATTGAAGGACTCGTACACCAGAGGGACTCCTACAACGTCAACATTTGATCACGTTTAATGCACTGCTGCTCGTGTGCTGCGCGACTTCTCACGTTGACGTGCAACACAAACTGTAACGACTCAAACATGTAATGTGTTAAAAGAAGAAGACAACACGAGCACCGCGTCATTGTGCATGATGTTTGTGGGCTTCCTTTTCTGGTTGCAATGCAAGTTAGACTAATTTAGCTCACTTCCCTCTGTGACAGTCACACCACAGAAGACTAACGACTAAATGCTTCGAGAGGTAAAACATGCATGAAAATGCTGATAATATTCAAATAAAGTCTGAGACTTTTGAGAGAAAAACTCTGGATGCTCAACGAGAGCAGCACCAACCTTCCGGCCTCCTGCCACCGAAGATGATGGCGTCGATGGGAACGCCCTCCTCACTCTCCCACCGGGGGTCAATGATGGGACACTGAGCCGCCGGGGCACAGAAGCGGGAATTGGGGTGGGCACACGGGGTCGAGCTTCCTTTTTTTTTTTACAAAACAGTTTAGTCTACCTTCAACGTCACAGTAATCTTTAAAAAAATGTGGATTTTGTAATAATCTACATCTGAATGTCATGGTTCATACTTGTGTCTGATCCACAGGTCTCTCCATTTCTATAGGTGGCATTGCTTTAACATACCACTAGATGGCACTGTTTACACTCTGGATTTAGAGAGTCTGTGATGAAAGAGATGGGAATATATATACGTTTTATATGAGCATCTTCTTGCTCTGTTTGGGGCCTTACAATATTTACAACTGATGTCTTTGTTGGCAAAGAAACAAACACATGAGTCAAGCTAGATTGATGTCTTCATAACAGCCGGGGCACGCCGGTGTTACCTTGCTGCCAGTCTGTGTGTCAGGACTCAAGTGTGGATAAAATATTAATAAATTGTAAAGAGTAGCTGCCCATCTGAGCTTTTTCCGTATTATTCATGCCATTGAGTGCCTTATATTGTTCTGACTGCTTGGCGAGTCCTTTTCCTCTGCTTCTCATGGATTCCAGTATTTTCCCCTCTATGTTCCTTTATGAAGGAAAACAACAACAGATACAGTTTCTGCAATAATCTGTGTGAAACTGGCTCCTTGATGGGACATTTTCATGTTTTTCTTTTTAAATATAAAACAGAATAATCCTGACCTTTTGTCTGCTGGTGTTTATCAAATGTACTTTTTGAAGATTTTAATAGATATTTGAGAGAAGAGGAAGCAGAATGTTTAGCTATTGGGGTAAGTCATTTATTCAGTCATGAAATTGTAACAACACAAATAATAGTTTGTGAGGTTCATCAGTCCTGTGATGCAGAGCAACAGAGATAAAGCTCAGTGTGATCCACAGTGACTGTACTCAAGTCACTGGCTGTTACATGTTCTTATTATTGTTATTATAATTATTGGGATATTTGTAATATATAAAGATTTCAGAATAAATAGACTCACAGGATATGAGCAGATAAGGGAAGAACTCTGATAAAAAATAAAACTGCACTCGCTCTGTGTTCTTAATTCAAAGGAAGTTGTCTCGGTTTTAAATTACGACAGCTAAAAAAGGGAAGTTGGTTCATTGGACTGTTGAAATTCATGAATTGCATTATTTTCTCTTTAAAACCACCAACCAAAGGATCTATTTGTCACTCTCTTGTTGATGTGGGCTTCTTTGGTAAGACAACACTCATGGTTTTATTCTCATCTAACACTCTGAGTCGTACACATTTGCAGCCTTGTGAGCGGTGGTCTCTTAACACACAGTAACTTGTGGTTGTACAGAGCATGTTGAACGCTTTGTAAAATCCACTGTTGTGTTTGTGAATCCAGGTGATGAGTGTCATGGCAGTCCGGTCTGTGAGAACGGTGACAGCCAACATGTTACTGAGTGTCTTCTTTCTCTCAGGTGAGCTTTTGGTTCAGTCACTTGTATTCCTCTTGAATCATTTACTATTTGACACATATCATTTTACCCTAAATTCATGTGAATGTTACAATCTGTATTCTCTGCGTCAGCTCTTTTGTCACTGAGACGAGACTGACTTAGTTATTTGGAGATATAGACGGGTTTGGTCACCACTGGGGTCGGCCTCGTGGGGGATAGTTGTTGTAAAACCAAGAAAATGAATCAATACAAAAACTGTTCAGTGATAAAAAGACCACAATGCAAAATATTACTGCTGAAGTATATTTCTCTTCATGTTTTTTGTTTTTTTGCACGTTACTCACCACTGTTAATCATTAGTCTGTTTCACAGGTGCTTTGGCTGATTGTGTTCCGAATCTAAATCTAGTCATTACTACACCTCAAGAGATGGAAGCACTGACTGGATCTTGTTTGCAAATCCCATGTAACTTCAGTAGTAAATCAGAGGAGGGATTCAACAGCGCAAGAAAAACCTTCGGAGTGTGGATTAAAAATGACCCTAACTTTGGCCAAATAAATGTGATTTTCAACAGTAACAGGGAGGATAACATCTATCCAATGAATCTAACTGGAGACCTGAGTCAGAGAAACTGCACCACTTTATTTTCCAGTTTAAACACATCATACACAGACAGGTACTACTTCAGGATTGAGAACCGACCATTTCTGGCAACAGCTTTTTGTGATCCTCTTCAAATAACAGTTCGAGGTAAGAGAGTTTTGGTTTTCATCACTCAGTCTATGATGCTATTGTTTAGAATAAAAAGTGATATCAGTTGAAGCTAACCTTCAATGTGAATGTAAATATCTGCTACAGAGACCAACCAGAGAATGAAATGTTTACACTTCATGGATCAATAGAATATTTTTTGTGCTCTACTATTAATAGTCCCATGATGAAGCTGCCTGTTCATGCAGACCTTTGCATTTAACGCTTGAAAAAGGGGAAGTCTCATGAGTTCAGTATTTTTTAGAAAATCTACATTAATTAGTGTAAGTTTACATTTCATGTTACCCCTACAGAGGGTCACAAGATAAATCTGAGGGGTCGTGAGGTGATTAATGGGAGAGGAAAGGAGAAAAAAGTGATTTCTGTTAACAACTCAGAAACATCAGAAAAAATGACAAGAAGCCCCGAACAAACACGTTCTTCTTTTTTTAACAAGGAATCATAATCCAAAAGCTGTTAGTGGAGTAAAAGTACAATATTTTGCTCTCAAATGTAGAAGAGTACTGCTAGCATGGCAGTAGACTCCTGGTCTTGTTGCTGTGTTCTTCAGTGT
This sequence comes from Anarhichas minor, assembly GCF_050575085.1. Classification (NCBI taxonomy): domain Eukaryota; kingdom Metazoa; phylum Chordata; class Actinopteri; order Perciformes; family Anarhichadidae; genus Anarhichas; species Anarhichas minor. The sequence continues at coordinate 11,776,784 of NW_027466520.1, forward strand.
ACAATCTGTATTTGATTTGAAACCACAGATTCTCCTCCAAGCCCCAGGATTGAGATCTCAGGTGATCTGAAGGAGAAGGAGTCTGTCTCTATAAGCTGCTCAGCTTTCACTCCCTGTCCACACTCTCCTCCTAAACTCACCTGGAACCTCCAACAAGACCCTCACATCATGACAGAGGAAAACACAGATCGAACCTTCACAACTAAAATCCAGAAGATCATCACTCTGTCAGACAAACATGATGGATTCATCATCAACTGTTCTGCCAGATATCCTGTGAATGAAGGAAAAGATGTCAAGACATCAGAGGAGACAACGACTCTCAGTGTTTCATGTAAGTGTTTGTTGTTGGATCCTGTCAGCATATGATGATTCTTCTCTCTTAAGGATCTCATTCAGGCTCTGATGCTGCTCTCTTTCCTCACATCTCCGTCACATTCTCCTCAGACGCTCCCAAGGACACCTCGGCGTCCATCAGTCCATCAGGTTTGGTGTCAGCAGGTAGCTGGGTGAACCTGACCTGCTCCAGCAGAGCCAATCCTCCCGTCAGCCGCTTCACCTGGTTCAAGATCAGCAAAGATGGACCCGTCAATGTATCTGAAGGAGACTTTTACAGATTTAATGTCCCTGATGGAGGAGTTTATTACTGTGTGGCCACCAATGAGCTTGGTAATCAAACATCATCAGAGATCCTTCTGACTATTAAAGGTAAACACAGAACTGTATCACATCCTGTGAATTAGGAGCAGTTATTGTTGGCTAACATCACGTCTGCAAACATTAGTGATGCAGCATTGTTTTACATATACGTTTGCAAAATACAGTATGAAGTCAAGCTGAGCAGGAGAGAAACACTCTCAGTGTTTCATGTGAGTCTTTGTTTTATAAAGATTGAAGCAGATGGCAAGACAGCTGACTTTTCTCATCAGTATGTGCCAAGTCTTCCTGACCCTCAGTGGTCATCAGTCCCACTGATCCAGTGTCAGTTGGCAGCTTGGTGAACCTGACCTGCTCCTGCAGGGGAAACCCTCCCATTGACACCTTTGTGTGGTTCATGATCGATGATGGCAGACTGACACTGATCAAAGTTGATGAACAGATTTATGGCTTTAAAGTGAGCAGCAGTGATGGAGGCAGATTGTATTATTGTGGATGCAGAAATGAGCTGGACATTCAGCTATCGACTGGACGTCAGTTGGTATTTGAAGGTAGCTGCAGGAATTATGATTTGAGATGTTTTGGAGTCATAACATTTCAGAAGGTGACCATGCTGTTGTGTTGCAGGCGATCAACGGGTTGGTGCTCAAGTCATAGTGAAGGTCCTGGGAATCGTAATGCTCGTCAGCACATTGGTCATCTTTGAGTGGTGAGATAAACTTTTCTACGATACGATCGTCTGCAGATACACACCAGCTGGTCTCATTTTAAATGTGGTTGGAATGTATGAGACAGATCACTGTCATTACAAAATAACCCCAAAAAACACTTTCTACTCTCTAAGCCCGTCTATACTACATTATGAACACATTTGTAATGCATTAATGCATAATCCACCATCAATATTCATAATGATGATAACAATAATCATACACATTATAAAGCATTTTACAACGACGTATAAGGTCAAGTACAACACTTCATACCTGCTAGTCACTCTCTGACATTTACAAGGATCATAGTGTATTATAACTCCCATTGTTGTAATACATCATAATCTTTTAATGATGCATTATAATGTGATTATAAGTTACTCTAAGTGGGCACTGTTTGCTTCAAGAAAGGTGAAGAAACATTTAATTAATTCTACTAAATAACAACACAACATGTTCACTGAAATCAAAACAATAACCACAGAGTAACGTATAACCACATTATAATGTATTATAACAGTGAGTGCAATGCTTTCTAAAACAATGATAATGTATTACAGCTATGGGAATTATAATGCACTACTATCCTTGCAAATGTCAGCGAGTGACCAGCAATTATAAATGATTATGATACTGGACCTTATATGTCATCATAAAATGCATAATGATGCCGTGATGAAAGAAAATGCATTACAAAGTATGTTTATGAAGCATTATAGACTTATAAAGTGTGACCAACGAATTCATTCATTCTTCTTTTTCATCCAGCTGGTTTAGATCAAGACGCTCCACCAAACCACAGGAGGTAAGATATGAGATGAGGAGAGCTATTTCATTATTATTTCTTTATAAAGTGGTTCCATTCACTCATACGTAAAAACAGAACATCAGAAATGAAAAATTAAATCTACATAAAGAACGTTTGAAACAACACAAAGTCAAAACAGCTTTAAACCTGCATTCATTTATTAAGGGGCAGTCCAACAAGCTGTAAACACAACATTGACATGTTATCACCTTATAAAGATGATATGGCGAACACTATCGTGTGTGTGCGTGTGTGTGTGTGTGTGTGTGTGTGTGTGTGTGTGTGTGTGCGTGTGTGTGCGTGTGTGTGTGTGTGTGTGTGTGTGTGTGTGTGAGGTTTAACATGTTCTTTGAGGGCCTAATTTAGTTGGTGGATTGTTCAGTCTGCTGTTCTCTAATGTGAGGCCCTGTGACACTGACACATCTGTAACACAAAAGACATGTTGCATCTGTGTTCATCTTGGCAGTAACTAAAACTCTTTCTGCTGCAGCAAGCAGTAGAAGCGGACTATGTTAACAGCGTGGTTGAGTTACATCCATCATGAGCCAGAAGAGGAAGAAGATGATATGGAACGACAACTGTGTTATATGTTCTGTATTCATTAGTCTTAGTGTGCCACTTACACAATGTGTGTAGATCTTCTCTTAATACTTAACGGTCTTCCGTTCTTTAAAGAGGAATAGTGAATCATGTTTATATGTGCTTTCTCTGCACTGTGTGTCTTTGTTAAAATCATCTCAACACAAAAGCAAAAACATCCTCTTTCATATTTTATCTCATGTTAAACTGATTCCTGGCACCAGATTTTATTATTTGTTCTTAAGATACAAAACACATGCCTGGACCATGTACATCATTTGTATTGCTTGGCTGGTGTTTCCATTGGATGCATGTAAAGTGTGTTAAATATAATTAAAAATGATGTGTTTCAATCAGCAGAAAGTGTTGTCACTTCTGTTATCATTTAGCATGTACACACAGACTCATGATTGCTATGTAACTGTGGAGGTAACGGCTGATATAATGTGCAGAAGTCAGCATTACGGTTTATGTGCGTGTAAAATACATGAAGTTCATACTTTCACCTGTTCAAATATGTCATTATTATTATGTTACTTGAGTTACTTGAAATATATACATGAATGCTTGCAATGAGTTGTGTCATTTGTAACAAAGTCTGAGAACTTTCAAGTACACAGGGGAAGTTGGTTAGTCGGATTCTGCAGGATTCTCACTTGTGATAAATCATTTTCTACAATAAAAATGTTTGTTTTGTTAACCAAATTAACGTTTAAGTTATTCCGTTGTGTTTAAGGGCCAGAAGTTGCCATGAGCAGCAATTCCCCTTCCGGCTCATCACCTGTTTTCAAGAGAAGAAATGCAGTGTGAACTTGGGTTTGTTTCAAGACAATCAGCATAATCTAGATGTGTAACTCCTGTTACTGAGTGTCTCTTGCATTGCTCATATATTTGGTCTGACTTTCACACTACAAGGTGGTGACATGTATACTGTAACTTGAACATCTATATCCCTCTCATGGAATGTGCATTTCTGCACTCCAGCATTATCTCTACATGATCACTATTCCTAAGCCTCAACAGTTTGAGGTTAAATCACTAAACCACAAAAACAGAATTTTATCTTTTTTTAAATGCACTGAATTGTATGTTCTTGCTCAGGACTTATTTCATGTGTGATCACAGGCTATCTGCATGTGGTCTCAAATCATCTTCCTTCCACATTATATAGGAACTGGACCTTTCCCATGAATGCTGGGAAGTTTGGCCCAGACTGATAACTGAGCAAAGTTTAACAATAGACAGGTTGGCCTGACAATCTCACTGTGACATGTCCAAATACGGCCACTGTATCTAGGATCATACAATCTAAAGCTATTTGATGGAGTTGTCTTTGTATTATTACAGAAGATAGATACAATTATGATGATTGTAAAGTCTACAGAAAATGAAGGCTGAATTTATTAGCAACCGTCATTTTCATTTAAAACGGTTTCAAACTAAAACATCTAAATTTAGAACCTCAACGTTAAAGCTATTGTTCACCAGAGTAGATATAGAGACTGTCAAACTTCAGATACCCCACAACTTAATACTGAATTTGTTGTGCCATAAAACTAAGACATTGGGCGATTCTAAACTTACATTTTTAGATGTTTTTGAATCTTTGATTTCATTGCATAAATTGCTGTCTCTCTTGCAAAGGAGATAACCTGGCAAAATGAAGGTGAATAATCTGTGCAATGAAACAAATCTAAATAATGTCATTTATGGTCTTACACAGACACGCCATCAGTCCACACAATTGAAAGCTCAGGTCGGCTAGTTGAGGGCAGAGTTGTCACAATAACCTGCTCAGCTGTCACTCATTACATTACAGTCATTTAGCAGACGCTTTTATCCAAAGCGACTTACAATTCAGATCGCATTTCTAAACCGTAGGCACAGCTACGAGAGCAATGTCACTCCCACTGCAAGCTCCCCTCCTAAACTAAAGTGGACTCTCCACCAGGACTCTCTGAGCCAAATAGAGGACAATTGGGATCGAACCTTCACAACCAAAATCCAGGAGAAAGTCACATTGTCAGATAAACATGATGGATTGAACATCACCTGCTCGGCCAGCTACCCTGTGAATGAAGGAAGGGGACAAATAGCAGCAGAGACGACTGTGGCGCTTGATGTTTTATGTGAAACCTCATCTCATTCATTAAATACTTGTTTAAAACCACTGGCACTGCTGAAGTGTTCATAAACATGTCAACTAGTCGCTACCAACTCAGAAATGATGTCGCGAGCCGATACCTAGAGGTTCTAGTTTGCTGTTGAATATTCTAATCTTACCCGTAGTTTAAAAACTTTTTCTCATCATTGCAAAATCTCTCCATATGCCAAATCGTCCAGACCCTCCAAAAGACATGAAGGTGGTCATGAGTCCAACTGATCCAGTGTCATTGGGCAGCTTGGTGAATGTGACTTGTTCCAGCAGAGGAAACCCTCCTGCTGATGTCTTTGCCTGGGTTATTACCAGTGATGGCAACCTGGAGCGGAGTGATGTTCATACACAGGATTATGGCTTTAAAGTGGCCAACAGTGAACGAGGCAGATTCTATTATTGTGGATGTTCCAATTCGTATGGTGGGAAATTCTCACCTGGACGGCAGCTGATATTTGAAGGTAACAGCAGCAGGAATAATGGTTTGTGATGTTTTAGAGTCATAAAATGTCCCCTTAAGTAGAAGGGGACCATGCTGTTGTGTTGCAGGTGATCAACAGTATGAACGGGTTGGTGTTCAAGTCATTGTGGTCATCTTTGAGTGTAGAGATAAACTTTTCTGTCATATGATCATTTGCACAGATGGACTACTTCGTCAATTGTTGACATGTAAAATGTTGTCTATGTAATAGATCATTGATATGACATCTTAAACAACAGGACTCCTTGACGTCATCTCCTTTTCTTCAAGCTGGTTTAGATCAAGACGCTCCACCAAACCAGTAAAGGTAAGCTACATGAGGAGCTAGGTACATTATTATCCAAAAACGAAACGGTTTGCTCAAGTCTCAGGAGGAAGGAAAGCAATCAGGTGATGCTAGACCAGAATGCAATGCAGACCCATTTCAGTAAGGAGAGCTGAACTCACTTTTTGTTAATACTCAAACAGGAAGTGAGGGGAGACAGAGAGGTGTCCCCGGCTGGATTCGAAGTGGCGCGTTACAGTTATATTTGATGTGTCTAAACTACTCAACCCCCAGCATGCCCTTCTAAGAATGTTTAGTAGGCTATAGTTTGCAGGAATGGATGCAACAATAACATATTCTTCTTTCTCAAACAAATCTATTACTGACAGCACACAGTTTATCTTTGTTTATCACATTAATCTTCTGTAACAAAGTTGACCTTATAACCGACCAACATCCACTTTGTAAAACAACCGTAACCCGGCTGTGACAGAAATGACTTGACATATTGCAACCATTTTGCAGAAAGCACTTGTGCTGTGCAGTGATCAAAGCTCTTTCAGCTGCAGTAAGTTCACTGCAGAGCACCAACACCACTCTCTCCGTGTAGTTTTGTTTCCACGGGATGCAGGAGAAGCAGACTACGTCAACAGAGTGATTGAGATCCAAGTATTGTGAGCCGGATGGAGAAGGAAGGTGGAGATGGAGTGGAAGATGTCATGTTCAATATCAACGGAACCGTACATCATTTCTTATCTCCTGTTTCTATGTGTTGGTGTGCCACATACAAGAAACGTAAATCACCTTTTTTTTCTCCAGGCCGGCAAATAATAGACGAACAAGACGACCCCAGATTTTGGGTGAATGTAAATAGTTATTAATGTGAAATTCTCGTGATTATTTGTAAAAAAAACAGGATAACACAGGAATAAATACATCTTTTCTTTAACATCTTTTCACAGTTTATGTTACTTTTCCTGTTTTCTTCTTGTTTTATTTAAAGATAAAATAAGCTTTATTTCTTTACCTCACCAGTTGTTTTCATATGTAAACTGTACATATTTGATCATTTGTTTTTATGCATGCAGAAAATACACATATAGCTGGGTTACTGTGTCTAAATATGACATCCAGCACACTGCTGGCTCTGTGAAATATCTACTCTGCAACTCTACAAAAAAGCTTTATTTTGGATTTCAACGTCATTGCTCTTGCACATGATAATGAAATATTCCACAGAAAGAAGACATGACATACAGACTTGCAGTGATTCGTGTGATAAAAATGCAAGCCGGATATGAAAAGTATCTAACAGCTGTCTATCAGCTCATGAGTTTTCAAAACGTCTCTTGCAAAGGCTAAATAAGGTGTTTGGTATCGTGGTCGCATACTTTGACATTAGTGGAAGTTCCTCAATTGCAGCACTTCGCTTGAAAATGTGAAGACCTTGCTGTTTCTCCTTTTTGCTGCGGGCTTATTTGGTAAGGCAAATCATTTTACTGCTTTTATTGATTTACATCGTTGAGTTTTAAGGCCACATAGTTATTTGTTTTATGATATGCATTTTAAAGAAAGGCATTATGAAATGTTACATTTTTTATGTGTTTACAGGACATGAGTCAACGCTCTCATATTGAGTAGAATTTATGTAATATATGTTCAACTCAACTCAAATGACTACTTAAAACACAGTGAATACAGGGCATGTCAATGTGTGAATTTTAAATGGGAAGTTACTTCAAAAGGACACAAAGGCTTAATAAAATCTGCATTATGACCAAGAATACTACTAAGTGCACTGTTGTGTTTGTGAATCCAGGTGATGAGTGTCATGGCAGTCCGGTCTGTGAGAACGGTGACAGCCAACATGTTACTGAGTGTCTTCTTTCTCTCAGGTGAGCTTTTGGTTCAGTCACTTTTAATTGGAGACGTTACTTGAATGATTTACAGTGTGAACTGTAAGACCAGAGCAGAAAGACTTACTTCTTCCAACTGTTCATGTCCTGACTGAAGGTCGTAGGTGATAGTTATTAAGAAAATGCTGATGCTTACATTTTTATGTTGTCAAAGTTTGTTTATCACCATTTCATGCAGACTTATTCAATATACTATTCATCATGAGTCTGTTTCACAGGTGCTTTGGCTGCTTGTGTTCCGAATCTAAATCTAGTCATTACTGCACCTCAAGAGATGGAAGCACTGACTGGATCTTGTTTGCAAATCCCATGTAACTTCAGTGGTAAAGCAGAGGAATTCAACAGCGCAAGAACAACCTTCGGAGTGTGGATTAAAAATGATTTAGATTTTCCCCCAAATCCAGATAATGTGATTTTCAACAGTAGCAGGAAGGATAACATCTATCCAATTAATCTAACTGTTCGAGGTAAGAGAGTTTTGGTTTTTATCAGTCAGTCTATGATGTTATTCTTTAGAATGAATTAGTGATATCAGTTGAAGCTAACCTTCAATGTGAATGTAAATATCTGCTACAGAGACCAACCAGAGAATGAAATGTTTACACTTCATGGATATTAATTGGATTTTTTGTCACGATCAGGCTTTGCCTTCTGTGTTCTGTGTGTTCTGTGTCTTTGTGTGTTTCTTTCTGTAGCTCCTCACTCTACCTATCAGCCACTCCCTCAGCACCAGTCTAGCTCCCTTCACCTGCCCCTGATCACTAATCAAACACTCCCTCATCAGCACAACTCTCCTCACCTGTTCTAGCCACTATTTAAACCCCTGCCTCCCAGTCACCCACTGCCAGATCATTGTTTGTGTTAACCGCCTGTTTGTCGTGTCCTGCTCCCGGTTTCCCACGTCTGCTTGTCTCGTCCCTGGATTCCCTGTGTTCTTGTAGTGTTCACGTTCTAAGTTAAGTGTTTATTAAATTCCATTTCACTCAACTTCTGGTCTGCGTTTGAGTCTACCACCATGCCCTGTTACATTTTTTTTTTTTTTGTCCACTACTATTAATAGTCCCATGATGAAGCTGCCTGTTCATGCAGACCTTTGCATTTAATGCTAGAAAAAGGGGAAGTCTCATGACTTCAGTTTTTTTTTTGACAATTTGCCATCATTAAAGGACAAATTCTACATTAATTAGTGTAAGTTTACATTTTATGTTACCCCTACAGAGGGTCACAAGATAAATCTGAGGGGTCGTGAGGTGATTAATGGGAGAGGAAAAGAGAAAAAAAGTCTGCTCAACATATGTGTTCATATTTTGGCCCTTTCTCAAATTTTTGCTTCATTGTGAAATAATGGAGAATTTTTGTGTTTTATGTCTCAAACAATTATTGAAAGAAACCATGTGAGAAGTTCAGAGGGGAAATGTTTCTTTGATGAGACTGTTAACAACTCAAACATCAGAAAAATGACAAGAAGCCCCGAACAAACACGTTCTTCTTTTTTCAATAAAGAATCACAATCCAAAAACTGTTAGTGGAGTAAAAGTACAATATTTTGCTCTCAAATGTAGAAGAGTACTGCTAGCATGGCAGTAGACTCCTGGTCTTGTTGCTGTGTTCTTCAGTGTACAATCTGTATTTGATTTGAAACCACAGATTCTCCTCCAAGCCCCAGGATTGAGATCTCAGGTGATCTGAAGGAGAAGGAGTCTGTCTCTATAAGCTGCTCAGCTTTCACTCCCTGTCCACACTCTCCTCCTAAACTCACCTGGAACCTCCAACAAGACCCTCACATCATGACAGAGGAAAACACAGATCGAACCTTCACAACTAAAATCCAGAAGAACATCACTCTGTCAGACAAACATGATGGATTCATCATCACCTGTTCTGCCAGATATCCTGTGAATGAAGGAAAAGATATCAAGACATCAGAGGAGACAACGACTCTCAATGTTTCATGTAAGTGTTTGTTATTGGATCCTGTCAGCACATGATGATTCTTCTCTCTTAAGGATCTCGTTCAGGCTCTGATGTTGCTCTCTTTCCTCACATCTCCGTCACATTCTCCTCAGACGCTCCCAAGGACACCTCGGCGTCCATCAGTCCACCAGGTTCGGTGTCAGCAGGTAGCTGGGTGAACCTGACCTGCTCCAGCAGAGCCAATCCTCCCGTCAGCCGCTTCACCTGGTTCAAGATCAGCAAAGATGGACCCGTCAATGTATCTGAAGGAGACTTTTACAGCTTTAATGTCACTGATGGAGGAGTTTATTACTGTGTGGCCACCAATGAGCTTGGTAATCAAACATCAGAGATCCTTCTGACTATTAAAGGTAAACACAGAACTGTATCACATCCTGTGAATTATGAGCAGTTATTGTTGGCTAACATCACGTCTGCAAACATTAGTGATGCAGCATTGTTTTACATATACGTTTTCAAAATACAGTATGAAGTCAAGCTGAGCAGGAGAGAAACACTCTCAGTGTTTCATGTGAGTCTTTGTTTTATAAAGATTGAAAGCAGATGGCAAGACAGCTGACTTTTCTCATCAGTATGTGCCAAGTCTTCCTGACCCTCAGTGGTCATCAGTCCCACTGATCTAGTGTCAGTTGGCAGCTTGGTGAACCTGACCTGCTCCTGCAGGGGAAACCCTCCCATTGACACCTTTGTGTGGTTCATGATCGATGATGGCAGACTGACACTGATCAAAGTTGATGAACAGATTTATGGCTTTAAAGTGAGCAGCAGTGATGGAGGCAGATTGTATTATTGTGGATGCAGAAATGAGCTGGACTTTCAGCTATCGACTGGACGTCAGTTGGTATTTGAAGGTAGCTGCAGGAATTATGATTTGAGATGTTTTAGAGTCATACCATTTCAGAAGGTGACCATGCTGTTGTGTTGCAGGCGATCAACGGGTTGGTGCTCAAGTCATAGTGAAGATCCTGGGAATCGTAATGCTCGTCAGCACATTGGTCATCTTTGAGTGGTGAGATAAACTTTTCTACGATACGATCGTCTGCAGATACACACCAGCTGGTCTCATTTTAAATGTGGTTGGAATGTATGAGACAGATCACTGTCATTACAAAATAACCCCAAAAAACACTTTCTACTCTCTAAGCCCATGTCTATAATACATTATGAACACATTTGTAATGCATTAATGCATAATACACCATCAATATTCATGATGATGATAACAATAATCATACACATTATAAAGCATTTTACAACGACGTATAAGGTCAAGTACAACACTTCATACCTGCTAGTCACTCACTGACATTTACAAGGATCATAGTGTATTATAACTCCCATTGTTGTAATACATCAGAATATTTTAATAATGCATTATAATGTGATTATAAGTTACTCTAAGTGGGCACTGTTTGCTTAAAGAAAAGTGAAGAATTATTTAATTAATTCTACTAAATAACAACACACAATGTTCACTTAAATCAAAACAATAACCACAGAGTAACGTATAACCACATTATAATGTATTATAACAGTGAGTACAATGCTTTCTAAAACAATTATAATGTATTACAGCTATGGGAATTATAATGCACTACTATCCTTGCAAATGTCAGCGAGTGACCAGCAATTATAAATGATTATGATACTGGACCTTATATGTCATCATCAAATGCATAATGATGCCGTGCTGAAAGAAAATACATTACAAAGTATGTTTATGAAGCATTATAGACTTATAAAGTGTGACCAACGAATTCATTCATTCTTCTTTTTCATCCAGCTGGTTTAGATCAAGACGCTCCACCAAACCACAGGAGGTAAGATATGAGATGAGGAGAGCTATTTCATTATTATTTCTTTATAAAGTGGTTCCATTCACTCATACGTAAAAACAGAACATCAGAAATGAATACCGACAAAAATTAAATCTACATAAAGAACGTTTGAAACAACACAAAGTCAAAACAGCTTTAAACCTGCATTAATTTATTAAGGGGCAGTCCAACAAGCTGTAAACACAACATTGACATGTTATCACCTTATAAAGATGATATGGCGAACACTATCGTGTGTGTGTGTGTGTGTGTGTGTGTGTGTGTGTGTGTGTGTGTGTGTGTGTGTGAGGTTTAACATGTTCTTTGAGGGCCTAATTTAGTTGGTGGATTGTTCAGTCTGCTGTTCTCTAATGTGAGGCCCTGTGACACTGACACATCTGTAACACAAAAGACATGTTGCATCTGTGTTCATCTTGGCAGTAACTAAAACTCTTTCTGCTGCAGCAAGCAGTAGAAGCGGACTATGTTAACAGCGTGGTTGAGTTACATCCATCATGAGCCAGAAGAGGAAGAAGATGATATGGAACGACAACTGTGTTATATGTTCTGTATTCATTAGTCTTAGTGTGCCACTTACACAATGTGTGTAGATCTTCTCTTAATACTTAACGGTCTTCCGTTCTTTAAAGAGGAATAGTGAATCATGTTTATATGTGCTTTCTCTGCACTGTGTGTCTTTGTTAAAATCATCTCAACACAAAAGTAAAAACATCCTCTTTCATATTTTATCTCATGTTAAACTGATTCCTGGCACCAGATTTTATTATTTGTTCTTAAGATACAAAACACATGCCTGGACCATGTACATCATTTGTATTGCTTAGCTGGTGTTTCCATTGGATGCATGTAAAGTGTGTTAAATAAAATAAAAAATGATGTGTTTCAATCAGCAGAAAGTGTTGTCACTTATGTTATCATTTAGCATGTACACACAGACTCATGATTGATATGTAACTGTGGAGGTAACGGCTGATATAATGTGCAAAAGTCAGCATTACGGTTTCTGTGAGTGTAAAATGTTCAAATGTGTCATTATTATCATTATATTATGTACGCTATGTGACATATATACATGAATGCTTGCAATGAGTCGTGTCATTTGTACCAAAGATTTGAAGATGTCGTAATATTTGACTTCCTCATTCACAAAACTGCCTGTACTTCTGCACTATTTTCGTCATGGGGGTAATGTGAAACCCAGCAGTGTACGGTAAGGACACTTCTGGACACTTCAGCGCTGGACGAGGTGAGGAATTCACCACAAGAACAATCTTCTTGTGTGGATTAAGAATGACTCCAGGTTTGGCCGCAAGCCAGACAATGTGATGTTCAACAGTAGCGGGACAGTTACCACATATCCATGAGTTTTACTGGAAACCTCTTTATTTTCCAGTTTACTCAAAACGTACACAGACGTATATTTCTTCAGAGCTGAGAACAAACCATTCATGGCAACAGCTTCCTGTGATCCTCTTCAAATAACAGTTCAAGGTAAGTGAGTTTGGTTCTATTAGTAGGTTTATAATGTTGTCGTGGCAGCTTCGGCTTCAACTGCAAACACCATGGCCCTTACCTTTAACTACTGTAGGACTGTCGACAGTCTCATCTGATGCCAAATGTCACAGAAACCAGGTTATTCAAAATGTCCTCAAAATTGGGATATATGGCATGCATGGTCATGTGCCCAGTTCTTCAAAAAGAGAAGTGTGATGTGGTGACGTTCCATCCCTCCTTCACATTTATCCTCAGCAGAGGACAGACTCTACATTCATTTATAAACATCCACATGAATTTGCAACTGGTTTAAATGTCCCATGATGAGGTTTTTCCACATGGTTGAAGCTGACTTTAACAATAAGGGGGTCAAGTTTGCAGATGTTGTGGATCACTGGTACAAACTGTAAAAGGACTGTTTTCTTTAGCGTGAAATAGGTGATTTGAAACCACAGATTCTCCTTCAAGCCCCAGGATTGAGATCTCAGGTGATCTGAAGGAGAAGGAGTCTGTCTCTATAAGCTGCTCAGCTTTCACTCCCTGTCCACACTCTCCTCCTAAACTCACCTGGAACCTCCAACAAGACCCTCACATCATGACAGAGGAAAACACAGATCGAACCTTCACAATTAAAATCCAGAAGATCATCAGTCTGTCAGACGAACATGATGGATTCATCATCACCTGTTCTGCCAGATATCCTGTGAATGAACCCTAAATGTGTCCTTTCTTCATTTAGAATACTTTCATTTAATCATTGGCTGGTAAATTAATGGACGTTGTGGTATTTTCAGAATCCAGTAGTGGTTGTAGTACAAATGTGCACACAAGTGTGTGAATTATAGATTTATTTGCCATTTGCAGGAACACCAGCAGTGATGTTTTGAGCCACCTTCCATTAACTCCTCCTTCCTTTCACAGTCCATCTTGGTTCATAGACCTGTGACTTCTACATTGACCTGGTCAGACAGCACGGCTGCACTGAGGAAAAACACCCACTCCAATGTAAGTTGATATCTGCTACAATCAATCATTTTAGGATCAAATGGCAAATTGTACACAGAGAACAAAACTGTGTGTCAGGACTCACGGGTGGATAAAATATCAATGAGTTGTAAAGAGTAGCTGCTCATCTGAGCCTTTTCCGTATTGTTCATGCCATTGAGTGCCTTATATTGTTCTGACTGCTTGGCGAGTCCTTTTCCTCTGCTTCTCATGGATTCCAGTATTTCCCCCTCTATGTTCCTTTATGAAGGAAAACAACAACAGATACAGTTTCTGCAATAATCTGTGTGAAACTGGCTCCTTGATGGGACATTTTCATGTTTTTCTTTTTAAATATAAAACAGAATAATCCTGACCTTTTGTCTGCTGGTGTTTATCAAATGTACTTTTTAAAGATTTTAATAGATATTTGAGAGAAGAGGAAGCAGAATGTTTAGCTATTGGGGTAAATCATTTATTCAATGATGAAATTGTAATAACACAAATAATAGTTTGTGAGGTTCATCAGTCCTGTGATGCAGAGCAACAGAGATAAAGCTCAGTGTGTTCCACAGTGACTGTACTCAAGTCACTGGCTGTTACATGTTCTTATTATTGTTATTATAATTATTTGGGATATATGTAATATATAAAGATTATAGAAGATATATTCACAGGATATGAGCAGTTAAGGGAAGAAATCTGATAAAAAATAAAACAGCACTCGCTCTGTGTTCTTAATTCAAAGGAAGTTGACTTGGTTCTAAATTACGACAGCTAAAAAAGGGAAGTTGGTTTGTTGGACTGTTGAAATTCATGAATATCATTATTTTCTCTTTAAAACCACCAACCAAAGGATCTATTTGTCACTCTCTTGTTGATGTGGGCTTCTTTGGTAAGACAACACTCATGGTTTTATTCTCATCTAACACTCTGAGTCGTACACATTTGCAGCCTTGTGAGCGGTGGTCTCTTAACACACAGGAACTTGTGGTTGTACAGAGCATGTTGAACGCTTTGTAAAATCCACTGTTGTGTTTGTGAATCCAGGTGATGAGTGTCATGGCAGTCCGGTCTGTGAGAACGGTGACAGCCAACATGTTACTGAGTGTCTTCTTTCTCTCAGGTGAGCTTTTGGTTCAGTCACTTGTATTCCTCTTGAATCATTTACTATTTGACACATATCATTTTACCCTAAATTCATGTGAATGTTACACTCTGTATTCTCTGCGTCAGCTCTTTTGTCACTGAGACGAGACTGACTTAGTTATTTGGAGATATAGACGGGTTTGGTCACCACTGGGGTCGGCCTCGTGGAGGATAGTTGTTGTAAAACCAAGAAAATGAATCAATACAAAAACTGTTCAGTGATAAAAAGACCAAAATGCAAAATATTACTGCTGAAGTATATTTCTCTTCATGTTTTTTTTTTTTTTTTTACACATGTTACTCACCACTGTTAATCATTAGTCTGTTTCACAGGTGCTTTGGCTGATTGTGTTCCGAATCTAAATCTATTCATTACTACACCTCAAGAGATGGAAGCACTGACTGGATCATGTTTGCAAATCCCATGTAACTTCACTGGTAAACCAGAGGAATTCAACAGCACAAGATCAACCTTCGGAGTGTGGATTAAAAATGATCCTCAGTTTGGCCAAAATCCAAATAATGTGATTTTCAACAGTAGCAGGAAGGATAACATCTATCCAATGAATCTAACTGGAGACCTGAGTCAGAAAAACTGCACCACTTTATTTTCCAGTTTAAACACATCATACACAGACAGGTACTACTTCAGGATTGAGAACCGACCATTTCTGGCAACAGCTTCTTGTGATCCTCTTCAAATAACAGTTCGAGGTAAGAGAGTTTTGGTTTTTATCACTCAGTCTATGATGTTATTGTTTAGAATAAAATGTGATATCAGTTGAAGCTAACCTTCAATGTGAATGTAAATATCTGCTACAGAGACCAACCAGAGAATGAAATGTTTACACTTCATGGATCAAAATGTGATTTTTTTTGTGCTCTACTATTCTGTTCATGCAGACCTTTGCATTTAACGATAGAAAAGGTCTCATGAGTTCAGGTTTTTTTTGACAATTTACCATTATTAATGGACAAAATCTACATTCATTAGTTTAAGTTTACATTTCATGTTACCCCTACAGAGGGTCACAAGATAAATCTGAGGGGTCGTGAGGTGATTAATGGGAGAGGAAAGGAGAAAAAAAGTGATTTCTGTTAACAACTCAGAAACATCAGAAAAATGACAAGAAGCCCCGAACAAACACGTTCTTCTTTTTTTATGAAGGAACAATCCAAAAGCTGTTAGTGGAGTAAAAGTACAATATTTTGCTCTCAAATGTAGAAGAGTACTGCTAGCATGGCAGTAGACTCCTGGTCTTGTTGCTGTGTTCTTCAGTGTACAATCTGTATTTGATTTGAAACCACAGATTCTCCTCCAAGCCCCAGGATTGAGATCTCAGGTGATCTGAAGGAGAAGGAGTCTGTCTCTATAAGCTGCTCAGCTTTCACTCCCTGTCCACACTCTCCTCCTAAACTCACCTGGAACCTCCAACAAGACCCTCACATCATGACAGAGGAAAACACAGATCGAACCTTCACTACTAAAATCCAGAATATCATCACTCTGTCAGACAAACATGATGGATTCATCATCAACTGTTCTGCCAGATATCCTGTGAATGAAGGAAAAGATATCAAGACATCAGAGGAGACAACGACTCTCAGTGTTTCATGTAAGTGTTTGTTATTGGATCCTGTCAGCACATGATGATTCTTCTCTCTTAAGGATCTCGTTCAGGCTCTGATGCTGCTCTCTTTCCTCACATCTCCGTCACATTCTCCTCAGACGCTCCCAAGGACACCTCGGCGTCCATCAGTCCACCAGGTTCGGTGTCAGCAGGTAGCTGGGTGAACCTGACCTGCTCCAGCAGAGCCAATCCTCCCGTCAGCGTCACCTGGTTCAAGATCAGCAAAGATGGACCCTTCAATGTATCTGATGGAGACTTTTACAGCTTTAATGTCACTGATGGAGGAGTTTATTACTGTGTGGCCACCAATGAGCTTGGTAATCAAACATCAGAGATCCTTCTGACTATTAAAGGTAAACACGGAACTGTATCACATCCTGTGAATTAGGAGCAGTTATTGTTGGCTAACATCACGTCTGCAAACATTAGTGACGCAGCATTTTAAATATACGTTTGCAAAATACTGTATGAAGTCAAGCTGAGCATTCTTCTTAACTTGACTTGGTCACTTATAATGTTTTGTTTCTGTAGGAGAACAGCTTGAAACTTTGTCACCATGGGTCGCAGTTGTTGGAGGAATCATTGTACTCATCTGTGCGGGTGTTGCCATTTGGTAAGTACCTCAAATCAAGTTCATATCCAGATGTATCCACTCAAAATGATTGTATTTTTGTACAGATATTCTTCTCATTGTAATCTGTGATTTGTTAGTATTAGCTCTTTTTTTTTACACCTCTGACATTTTGTACTGTATTATTCTATTTTGAATGAATGTCTTCAACTGATCAAAATCTCTGAGTCTGATTTATTTTCATATCTTTTTGTTTCAACTGATTATTTAAAGTCAAAAGTGTATTTGTGGCGTTCCTCAGGGTTCTATACCTGGGCCATACTGTTGTGTCTACACGCTGCCTCAAGGTCATAATATACACATGCAGAACACAGAGATTAATTTTTATGCAGATGACACATTTATTTTTTTGAGAGTTTGTCAATATCACCCAACTTGATTCCCTAATTGGGAGTCTAAGTTATGTAAATGTTGGATGTCATTAAAGATCTTTGAACCTAATGTTGACAAATCAGTGTAAGAAACCTGAGATCACTGTCTTCAAATGTAAAACCAGTCTGAACTAAACCTTTAGACCTTTAGACCAGTTAGTACAAGAAGTGGCCGCCAGATGTCCAGAATGAGTGAACACTTCAAGCACATTTAGTTTCAATACTCAGACTCAAAACTCTTTTATTCACTTTTAAAGCATCAGAAGTGTCTTATACAAGCAGGAATAATGTGGTGGTCTCAAACAATGCTGTGAAATGACTTGCTTTTAGCTATTTCCTCTTTTCGTACTGTATTATTAATTGTTGATTGTTTCTGTTCTTAATGACGGTTTCTAAATTGCACTTAAAGCACTTTATTATTACACAGAAAAATGAAGCTGACAGCTCTCATGTGTCTTTCAGGTGGTTCAAGTCAAAACGTTCAACTTCACAACAGACACAGGTAGGAAACAACTTAAATACTTTAGATAATTATGTGTTATGAGCATGTTTCTAACTAGTCATACTGTCTGCACTCTTGAGATGTGGACTGAACAGGTTACTCATTAGGGACTAAATGTGGTGACAAACAGGAAGATGAAACATCCTGTTAGAAACCCACATTAATAATCCACTGCCATAGCAATAAGGGTTTCTATAGTTGTGTCCATTAAAAGCTGGTTATTTGGATGATTGTCACTGTCTTATAGCAGTGGGAGCTGAGTGAGAGACCAATGAGGTGAAGTGAAGGAAATAGATGAAGGTGCTTCACAACATTTCTTGTTTGGTCCATTTATCACAGAGCCTAACAGCGGAGGAGCCAGCTGTTCAACAGCCAGCCAGAGCAACAGAAACAGAAACAGGAGAGATCCATTACGGAGAGATTAACTTCTCCAACTGGAGACCTGAACCGTCCTCGGCCTCGGTGCAGGACAGTGGACAGCAGCAAGACACACTGTATGCACAGGTCAAAGTGTCCAAGACAGTAAAGAGCTTCACACAGACTGCTGACAGCCCAGAGGATCTCTACGCTCAAGTGTTGAAGTGAAAACGAGTGCATGGACATGAACTTTTATTCAACAAATATGCTGTTGTTCTTACAAGGACATCTTTTCTTCAGTTCTTTGCAATATATTTAAAGTGGGACATTTTGAACATTTATCAATACGTGAGGTGTTGATGGATTTCTAAATTCCTTTTCACCACACATGGATGGCTGATTTGTTCACGTAACATGCGTCATATTTCTTCATCATAAATGGATCTGTGTTTAATTATTACAGCTAAACCAAAGATGACTTACAGTCATTGTTTCTGCATGTGAAGGTTTTTCATTTTTGCACTTTAATACATGAGTAGCTGTTTCAATGCCACAATTAACAGTTTTTGAGTCTTGGCAGTTACAATAAACAGCAAAAATGATCTTGCACGCTACAAACTATCACTCTGTAGTACAAGCAAGCCAAACAAATCTCAATATTATGTGTTTGTAGTGTCATAATGCAAGCCAAAACAATTATTTTGTTGCATTTCCTTTTTCTTCACATGGCTCTTTTGTGGTCAGCAAGAAGAAATCCATGAATAAAAGACAAACTTGTCACTCAATTATGGATGAATAAGAGATAAACATTTTCACTTTAGTTTCCCACTGTACTGTGATCAGTCCACTTGTTTGAAGAGTTGAATTTAATAAATTAAAAGTTGCAGTTGTAACATTTCTCAGCTTCCTTTTAGAGATTTAAAAAAATGTTGCAGTACATCCATGTGTGCTGTTGGTCAAATGCATACAGTGTGATCAGTGACTTATGAATACGCTTTTACAAAAATGTAAGTTTTTTTCATTTCACACAAAAAAGAATCATCTAAGATGGTTCTTGTTGTATTTTGGAAGAGGTGATGTCACCAATCAGGAGCAACATTTGAATCACAATTTGATGACAATTGACGCGGTTGTGTAAGTGTTTTAGTGTTAAACTCATAATTAAAGCTAAATGATGATTGTTGCTTATTCTGTCATAAATATGTATCCTATTATATGGAGAAATTCTTAAGTTTTGATGCCAAGCTTTCAGGGGCTTTAAATTTGGTCATTGAGGTGCAACCCAGATATGTACTAAATATGACATTTTACTGTAAATACACTAATATCAAGTAAGACATATATGTAATGACCATCACCTGCAAATAGACAAAAACATAAATACAGCAAAAATGTTGTAACGGGGCACAACAGCCAATAGCCGGGCTGCATCTTATTACACCAGTTCAATTTAAATACAAAGTGACTTCTACTACAAAGCCAACAACTCACCTACCAGGAGACTCTGAGCCACAGGGCTCTGAAGAGCTCACAGTCAGGGGAGCAGAGTTAAAAACCAGACAAGCCACACCAAAATGTCACAGGAGACTGTCCAATGAAGTAAGACAATGGTACAAAAACACCATAGAGTCAAAGTCAGAATCCAGAACCAAGGTCCAAAATACTAGAAAACTACCCAGAAATGATCCCTCAACCAGTAAAGACATGAACAGACAAAAGAGAGCACACACACTGAATACACAAGCGAGGAAGGTTTATTAGACACAGGTGAAACTGATCAGGGCCGGTTAGGTAATCACAGTGACGGGAAACACACGAGGACAGGAAGTGAAGTAGCTATAAGTGAATACCAAAATAAAACAGGAAATAAGAGAAAAACTGAAAACAATAAAAAAAAAAAAAAGACTTTGTAACAATATTTAGATTAATCAGTGTGCTGTTACTAAAAACATTTTTCAAGAACAGAAAGATTCTAATAATCTAATTTCAACATGAACAATATTCAATAAATGCATCCACTATAAAGAAAGTTATTTCTGCATGTAATAATCAAGGAGAGAGAGAGTGTTTCTCTACGCATGCAAGCTCTTAACAATTTAAATAATCAGTTCCATCTCATAATATGCATTGTCGTGACTCTAAAAGTGTCATTTCTTCATTTAGAATACTTTCATTTAATCATTGGCTGGTAAATTAATGGACGTTGTGGTATTTTCAGAATCCAGTAGTGGTTGTAGTACAAATGTGCACACAAGTGTGTGAATTCTAGCTTTATTTTCCATTTGCAAGAACACCAGCAGTGATGTTTTGACCCACCTTCCATTAACTCCTCCTTCCTTTCACAGTCCATCTTGGTTCATAGACCTGTGACTTCTGCATTTACCTGGTCAGACAGCACGGCTGCACTGAGGAAAAACACCCACTCCAATGTAAGTTGATATCTGCTACAATCAATCATTTTAGGATCAAATGGCAAATGGTAGAAAACTGTCTTTCTATATCTTTAATATTTCTATTTCTTCTAGTTATAATATATTTAATTCTGATTATTCATCAACAAATTTTCTGATTACTTGTAGCATCAATGCAGAAGCATCCAGAGGACTGACTAGCGTTTTACTTGTTGAACTTCTGTTTTCATATTTAAAGGCACAGAGAACAAAACTGTGTGTCAGGACTCACGGGTGGATAAAATATCAATGAGTTGTAAAGAGTAGCTGCTCATCTGAGCCTTTTCCGTATTATTCATGCCATCGAGTGCCTTATATTGTTCTGACTGCTTGGCGAGTCCTTTTCCTCTGCTTCTCATGGATTCCAGTATTTTCCCCTCTATGTTCCTTTATGAAGGAAAACAACAACAGATACAATTTCTGCAATAATCTGTGTGAAACTGGCTCCTTGATGGGACATTTTCATGTTTTTCTTTTTAAATATAAAACAGAATAATCCTGACCTTTTGTCTGCTGGTGTTTATCAAATGTACTTTTTAAAGATTTTAATAGATATTTGAGAGACGAGGAAGCAGAATGTTTAGCTATTGGGGTAAATCATTTATTCAATGATGAAATTGTAATAACTGATAAAAAATAAAACTGCACTCGCTCTGTGTTCTTAATTCAAAGGAAGTCGACTTTGTTTTAAATTATGACAGATAAAAAAGGGAAGTTAGTTTGTTGGACTGTTGAAATTCATGAATATCATTATTTTCTCTTTAAAACCACCAACCAAAGGATCTATTTGTCACTCTCTTGTTGATGTGGGCTTCTTTGGTAAGACAACACTCATGGTTTTATTCTCATCTAACACTCTGAGTCGTACACATTTGCAGCCTTGTGAGCGGTGGTCTCTTAACACACAGGAACTTGTGGTTGTACAGAGCATGTTGAACGCTTTGTAAAATCCACTGTTGTGTTTGTGAATCCAGGTGATGAGTGTCATGGCAGTCCGGTCTGTGAGAACGGTGACAGCCAACATGTTACTGAGTGTCTTCTTTCTCTCAGGTGAGCTTTTGGTTCAGTCACTTGTATTCCTCTTGAATCATTTACTATTTGACACATATCATTTTACCCTAAATTCATGTGAATGTTACAATCTGTATTCTCTGCGTCAGCTCTTTTGTCACTGAGACGAGACTGACTTAGTTATTTGGAGATATAGACGGGTTTGGTCACCACTGGGGTCGGCCTCGTGGGGGA
This sequence comes from Anarhichas minor, assembly GCF_050575085.1. Lineage (NCBI taxonomy): Eukaryota > Metazoa > Chordata > Actinopteri > Perciformes > Anarhichadidae > Anarhichas > Anarhichas minor. Next base: position 11,798,984 of record NW_027466520.1, read on the forward strand.
TAGTTGTTGTAAAACCAAAAACATTAATCAAAACAAAAACTGTTCAGGGAAAAAAAGACCAAAATGCAAAATATTACTGCTGAAGTATATTTCTCTTCATGTTTTTGTTGTTGTTTATTTACACATGTTACTCACCACTGTTAATCATTAGTCTGTTTCACAGGTGCTTTGACTGATTGTGATGAGAATCCAGCTCTATTCATAACTGCACCTCAAGAGATGGAAGCACTGACTGGATCTTGTTTGCAAATCCCATGTAACTTCAGAGATAAATCAGAGGAGAAATTCAACAGCACAAGAAAAACCTTCGGAGTGTGGATTAAAAATGACCATAACTTTGGCCCAAATCCAAATAATGTGATTTTCAACAGTAGCAGGAAGGATACCATCTATCCAATGAATCTAACTGGAGACCTGAGTCAGAAAAACTGCACCACTTTATTTTCCAGTTTAAACACATCATACACAGACAGGTACTACTTCAGGATTGAGAACCGACCATTTCTGGCAACAGCTGAATGTGATCCTCTTCAAATAACAGTTCGAGGTAAGAGAGTTTTGGTTTTTATCAGTCAGTCTATGATGTTATTGTTTAGAATAAAAAGTGATATCAGTTGAAGCTAACCTTCAATGTGAATGTAAATATCTGCTACAGAGACCAACCAGAGAATGAAATGTTTACACTTCATGGATATTAATGGAATTGTTTTTTGTGCTCTACTATTAATAGTCCCATGATGAAGCTGCCTGTTCATGCAGACCTTTGCATTTAATGCTTGAAAAAGGGGAAGTCTCATGAGTTCAGTATTTTTTAGAAAATCTACATTAATTAGTGCAAGTTTACATTTCATGTTACCCCTACAGAGGGTCACAAGATAAATCTGAGGGGTCGTGAGATGATTAAACCAGTCACATGTGGTGTTATTCTTCATTCTGTAATGTCTTTGTTACTGGCATCAAACAGGAGGAAACAGCATTTGTTGGGGACTATTTTCAGCGGCGGATTAATCCACATTTGGCGACTCCTCTGGTTGTATAGAAGTCTATGAGAAAATGACTCTACTTCTCTCTTGATTTATTACCTCAGTAAACATTGTAAACATGAGTTTATGGTCTCTATCTCTAGTTTCAAGTCTTCTTCAATACAGCATGATGTTCATTGAGTACATTATGGTCCATTTAGAGTCAAACAGACCATAAAGCAGGGGATGCTTTAGGGCGGGGCTACACGGTGATTGACAGGTCTCTACCAGAGACGTATACGGCGTCTCTACGTCACTCCTCCTCAGTCCAGATATGGTCACTTCCTGTTCACTGGTTGCAAGAAAACCAAGATGGCGACGGCCAAATCGCTTCGAAACATCAGTCCACAAACCAACGGGTGACGTCACGACGACTACGTCCACTTCTTACATACAGTCTTTGAGAAATACATCAGATCACCCCCGTTTTAATGCATTGCACTGCTGATTAATAACTGTGTGTGTGTGTGTGTGTGTGTGTGTGTGTGTGTGTGTGTGTGTGTGTGTGTGTGTGTGTGTGTGTGTTTTAGGGAGCAGCTCAGTGCATAGTCAGCATACGGGGGTCGGGGAGTTGTTGGGAAACACACGGTTCTGGCACGGAAAGGACTACTGCAACTTTGTGTACAAGGACTGGATTCAGCTGGAGAAACCGTTCGATGGTGAGAACACCGTCACGCTCACAGTTTACGGAGAGAAGAGGAGGGAAGAGAGAGAGATTTATTCCACTCACCCGTCCTCCTCCTCACATTCCCGTTGTAGATTTCATAGACAGACACACGACTCCCAGAATGCCCTGGCACGACATCTCCTCAGTGGTTCACGGGAAAGCAGCTCGGGACGTGGCCAGACACTTCATCCAGCGGTGGAACTTCACTAAGGTCAGAGGTCCTGCTGCTGTTGTCTCGTCACCCTGATTCTATCCTAAATGAATAAAAGTATTTATAATAATCTGTTTTCATGAGACATTAGTGTCACAGTTGTTACTTTTTGTGTACTGCCCTTTCTTTCTGAAGGAGAAAGCTGGTATCTAGCACCAGACTATAGCGTTCAATTAAACTGATATTGATTCTTTTAGGTGTCTAAAATACGTCCACAGCAGAACATTGATTACTCCGACCCTTTAAATAATCTCCTTCTGGACAGAAGTGATGAAATTAAATATGTGGAAGAAGCAGAATATACCTGGAATAAAGTATAGAGTGTTTTATTTTCTCTGATGTGACTCTGCAGCCGACCACGTCGCTGTCTCCAGTAAATTTGTGACCCGTGTTTTGATTTTTCCTCTGTTTGTCTTCCAGCTCGTGAAGCCAAAGTACCGCTCCCTGTCGTACCCGTACCTGCTGCCCAAGTCTCACACCACGGCCAGAGAGCAGCGGTACCAAGTCCCCAACTGCATCCAAACCAAAGTGCAGGTCGGTGCTTGTTGCTTTTATTTTAACACGGCTGACTTTAAGACGCCCCTTTACATCCTGCAGCTCATCCTCACTGTGGGTTCAGCTCTGACCTGCACTGGAAGAGGGTTTTTAAGTGTGCAGTGTAAATCTGGTGTCCCACAATGCAATGCACCAAGGAAACAAAGCTTCTCACGGCTGGAAAAAAAAATGAAAACAGATTTGGCGAGATGAGTTCAGGAGGTTCCCAGAAAACCAAAAAAAGTGGTTCAACACTTTGCATTCCTCTTGTTTAGTTTCATTTTCAGAGACATGTTGTCTCGTCACCTTTTTATGAATTAATTTCTGTTTATTTGCACTTTAGAAAGTAGAAATCGTAAACAAGTTGGAACATTGTGTAGCAGAGGTTGTAGATATCAAAAGTCATATTTGAAAAAACAAAACAATAAAGAGACAAACGACAGATTTATAAAAATGTTCAAATGACAGAAGTTTAAGATTACAAGTTGAGATACAAGAAAATGTGTGAAGTGATATAAACAGCTGCTACTTTAAGTTATTTTCAGATGTTTTTGGTACAAAAATCATAAAATAAACTCAAAGTACATGAAGTACAGATTAAGTATATTATATATATTAGTGGACGAATGGTAGTTGTTGTGTACTCTCACGTGTCTCAAGACTCAAACACAAACATCCAACTTTCCTCTTTGCAAAGTTTTTGTTTTCACGTTTGTCTTCCTGTCGTCCCTCCCTCCATTTTTCTGGAATAATTCACGTTAGAATATTCTAACCAGCAGCAGAAGTAAAGTGAAGGTCTCAGTGAAGGATCTAGTCTCAAAAATCATAAGACGATTATTTATCACTTGCAAGTGTCACGAAAATGTCTTTATTCAAACTGCAAAACATGTATTCATGTTTGAACCGTTCAAAATACTGATTAACTAACAGTATAAATGTCTTTTTTAATCGTTCAAAAATAGCCAAAAAATACACATTACCAGTTACATTAATGAACACATTTCACATTTGAGCCAAGTCGTAATATTTGCCTCCTCAAAGTCACCAGACTCCATTGACGGAAAACGTCATCTTACCTCCATGATCGTCGTGAAACAATCTTTTCAAACAAACTTCGACAAACAAAATAAACCTCACAATTACTTTGTGAGTCTTTCCACTGTTCCAACAATCACCAGCTGTGGTTCAGTCAGAATATATCATAAATTCAGAGTTAGATGTGAAAAGAAACGGACGTTATTCCCTCCTCAAAGCCACCAGACTCCATTGACAGAAACAGTGATATTGTCGAGTTTTCCCGTGTTTAAAAAACCTCCATATATGCTCTAATAATTTGTTGGAAAAACAGCATTAGACGGTGTTTGTTCACCACCTGAGGAATGTTCCAGTGTTACCTTTGTGACCCAGCCTCACTAACACTGTTTGAACATAGTTATTAATTATAATAATGAATCTGTTGAGCTATCGATCCTCCATCGTCCTCTGGTGTTCTTATCTTTGTGAGTCATTCGGCGGTGAGATATCATCCTTCTCTTTCTCCGTGTCATTTCAAACGTTTTCAGGGAGGGTAAAAAGTACCGAGTGTACGTGGTGACGCCTCTGCTGCCGGGCTTCGAAGGAGACATCAACACCGGAGGAGGCAGCGCCATCCAGGCCGTCATGCACTTCAACTACAGGTGTGTGTGTGTGTGTGTGTGTGTGTGTGTGTGTGTGTGTGTGTGTGTGTGTGTGTGTATGTGTGTGTGTGTGTGTGTGTTTGTGAGAGACAATAAAGCTGCCTTTAACCCACCTTCTGTTTGAGTTTGTCTCATGCTGGTCTGCTGGTTTTCTAAACATGTTTGTGTTTTTGAACTAGAACTGAACCTTTAAAGGTTCCACATAACCTAAAGCAGAACTGCGGTTCCCAAACTTCCCTTCTGACCCTTTAAATGAAGAAATGTCTGAACTGTACCGTAATGAGATATGGTGTGAAATATGTGTCGGGTAACAGATGTTTCTTTCACACAGATAACTGTAGAGCGCAGCTACAAATAACAGAAACTAAAATATAATTCAGTGTAAATAAAACTACATCATTAAAGATTAGAGTTACCACAAGGAACTTTCATTTTGTGTCTGAAACAACAATTTAATAATAGAATTCTGTAATCGTTTCTGTTATTTTGTCCAGCTCCTGTCTACAGTGACATAAAGATAAACATAACTATTAAATATAAAGGACATCATTCACTTCCATGCCCTTGATATGAAAGTGAAGACCCATTTATTAAGTATTTAACAGATCTCTTTAATTATTTTTTTTATATACATTTCTTTGGACTATTTCATTTCCTGTATTTTACTAGTATGAACGTCAGCATGTAGTCTGAGCTCAGGCGCTGCAGCGCCCCCTGCTGGCCGATTCTGGGATCGCACTCATTTTGTGGTTCTGCAGGTTCTGCCAACATCAACGACCGGAGCATGCTGGGAAAGAGGGACAGCGAGGTGGCGGTGATCGTGGAGGACTCGGAGACGGTTACGGCGGTGATGGACGGGCAGGAGTACCAAGCTGGAAAATACGCTCTGCAGCTCCGCCTCGAGTGCTTCAAGTACTGACACATTATATGAACTATGTATTCAACCAGAGCTTCTTTACAGGCTGTAAAGACATTTAAACATGAAATAAGAGAAAGTTAGGAGTGAGAGAAAACTTATTCTGACACTTTTTAAATTAAGATAACTTATTACACTATAACAATATTTGTTTCATGTATTTTTTGTTCTTTGTCCAGGGGGGCCCCTGACATGTTGGGCCCCTGGGCCTGTGCCCAATATGCCCGTTCAGTAATCCGTCACGCAACCGTCTCTAAATTTGAGGTTTCAAAGGGGACATATCATGAAAAATGAATGAACTCACATACATTTGGCTATCTGGAGTTCTTACCAACCCACAAACTGTGAAATAAGACGACCCAGTCAGTTTTTTTGTGCGCTACCTTGATCAGAAAACATTAGAATAAACCTCCCCATAAGAGTATCCCCATATGAGCTTCAGAACCACATTTGCAGAGGATCGCCATCATTTTCTAACAAGCCAATCAGAGCAGACTGGGCTCATTTAAAGAGACAGGCGCTAAAACGGAGCGTTTCAGACAGACGCTGAATACTGATGTATTCAGACAAGACTGTGTGAGAAAAATAGTTTTTTAAATGTAAATCTAATTTATTTATTTATTAGAGTTTTTTGTACTTCTGTTAAATTTCCTCATCACGTCTTCTTCTCGTTGCCAAATATCTCCGCTCGCAATATCCTGCAATGTTTCAGCATTTCCTCTTTTCTGGTGCCGTCAGCGTTTCTTCAAGTTTCTCCTCACCCGCCTCCTCACCTCTCCGTCTCTCTCTCTCTCTCTCTCTCTCTCTCTCTCTCTCCCCTGGTTCTCTCTCTGACTCCGTCCTGTTTTCTTTTGTTTTTTCTCTCTTCAGGTCTTCCGAAGTCTTCCGCCCAGCGACGTCCGTAGCATCCTGGAGCTGGAGGGCTACCTCGCCAAGCCGGGCCTGGACAAGGAGGACCCGGCCCGGGCTCACGAGGAGCTGAAGAAGATCCGCGGCTTCCTGGTCCAGTTCCCTCTTCAGTTCCTGTGCGAGCAGAACCTGCTTCCCCCCATGGGCTGCAAGGAGGCCATGGTGCCCATGGAGGTCTGGACCTGAGACCGAGAGGGACTCGCCAGTGCATTCATGTGTTCACGCACAACATCAGGAAGGCTTTCAGGTTAATGAGACCCACTCTGGTGCCATTTTGGAGGTCATAGTGGCTGAAAACAGCCTTTTTGTGTTTTTAATAAACTGACAGCTGTATCTGATGACATGTTAGCGTTGCACTACAGTGGTTCCCCTCTGCAAACATAATTGAATAATATTTTCTAACCAGTTTGTTTGTGCTGTAAAAATCCTTGACCTTGGTGCAGTCTGTCTGTGCTGCAACGCTCCTCAACATGAGCCACAAAAAGTAAAAGTTAGAGTTAAACGGAGAGTTTCTTTGGAGATAAAAACCTGGTGTTTGGATATAATTTATAAACGTCTGATCTACTTACTTTTATCTTTGTTGTAGTATGAAAGTGATCACAAACATCTGATGTAATGGATCGTTGCAGTTGTGTCTCCATCATTGGTTCTTTCGGTTGTGATAATAATAATAGTGGAAACAAACGTGAGCAAACCGATTGTAAACAAATGCATGTGGACGAGAAAAACATAGTTTAAATGATTCGAAACGTCCTTCACAGTTGACAGACGGTCTTTGTGGTTCAACTGACCTGCTGTTCTTACCGTAGTGTAGGCTTTCTTCGCTTTATTATCAATATTTAAACTTTCAATTTGACCGTGAAAAAAGTTGTTTTAGATAATCTGGAATAATTCAATATAATTCATCATCTGTCAATTGAATCACATCCTGATACATAATAACCCCGTCTATATTGATAAGAACGAGCACATACTCCCTTCATTTAATGAGAAAGTACTCCGTATATATGAGACATGGTTTTGTAAACTTATTCGTGAATTGAATACAATTTATTTATTTTCAGAAAACTTTCTATATCCTAAAATATATCATTATCAAGATATTTCAGGTGATTAAACACTAAAGAGAACATCATTTTAAACATAACATTCCCTTTCTGCCGATAGATCCCCTTTAATGCGACGCGCTGGCCCTTTAAGGTAACCTGTGTGGTCACAGCTGCTGATCCTAGAGAAGATGGGTTTTAGCTGCAAAATGACCTCCAAAAATGGCGTCAGCTGTGGTTGTGAACAAAGCCTTTTGTACCAGCGGTGCCACCGGATGCACGTGAATAAGTTTCACACTGACACTGTGTTGTTGGAACAACATGGAGACTACGATGACACGTAAACGACACACATGTACCAACAAACATGGAGCGCAAACCACCAGGCTTTTCCTCTACAGTCTCCTTCGTTCTGCAACAACACTATGCAACGTTCAGGGCCGGCAAACGCAGCTCTGAGGGTTTGAAAAAGACACAAAATAATATAAAGAAGAAGAAGAAGGGGACTTTAATAAAGGAGAAGAGGATGAAGAGCTGTCGGACGTCTCCAGCCATTTTCTCTCATATCTCTGAAGCTTTTTAATATTTATGTCAAACAGGAAATCACAAGTGCCAAAGATGAAAGACTGTTAGTACAGTACGTACATTCATTACATTCCTCATACTGTTCTACGTTTAGCCTTAAGTGACCTGTTCTTGTGCTCTGATCTGCTCTTTGTAGTTCTTTTGGTAGCACTTTACTTTGCAGGTCTGTAATTTCCAATTAATACCATTTTCTGGAAAGAGCTGCTATAGTTTGGTGCTAATTACAGTAACGGGGAAATCTTTATTCATACCTAAATAAACATTCATTTGATTGGAAACTTTACACTCCTTATAATAGTTTTCTGCCTGTAGACAAAGTTTAATTTAAATTTAAAAGAATCTAAGTAACATTGTTAGTTCTTTGGTATTCATTATAGAAAACGTGGACACATAACCAGCCTTTCCAGGTAATTACAGACTTGAATAAAGCGTTGCCGTTCTGTTTTTTTACTGCATAACTCTCAGATTCATGCATGATAAGTTCATTACAATGCTGCGTTTCATTAATGTCAGCAAGCAGGAATTCTTTAGCAACAGCCAAGTTTATACAAACAGGCAACATTAGTTTGTTGGGCAACGATTGAGCGGATGCAAGTTCCTTCAGCACCTTTGTTTCTGCTGCCACCAAGTGGCCAAAATAATCTATTATTGCAGCGTTAAGATATTTATTAGTGCAGTTTTAAGGTTTTTGTAGTCTTAAAGATATACTTGAAGTTTAAGTTTATTAATAAAATTAGAAACGATGGTCTGCAGCCTTCACGCTGTTAAACTCAACGTCAGGTCGTCACAATTTTGAGAAAAAGTCTCAGATTTTCCGACGTTTCTGGAACGCAGCATCAATGTCCCTCCGTGTCTTCCTCGTTGGTCTGTGAGTGATCTGCATGACGCTGTTTTGTGCTATAAATTTGACCAAAAAAAAGACGATACCCGTAGCTGACAGCATGACAGCTGCTCATTGCCATTAAACATTAAACAGATGAAAGCATGAAGCTGAACTGGTTGCCTTTTTAAAAGCCATGGACGTTATTGATGCTAAACGTTGTGCCTGTGTGTCGTCCGGATGCACCTGAAACTTCTCTTCTGTTGTTATTGATGGATGCTCTTCTTTTTAATCGTCCTCTCTACCTGCCTGTGTTTCTACGTCCTGCTTTTTAAGCTTTAAAAATCAGGAATATCTAAAGCTATCCCCCCCCCCCCCCCCGAAACATTTTACCAGGTAAAGTCATCTGAACAGGCAAAGAAAAGGTTTGCTGTTGTGTGCAATGTCAGACTGTTTAAATCTAAAACATAAAGTATATTGACAGACAAAAACCGAATTCACCCTTCAGAAATGGGATTATGTCATCAGCAAAGAAGTTGATTTGGATGGAAGTGTTTTCTGTGCATCCGGAATAACTGACTTTAAACCCAGAAATGTTTATGAGTATTGTTTTAGGTCATTTCTGAGTTATCAGGAACACAAACATATTGTGTACATGGAGTCACAACAGGTGTAAATGAGTATTGAAACCTTCAGCGGTCGCCTCATTTTCCTCACACCTGACGTCTAGAGGTTCAGAAACACGTTCTTTTCTCTGTCCAGCTTTTAATCACCGTGTCTCTATGAAAATGCACTTTTTTGCACAGACTGTTTTCTAGTGGCGACCTCTTAAAAGATCTGCATGTCATTTGTCGCTTTTTGTGAAATGATGGAATAAATAAATGATGTAATAATAAGTCATTAAAATGTGGTCTTCTATCGGAATGAGCCATTTATACTCATTATCGTATGAAGCTGTGTTCATCAAGTCTTCTGCTAATAGCAGGTATAAAATACTGTGTTCTTACAGTTTAGCACAAGTACATTGGTTATGTCAGTGGTGGTAGAACTAAAAATCATAATAAATGTGATAAACCTCATGACAAACTGAAGAACCACATCACCGCTGTCTGTGATTCGATGGAAACAACTGCTCAATCTGTTGGCAATTAGTTCTCCACACGCTTGTGAAACAGCGGTAACGAGAGCTACAGAGGGTGAAATTGTGGTATCACCAGCCGCCGTCTGGCTTTCTTTGCTCCTAAAGAAGTGATGCCACGGGTTTTCATTCTGCTCACGTTAAGGACTCTTGTAAAGGGAGGAGTGGAGCAGAGGCGTATTCAGTTGGTTGCAATCTACAACCTCACCACTAGATGACACCAAATACTACACAAAGTCCTTTGAACATTCGGCTTATTTTATTCATGACACAGATCGTAAAAAATAAAAATAAACATTTATCAAAACAATAAGGGTTGTAGAAAGGAATCTGAAAAAGAATCAACGGTATTGAAATATTTGTATTTTATTTATTTGGATATTTTCTCCTGATTGTCCTTATTGTGAGGCAGCAGCTCGAACCACTGAACCCAACAACATCCTGTATTATGGCTGCAGCTGTCGATTACTTTCGATTATTTTCCATCGATAAATCGAGCAGTCGGATTAGAAATAATCACTTTAATAAGGTATACATACATCCGTGCTATTTTTGTACACTTGTTGACAATAAACACTAATATATTAAAAATATTTCATGAAATACTACACTGACTTTTATATTAAATACTATACTATGACTTTCATATTACATTTATATGAAACAGTATACTGTTATGACTCCCAGAACGCCTTGCTTTTACAGCATTATACAGTATTAGCACAATACAGTAGGTAAATGTTAGAATTTCACTGTGAATTTACATCAAAGTGTTACAATGCAGAGTGTTGAGAAACGTTTTCTATAGATTATTAAATCAATGCTGTGATTGTTTGAGAGAAAGCCAACAGGAAAGATTCTATGGGTTCTATTGCGGAAAGGTATTTAGTGTTCAAAGACCGTCATGGAACCTTGTGAGAGAAACAGATAGAAAACGAGACTTTGACTCATTCAGAGTGGACATGTTTTAGTTAATGATTCATATTAGCTCCACATTAAACCTGGGGCAGGGAAGAGGAAACAATATGTTGTGTGTATTATTCATGTATATTTTATTATACTGAGATGCAATGCAAATATCTTTAAAATGTATGCTACTCACCTTCTATTGTTCTTTGTTTTAGTGAAGTGGCAAAAATATATTAATTATATTAGTGTTTACACAGCATTAACCCCTGTGTGACTCTATATAACAACTTTTATAATGTCTGAGACATATGAGCCTTATGTCAGTGAGTATGTAGTTATGCATAAAGTAGAATTAGTGAACTGGTACATTATAAGTAAGATAAGTTTCAACTCAACACATTTGACAAACTGTCCAGACTGTGTCTAAAATCTCCCTATTCACTACAAAGTGAATGATATTTACAGTCCGAGTGTTGAGTGCAGCGTGTGTGAGCACTGCTTGTGATCACCTTGTACCTGCATTATTAGCAAATATCTGACTTCTGTAATTCTATAATGTAATATAATGCATTATAAAACATAAAACTGTTCAATCAATAATTGTTTTTCACATTCAATTCAATTAATTTTTGTTATAACCCAAAATCACAAATTACAAATTTGCCTCAGAGGGCTTTACAATCTGTACACATGCAACAGACAGACGGACGGACAGACAGACAGACAGACAGACAGAGAGAGACAGACGGAGAGAGAGACAGACAGACAGACAGACAGACAGACAGATGGAGAGAGAGACAGACAGACAGACAGACAGACGGAGAGAGAGACAGACAGACAGAGAGCAGACATTACATTACATTACAGTCATTTAGTAGACGCTTTTATCCAAAGCGACTTACAATAAGTGTATTCAACATCGGTTTTCAAGACACCAGAAGTCATAAGTACATCTCCTTTTTCAAACAAGCATCTAAGAGCATGAACCAGAGCAAATGTACAGTGCAGAAACAAACGAATGTAATAATAATAACAAACTAATACGAATACAATAAGTGCTAAGCGGAAGTCTCAGGGTAGTACTTCTTGAAGAGGTGAGTTGTCAGCCTGATGAAAGATGGGCAGCGACTCCGTTACCGGGGCCTAACAGAGGGAGGGACGCGTAGAAGGAGCGACTGACCAACAGCCAATAAGGTCACGCGAGGGCGATCAGCTGACTGAAGCCAGGAGGAGTCAGCTGGATTTAAGCTAATTGTAACTGAGACAGACATGTTATGACTTTTACGGACTATGAAAGAAGATTCAACGGAAGTGCTCGTTCAGTTCGTCACATTGCATCCTGCAGGTATCAAGCTTCCTGGTTGGAGCGTGTGTGGACTCTTTTCCGCAGATCATATTTCCATCGATGGTGTAAATAGTGTAATTCACTTTGCAATTGTTTTAGCTTCTGTAAGATTAAATACTTTTGATCAGAATTTGAACCGGCTGAGTTTTTGGCACGGCTGGATGACGTGCGGCTCTCCCACAGTTTCGAGAGGTTCCTGTCCCTAACATGGGTAGGAGGAGAGGAAGAGTGGTAAAGGACAAAGGAGGAGAGGAAGGAAAGAAGAGGTTCTAATTTATCAGTCTGGATGTTAAAGTCGCCGAGCAGGATGAGTGCTGAGCCATCGTCATGGAAGTGTGAGACTAATGTGTCTAGCTCCTCCAGGAACTCACCAAGAGGGCCTGGTGGGCGATACACAACAGCAATGGTGAGTGACAATAACCGCATGAAATTCGAAAGAGGACGGGAAGAACTGTGGAACAGAGACAAGAGAGTATCTCCATTTTGGGGAGATTAGCAGGCCAGTACCACCACCTCGCCTCACAGCTCTGGGAGTGTGAGAGAAAGAGTACACTTCTGACAGAGCTGCAGGTGTGGTGGTGTTTTCTGGTGTGATCCACGGCTCAGTTAGAGCAAGAAAGCTGAGGGAGAGCAAGGAAGCATAGCCTGAGATGAACTCAGCTTTCGGCACTGCCGATTGGCAATTCCAAAGTCCCCCCACTACCACTTGCTCGCCATGAGCTGAGAGAGTAGGATAGATGAGGTTAGCGGGGTCACGGCACCTGGGAGTGACCCAATGTCTACGTGACCACCGAGCAGAGGAGCGGACAGAAATCGGATGCAAACACATGGTAGACAAATAGAAACTCCCTAAGTACACGCTCGAGAAGTCTTCGCTTGACGAAGTCGCCCTGTTTCCTTTGACCGCCCTAGCCTTCGTTTGTGTAACGCTCGAGAGCTGACGCTTCCGACCACCAACAGTGGTTAAGGACAGCTATCTACTGATTGCTACCAGGAGTGCAAGCTCCTCCCTTTGCAATCAGCAGAGCTATTCAGCAGCAGAGACTATGTCACACCTCCTCAGTCAGGCAGAAACTCACAGTCCAATCACAACTGAGGCAGGCCTAAGTACAGCTATAAAGACAACTTAGTTAAAGCAAGAATAAAATACTTCAGATCATCAGATTCTGGGTGAGTCAGAAGTTCAGTTGTTGCTCCAGAAGATGAATACAGTCAGACAGATACAAGACAGAGAGACAGAGAGACAGACAGAGAGACAGAGACAGACAGAGAGACAGAGAGAGAGAGACAGATACAAGACAGACAGACAGAGAGACAGACAGAGAGACAGATAGACCAGGGGTCGGCAACCTGCGGCTCTTTAGCCTCTCTGTTGCGGCTCCCTGAGGTCCCCAACTGGCACACCGGATCCGGACCCAGGAACGAAAAACCGATAGATAATTCGGAATTATACATATTGGGCACCAAGTTGAAACTTTAACCGGCGCCTCTTATTCAGCCGTTACGGCACTTGTTCGGGGGTGCAGGAAACACACCAACCAATGCATTGCAAATCACATCACGTGATGCAGCAATCAAATATGAGTATTCTGACAAGTTTCCTGACTCCAGCGAGGTTTACACACACGTGACACACAGGGCTGAGAAAGAAATAGAAAGAAGAGCAGGAACATTGCGCTAATTGAAGAAGTCATCTCACATGACTCTCCAAAAAGAGAAACGTGTTCAGAGAGAATATAATTCATAAGCAAGAATGAACAGACTCTTCTATGTTAATTATAGAAAAGGTTGCCGACCCCTGACCTAGGACAATGGGGGTAGGGTAGGATGTGGTGTGACTTTAACTCCACACTACTGTAATTTGGGCATGGATGGGAGGGGGTTGATCGTCAGATACCCCTTAGACATACTCGCTGGCTTTCTGAGCGTGATGCGAGTGTTTCTTGACATGGACGCACTGTGCCTGATCTGAGGGGGGGGGGGGGGGGGGGCTGGCATTTTTTAGACATTGGAGGCAAAGATGTCTTGCCTCCAATCTCCAACTTTACCGTCCTTTGGTCAGGAGTGAGATCCTTCTTCTGCTCTTTAACCTGAGGGGGGGGCTGGCTTTTTTTAGACATTGGAGGCAAAGATGTCTTGCCTCCAATCTCCAACTTTACCGTCCTTAGGTCAGGAGTGAGATCCTTCTTCTGCTCTTTAACCTGAGGGGGGGGCTGGCTTTTTTTAGACATTGGAGGCAAAGATGTCTTGCCTCCAATCTCCAACTTTACAGTCTGGCTTTTTTTAGAAATTGGAGGCAAAGATTTCTTGCCTCCAATCTCCAACTCGTACATTCTGGAGTTTCCCTTTTCAGCCATTAACTTCATCCTCAGGTCTCGCGTGTCCCACTCGGACGCTGCCAACTTCAGGATGGCGTATTGCGGCCGCTGTGCCAGCCTGCTCTTCAGCTCTGCTATCTCGGCATTTTTTTGTGCCAGACTTTTTCTGAGCCTGCTTATGGGGTTGGCATCCAGATTGTTTTTCAATCGTTTCCCCCGACGCAGAATCGAAATGTTATTATTCAGTCGTACTCCGAGTTGTTGCTGGAAACTTTTCCATTGATTTTGCTCTAGCACGAGAGAATTTACTTTGTTATTAGTTTGCACAATAACCCCCTCAAGTCTCACAATCTCGGTGTCCTGGAGGCTGAGCTGTTTATTTTGCTGTGCTACAGTTTCCTTGCAGAGCTGAAGTTCTTTTTCCAACTTTTCTTTCTCCGCCATGACCGCGTCCAATTTGTTTGTCAAGTCGGCCTTGGACTCTTTCACGGTCTTATATTTGTTGTTTATTTCACACCGCTGCTGCTTCACTTTTTCCAGCTGCTCTTTCACAGAACAGTTGATCTGGTCAGCCTTGTCCAGCGCTTTGTTCTTTTCATCTGCCTCAACTTTCAAGAGTCTGACTTCCTCCTGCAGCTTCTTAGTAGAAACAAGTTGATCCTGAGCCTCCAACAAGTTTATTTGGATCTGAGTCCTCTCAGCCTGTAGGTCCTCAGTCTTGCTGATTGCTTTTCGCAACCTGTTCTCCAATTCAGGAATGAGCTCTCGGAGCTCCTTGATTTCCTGTTCTTTTAACTGAGCACACTTGATGTGCTCCTCTATCTTCATTTGCTGATAATTGTTTGAGGTCGTGATTCTGTCAACGCGACGCCTCATTCCCCCAATGAAGCCACTCTTTTTCTTGGACTCCTTTTTACAGGATTCCAATTCTGCAGTGTCTTTAGCTTCTTTGAGGCTTTGTTCTTCAGCTTTCTTCTTAAATGAGGTAAATTCCTCATTTAAGAGTCTGTATTCTTTCTCCAGAGATTTTATCTTTTTATTTTTCTCCTGAATTCTAGAGTTGAAATCTTTCAAATTTGCTTTCTCCAATGCTTCATACTTCTCTGTGGTTTTAAACCGCTGCACTTCTTCTTCTTGCCTTAGCGATCTTTCCTTCGCGAACATTCTCACATGTTCCTTCAACTCAGCCGCGTGTTTTTGCTGTAAACTTTCTCGATCTTCCTTCAATTGTTTCACCTCCTTCTGGAGTGGAAGGAGGCTATTTAATTCTCTTTTGAGGGACTCGTATTGTTCAAATAGTCTCTGATGATGGGTCAGTTGACTTACAGTTAATTCTGCACTCTGGCCTTTAAATCGGATGACTTTATCGGAAGACATGTTGACTGTTTGACTGTTACTTCAAAATGTGAGAGTTCATCTATCATTCAACATGATATGGCAATGTTTCATCAAAGGCACCTTTGAAACGTGACGTCACAAATAATCAAACTTGAAAGGAACGTCGGAACGTCCCGCCCACCCTAAACAAACCGCCGCAGCTATGCAACCGTTGCCGTGGCAACGGTGGAACCTACTCACAACAGCTGATCCTCACGTGCAGCGGGAGAGACAGACGTCTGATGTCAAAATGATGTAAATTATTTACCACGAAACCTTTATGAAGGAAAACAACAACAGATACAGTTTCTGCAATAATCTGTGTGAAACTGGCTCCTTGATGGGACATTTTCATGTTTTTCTTTTTAAATATAAAACAGAATAATCCTGACCTTTTGTCTGCTGGTGTTTATCAAATGTACTTTTTAAAGATTTTAATAGATATTTGAGAGAAGAGGAAGCAGAATATTTAGCTATTGGGGTAAGTCATTTATTCAATGATGAAATTGTAATAACTCTGATAAAAAATAAAACTGCACTCACTCTGTGTTCTTAAATCATTAGTCTGTTTCACAGGTGCTTTGGCTGATTGTGTTCCGAATCTAAAGCTATTCATTACTGCACCTCAAGAGATGGAAGCACTGACTGGATCTTGTTTGCAAATCCCATGTAACTTCAGTGGTAAACCAGAGGAGGGATTCAACACAAGAACAACCTTCGGAGTGTGGATTAAAAATTATTTAAATTTTCCCCGAAATCCAAATAATGTGATTTTCAACAGTAGCAGGAAGGATAACATCTATCCAATGAATCTAACTGGAGACCTGAGTCAGAAAAACTGCACCACTTTATTTTCCAGTTTAAACACATCATACACAGACAGGTACTACTTCAGGATTGAGAACCGGCCATTTCTGGGAACAGCTTCTTGTGATCCTCTTAAAATAACAGTTCGAGGTAAGAGAGTTTTGGTTTTTATCACTCAGTCTATGATGTTATTGTTTAGAATAAAAAGTGATGTCAGTTGAAGCTAACCTTCAATGTGAATGTAAATATCTGCTACAGAGACCAACCAGAGAATGAAATGTTTACACTTCATGGATATTAATGGAATTTGTTTTGTGCACTACTATTAATAGTCCCATGATGAAGCTGCCTGTTCATGCAGACCTTTGCATCTAACGCTTGAAAAAGGGGAAGTCTCATGACTTTTATTTTTGACAATTTACCATCATTGATGTACAAAATCTACATTAATTAGTGTAAGTTTACATTTCATGTTACCCCTACAGAGGGTCACAAGATAAATCTGAGGGGTCGTGAGGTGATTAATGAGAGAGGAAAGGAGAAAAAAAGTGATTTCTGTTAACAACTCAGAAACATCAGAAAAATGACAAGAAGCCCCGAACAAACACGTTCTTCTTTTTTTAATAAGGAACAATCCAAAAGCTGTTAGTGGAGTAAAAGTACAATATTTTGCTCTCAAATGTAGAAGAGTACTGCTAGCATGGCAGTAGACTCCTGGTCTTGTTGCTGTGTTCTTCAGTGTACAATCTGTATTTGATTTGAAACCACAGATTCTCCTCCAAGCCCCAGGATTGAGATCTCAGGTGATCTGAAGGAGAAGGAGTCTGTCTCTATAAGCTGCTCAGCTTTCACTCCCTGTCCACACTCTCCTCCTAAACTCACCTGGAACCTCCAACAAGACCCTCACATCATGACAGAGGAAAACACAGATCGAACCTTCACAACTAAAATCCAGAAGATCATCACTCTGTCAGACAAACATGATGGATTCATCATCACCTGTTCTGCCAGATATCCTGTGAATGAAGGAAAAGATGTCAAGACATCAGAGGAGACAACGACTCTCAGTGTTTCATGTAAGTGTTTGTTTTATAAAGATTGAAAGCAGATGGCAAAACAGCAGATTTTTTCTCATGATTATATGCTAAATTTTCCAGATTCTCCCAGAGACACCTCAGTGGTCATCAGTCCCACTGATCCAGTGTCAGTTGGCAGCTTGGTGAACCTGACCTGCTCCTGCAGAGGAAACCCTCCCATTAACACCTTTGTGTGGTTCATGATCGATGATGGCAGACTGACACTGATCAAAGTTGATGAACAGATTTATGGCTTTAAAGTGAGCAGCAGTGATGGAGGCAGATTGTATTATTGTGGATGCAGAAATGAGCTGGACATTCAGCTATCGACTGGACGTCAGTTGGTATTTGAAGGTAACTGCAGGAATTATGATTTGAGATGTTTTAGAGTCATAACATTTCAGAAGGTGACCATGCTGTTGTGTTGCAGGCGATCAACGGGTTGGTGCTCAAGTCATAGTGAAGATCCTGGGAATCGTAATGCTCGTCAGCACATTGGTCATCTTTGAGCGGTGAGATAAACTTTTCTACGATACGATCGTCTGCAGATACACACCAGCTGGTCTCATTTTAAATGTGGTTGGAATGTATGAGACAGATCACTGTCATTACAAAATAACCCCAAAAAACACTTTCTACTCTCTAAGCCCATGTCTATAATACATTATGAATACATTTGTAATGCATTAATGCATAATACACCATCAATATTCATAATGATGATGACAATAATCATACACATTATAAAGCATTTTACAACGACGTATAAGGTCAAGTACAACACTTCATACCTGCTAGTCACTCACTGACATTTACAAGGATCATAGTGTATTATAACTCCCATTGTTGTAATACATCATAATCTTTTAATGATGCATTATAATGTGATTATAAGTTACTCTAAGTGGGCACTGTTTGCTTCAAGAAAAGTGAAGAAATATGTCATTAATTCTGCTAAATAACAACACACAATGTTCACTTAAATCAAAACAATAACCACAGAGTAACGTATAACCACATTATAATATATTATAACAGTGAGTACAATGCTTTCTAAAACAATGATAATGTATTACAGCTATGGGAATTATAATGCACTACTATCCTTGCAAATGTCAGCGAGTGACCAGCAATTATAAATGATTATGATACTGGACCTTATATGTCATCATAAAATGCATAATGATGCCGTGATGAAAGAAAATGCATTACAAAGTATGTTTATGAAGCATTATAGACTTATAAAGTGTTACCAACGAATTCATTCATTCTTCTTTTTCATCCAGCTGGTTTAGATCAAGACGCTCCACCAAACCACAGGAGGTAAGATATGAGATGAGGAGAGCTATTTCATTATTATTTCTTTATAAAGTGGTTCCATTCACTCATACGTAAAAACAGAACATCAGAAATGAATACCGACAAAAATTAAATCTACATAAAGAACGTTTGAAACAACACAAAGTCAAAACAGCTTTAAACCTGCATTCATTTATTAAGGGGCAGTCCAACAAGCTGTAAACACAACATTGACATGTTATCACCTTATAAAGATGATATGGCGAACACTATCGTGTGTGTGTGTGTGTGTGTGTGTGTGTGTGTGTGTGTGTGTGTGTGAGGTTTAACATGTTCTTTGAGGGCCTAATTTAGTTGGTGGATTGTTCAGTCTGCTGTTCTCTAATGTGAGGCCCTGTGACACTGACACATCTGTAACACAAAAGACATGTTGCATCTGTGTTCATCTTGGCAGTAACTAAAACTCTTTCTGCTGCAGCAAGCAGTAGAAGCGGACTATGTTAACAGCGTGGTTGAGTTACATCCATCATGAGCCAGAAGAGGAAGAAGATGATATGGAACGACAACTGTGTTATATGTTCTGTATTCATTAGTCTTAGTGTGCCACTTACACAATGTGTGTAGATCTTCTCTTAATACTTAAGGGTCTTCCGTTCTTTAAAGAGGAATAGTTAATCATGTTTATATGTGCTTTCTCTGCACTGTTGTCTTTGTTAAAATTATCACAACACAAAAGTAAAAACATCCTCTTTCATATTTTATCTCATGTTAAACTGATTCCTGGCACCAGATTTTATTATTTGTTCTTAAGATACAAAACACATGCCTGGACCATGTACATCATTTGTATTGCTTAGCTGGTGTTTCCATTGGATGCATGTAAAGTGTGTTAAATAAAATAAAAAATGATGTGTTTCAATCAGCAGAAAGTGTTGTCACTTATGTTATCATTTAGCATGTACACACAGACTCATGATTGCTATGTAACTGTGGAGGTAACGGCTGATATAATGTGCAGAAGTCAGCATTACGGTTTCTGTGCGTGTAAAATACATGAAGTTCATACTTTCACCTGTTCAAATATGTCATTATTATCATTATGTTATTTGAGTTACGTGAAGTATATACATGAATGCTTGTATCTTTATGATGTCGTAATATCTGACTTCATTTGGTTCAAATATTTCTGATGCTCAACACGACAACTGAGAATAAGTTGTATTTATAACTGACTAATTAACTCGTTGTCTCATACTGTGGAAAGCCCACGTTCCCCTACAGAGAATATGGTTTTATATGTGGGGTGTTCATACAGTGCAAACAGTCTATGTACTGAAATGACAAATCAAGACTTATTGTTATATATATATATAAATCCACGTGATTAGGAGTCCAGTTAATAGTGCATTATTAATGATCCTCAGGAGGACATCACATTCACTGCAGCACAACTAAAATTCAATGTACATGATATTCATCGAGGCAGATACTTGTTTGTGAAGTTTCCCACACGTTTAGTTGGTGTTGACACTCTGAATGTGATGAGAAACCTTTGTTTCAGCTGTGTGGCTTATCAACCAGACTAATAAGGAGAAGTGGTGGAGGGTAAGGCATGTGCAAAGCCCTCAATAAATTCTGAGAACTTTCAAGTACACAGGGAAAGTTGGTTAGTCGGATTCTGCAGGATTCTCACTTGTGATAAATCATTTTCTACAATAAAATGTATTCATTGAGAAATGGGATTTTCATTTCAAAGTATATGTTGTGTGTACTAAGGATGGGAACATGTAGGATTTTATAGGATATTGCATTAAAAGAACAATAAGTACAGGAATTATCATGTACAAAAGAGCAGACTCACACAATGTTGCTATTTCTTTTGTATTCATCCTGAAAGGGGACCTTATGAGTTATTATTATTGTCAGACGAACATGATGGATTCATCATCACCTGAATATGTACATATGTATTAAGCTACACTGGAAACCAGCAAGACATGAACCCAAAACACACGACTCAGATGAAAAGTGCAGGTGCATGTAAATGTTTTAAGATGACAAAAACACAAAAGTTCACAGGAGACTGTCCAATGAAGTGAGACAATGGTACAAAAACACCATGTAGAGTCAAAGTCAGAATCCAGAGAATAAAAACCTTTTTCAATAACAGAAAGATCCTAATAATCTAATTTCAACTTGAACAATATTCAATAAATGCATCCACTATAAATAAAGTTACTTCTGCATGTAATAATCAAGGAGAGAGAGAGTGTTTCTCTACGCATGCAAGCTCTTAACAATTTAAATAATCAGTTCCATCTCATAATATGCATTGTCGTGACTCTAAATGTGTCATTTCTTCATTTAGAATACTTTCATTTAATCATTGGCTGGTAAATTAATGGACGTTGAGGTATTTTCAGATTACAGCAGTGGTTGTAGTACAAATGTGCACACAAGTGTGTGAATTATAGCTTTATTTGCCATTTGCAGGAACACCTGCAGTGATGTTTTGACCCACCTTCCATTAACTCCTCCTTCCTTTCACAGTCCATCTTGGTTCATAGACCTGTGACTTCTGCATTGACCTGGTCAGACAGCACGGCTGCACTGAGGAAAAACACTCACTCCAATGTAAGTTGATGTCTGCTACAATCAATCATTTTAGGATCAAATGGCAAATGGTAGAAAACAGTCTTTCTATATCTTTTAATATTTCTATTTATTCTAGTTATGATATATTTAATTCTGATTATTCATAAAGAAATTGTCTGATTACTTGTAGCATCAATGCAGAAGCATCCAGAGGACTGACTAGCGTTTTACTTGTTGAACTTCTGTTTTCATATTTAAAGGCACAGAGAACAAAACTGTGTGTCAGGACTCACGGGTGGATAAAATATCAATGAGTTGTAAAGAGTAGCTGCTCATCTGAGCCTTTTCCGTATGATTCATGCCATTGAGTGCCTTATATTGTTCTGACTGCTTGGCGAGTCCTTTTCCTCTGCTTCTCAAGGATTCCAGTATTTTCCCCTCTATGTTCCTTTATGAAGGAAAACAACAACAGATACAGTTTCTGCAATAATCTGTGTGAAACTGGCTCCTTGATGGGACATTTTCATGTTTTTCTTTTTAAATATAAAACAGAATAATCCTGACCTTTTGTCTGCTGGTGTTTATCAAATGTACTTTTTAAAGATTTTAATAGATATTTGAGAGAAGAGGAAGCAGAATGTTTAGCTATTGGGGTAAATCATTTATTCAATGATGAAATTGTAATAACTCTGATAAAAAATAAAATTGCACTCACTCTGTGTTCTTAATTCAAAGTAAGTTGTCTCGGTTTTAAATTACGACAGCTAAAAAAGGGAAGTTGGATTGTTGGACTGTTGAAATTCATGAATATCATTATTTTCTCTTTAAAACCACCAACCAAAGGATCTATTTGTCACTCTCTTGTTGATGTGGGCTTCTTTGGTAAGACAACACTCATGGTTTTATTCTCATCTAACACTCTGCGT
The DNA here is from genome assembly GCF_050575085.1 of Anarhichas minor. NCBI lineage: Eukaryota > Metazoa > Chordata > Actinopteri > Perciformes > Anarhichadidae > Anarhichas > Anarhichas minor. Next base: position 11,821,160 of record NW_027466520.1, read on the forward strand.
CGTACACATTTGCAGTCTTGTGAGCGGTGGTCTCTTAACACACAGGAACTTGTGGTTGTACAGAGCATGTTGAACGCTTTGTAAAATCCACTGTTGTGTTTGTGAATCCAGGTGATGAGTGTCATGGCAGTCCGGTCTGTGAGAACGGTGACAGCCAACATGTTACTGAGTGTCTTCTTTCTCTCAGGTGAGCTTTTGGTTCAGTCACTTGTATTCCTCTTGAATCATTTACTATTTGACACATATCATTTTACCCTAAATTCATGTGAATGTTACAATCTGTATTCTCTGCGTCAGCTCTTTTGTCACTGAGACGAGACTGACTTAGTTATTTGGAGATATAGACGGGTTTTGTCACCACTGGGGTCGGCCTCGTGGGGGATAGTTGTTGTAAAACCAAAAAAATGAATCAATACAAAAACTGTTCAAGGAAAAAAAGACCATAATGCAAAATATTACTGCTGAAGTATATTTCTCTTCATGTTTTTTGTTTTTTTGCACGTTACTCACCACTGTTAATCATTAGTCTGTTTCACAGGTGCTTTGGCTGATTGTATTCAGAATCTAAATCTATTCATTACTGCACCTCAAGAGATGGAAGCACTGACTGGATCTTGTTTGAAAATCCCATGTAACTTCAGTTGTAAACCAGAGGAGGGATTCAACAGCGCAAGAACAACCTTCGGATTGTGGATTAAAAATGACCGTTACTTTGGCCAAAGGCCAAATAATGTGATTTTCAACAGTAGCAGGAAGGACAACATCTATCCAATGAATCTAACTGGAGACCTGAGTCAGAAAAACTGCACCACTTTATTTTCCAGTTTAATCACATCATACACAGACACGTACTACTTCAGGATTGAGAACCGACCATTTCTGGCAACAGCTGAATGTGATCCTCTTCAAATAACAGTTCGAGGTAAGAGAGTTTTGGTTTTTATCACTCAGTCTATGATGTTATTGTTTAGAATAAAAAGTGATATCAGTTGAAGCTAACCTTCAATGTGAATGTAAATATCTGCTACAGAGACCAACCAGAGAATGAAATGTTTACACTTCATGGATCAATAGAATATTTTTTGTGCTCTACTATTAATAGTCCCATGATGAAGCTGCCTGTTCATGCAGACCTTTGCATTTAATGCTTGAAAAAGGGGAAGTCTCATGAGTTCAGTATTTTTTTAGAAAATCTACATTAATTAGTGTAAGTTTACATTTCATGTTACCCCTACAGAGGGTCACAAGATAAATCTGAGGGGTCGTGAGGTGATTAATGAGAGAGGAAAGGAGAAAAAAAGTGATTTCTGTTAACAACTCAGAAACATCAGAAAAATGACAAGAAGCCCCGAACAAACACGTTCTTCTTTTTTTAATAAGGAACAATCCAAAAGCTGTTAGTGGAGTAAAAGTACAATATTTTGCTCTCAAATGTAGAAGAGTACTGATCGAACCTTCACAACTAAAATCCAGAAGAACATCACTCTGTCAGACAAACATGATGGATTCATCATCACCTGTTCTGCCAGATATCCTGTGAATGAAGGAAAAGATGTCAAGACATCAGAGGAGACAACGACTCTCAATGTTTCATGTAAGTGTTTGTTGTTGGATCCTGTCAGCACATGATGATTCTTCTCTCTTAAGGATCTCATTCAGGCTCTGATGCTGCTCTCTTTCCTCACATCTCCGTCACATTCTCCTCAGACGCTCCCAAGGACACCTCGGCGTCCATCAGTCCACTAGGTTCGGTGTCAGCAGGTAGCTGGGTGAACCTGACCTGCTCCAGCAGAGCCAATCCTCCTGTCAGCAGCTTCACCTGGTTCAAGATCAGCAAAGATGGACCCGTCAATGTATCTGAAGGAGACCTTTACAGCTTTAATGTCACTGATGGAGGAGTTTATTACTGTGTGGCCACCAATGAGCTTGGTAATCAAACATCAGAGATCCTTCTGACTATTAAAGGTAAACACGGAACTGTATCACATCCTGTGAATTAGGAGCAGTTATTGTTGGCTAACATCACGTCTGCAAACATTAGTGACGCAGCATTTTAAATATACGTTTGCAAAATACTGTATGAAGTCAAGCTGAGCATTCTTCTTAACTTGACTTGGTCACTTATAATGTTTTGTTTCTGTAGAAGAACAGCTTGAAAGGTTGTCACCATGGATCGCAGTTGTTGGAGGAATCATTGTACTCATCTGTGCGGGTGTTGCCATTTGGTAAGTACCTCAAATCAAGTTCATATCCAGATGTATCCACTCAAAATGATTGTATTTTTGTACAGATATTCTTCTCATTGTAATCTGTGATTTGTTAGTATTAGTTTTTTTTTTTTTACACCTCTGACATTTTGTACTGTATTATTCTATTTTGAATGAATGTCTTCAACTGATCAAAATCTCTGAGTCTGATTTATTTTCATATCTTTTTGTTTCAACTGATTATTTAAAGTCTAAAGTGTATTTGTGGCGTTCCTCAGGGTTCTATACCTGGGCCATACTGTTGTGTCTACACGCTGCCTCAAGGTCATAATATACACATGCAGAACACAGAGATTAATTTTTATGCAGATGACACATTCATTTTTTTGAGAGTTTGTCAATATCACCCAACTTGATTCCCTAATTGGGAGTCTAAGTTATGTAAATGTTGGATGTCATTAAAGATCTTTGAACCTAATGTTGACAAATCAGTGTAAGAAACCTGAGATCACTGTCTTCAAATGTAAAACCAGTCTGAACTAAACCTTTAGACCTTTAGACCAGTTAGTACAAGAAGTGGCCGCCAGATGTCCAGAATGAGTGAACACTTCAAGCACATTTAGTTTTAATACTCAGACTCAAAACTCTTTTATTCACTTTTAAAGCATCAGAAGTGTCTTATACAAGCAGGAATAATGTGGTGGTCTCAAACAATGCTGTGAAATGACTTGCTTTTAGCTATTTCCTCTTTTTGTACTGTATTATTAATTGTTGACTGTTTCTGTTCTTAATGACGGTTTCTAAATTGCACTTAAAGCACTTTATTATTACACAGAAAAATGAAGCTGACAGCTCTCATGTGTCTTTCAGGTTGTTCAAGTCAAAACGTTCAACTTCACAACAGACACAGGTAGGAAACAACTTAAATACTTTAGATAATCATGTGTTATGAGCATGTTTCTAACTAGTCATACTGTCTGCACTCTTGAGATCTGGACTGAACAGGTTACTCATTAGGGACTAAATGTGGAGACAAACAGGAAGATGAAACATCCTGTTAGAAACCCACATTAATAATCCACTGCCATAGCAATAAGGGTTTCTATTGTTGTGTCCATTAAAAGCTGGTTATTTGGATGATTGTCGCTGTCTTATAGCAGTGGGAGCTGAGTGAGAGACCAATGAGGTGAAGTGAAGGAAATAGATGAAGGTGCTTCACAACATTTCTTGTTTGGTCCATTTATCACAGAGCCTAACAGCGGAGGAGCCAGCTGTTCAACAGCCAGCCAGAGCAACAGAAACAGAAACAGGAGACATCCATTACGGAGAGATTAACTTCTCCAACTGGAGACCTGAACCGTCCTCGGCCTCGGTGCAGGACAGTGGACAGCAGCAAGACACACTGTATGCACAGGTCAAAGTGTCCAAGACAGTAAAGAGCTTCACACAGACTGCTGACAGCCCAGAGGATCTCTACGCTCAAGTGTTGAAGTGAAAACGAGTGCATGGACATGAACTTTTATTCAACAAATATTCTGTTGTTATTCTTACAAGGACATCTTTTCTTCAGTTCTTTGCAATATATTTAAAGTGGGACATTTTGAAAATTTTTTATCAATACGTGAGGTGTTGATGGATCTCTAAATTCCTTTTCGCCACACATGGATGGCTGATTTGTTCACGTAACATGCGTCATATTTCTTCATCATGAATGGATCTGTGTTTAATTATTACAGCTAAACCAAAGATGACTTACAGTCATTGTTTCTGCATGTGAAGGTTTTTCATTTTTGCACTTTAGTACATGAGTAGCTGTTTCAATGCCACAATTAACAGTTTTTGAGTCTTGGCAGTTACAATAAACAGCAAAAATGATCTTGCACGCTACAAACTATCACTCTGTAGTACAAGCAAGCCAAACAAATCTCAATATTATGTGTTTGTAGTGTCATAATGCAAGCCAAAACAATTATTTTGTTGCATTTCCTTTTTCTTCACATGGCTCTTTTGTGGTCAGCAAGAAGAAATCCATGAATAAAAGACAAACTTGTCACTCAATTATGGATGAATAAGAGATAAACATTTTCACTTTAGTTTCCCACTGTACTGTGATCAGTCCACTTGTTTGAAGAGTTGAATTTAATAAATTAAACGTTGCAGTTGTAACATTTTTCAGCTTCCTTTTAGAGATTTAAAAAAATGTTGCAGTACATTCATGTGTGCTGTTGGTCAAATTCATACAGTGTGATCAGTGACTTATGAATACGCTTTTACAAAAATGTAAGTTTTTTTGATTTCACACGAAAAAGAATCATCCAAGTTGGTTCTTGCTGCATTTTAGAAGAGGTGATGTCACCAATCAGGAGCAACATTTGAATCACAATTTGATGACAATGGACAGGGTTGTTGAAGTGTTTTAGTGATAAACTCATAATTAAAGCTAAATGATGATTGTTGCTTATTCTGTCATAAATATGTATCCTATTATATGGAGAAATTCTTAAGTTTTGATGCCAAGCTTTCAGGGGCTTTAAATTTGGTCATTGAGGTGCAACCCAGATATGTACTAAATATGACATTTTACTGGAAATACACTAATATCAAGTAAGACATAAAATGTAATGACCACCAACTGCAAATAGACAAAAACATAAATACAGCAAAAATGTTGTAATGGGGAACAACAGCCAATAGCCGGGCTGCATCTTATTACACCAGTTAAATTTAAATACAAAGTGACTTCTACTACAAAGCCAACAACGCACCTACCAGGAGACTCTGAGCCACAGGGCTCTGAAGAGCTCACAGTCAGGGGAGCAGAGTTAAAAACCAGACAAGCGACACCAAAATGTAACAGGAGACTGTCCAATGAAGTAAGACAATGGTACAAAAACACCATAGAGTCAAAGTCAGAATCCAGAACCAAGGTCCAAAATACTAGAAAACTACCCAGAAATGATCCCTCAACCAGTAAAGACATGAACAGACAAAAGAGAGCACACACACTGAATACACAAGCGAGGAAGGTTTATTAGACACAGGTGAAACTGATCAGGGCCGGTTAGGTAATCACAGTGGTGGGAAACACACGAGGACAGGAAGTGAAGTATCTATAACTGAATACCAAAATAAAACAGGAAATAAGAGAAAAACTGAAAACAATAAAAAAAAACAAGACTTTGTAACAATATTTAGATTAATCAGTGTGCCAAAATCTACTGTTCCAAAATCCCAAATGAGAAACTCAGTGCCACTCACAGCTATTGTAGAAGTAGGCTACTGCAGATATATTATACAAGATAAAAACAACACAAAATATCATGAACTCACTATAAATGTCGTATTCAGGAACACAAGACACCCTGTGAGTTCCTCAAGGAATATTAACATTAATCATTCAAGTACGTCTGCACCAGGCTGATGTTTTTTCCCCGATTCTGGGAAGGATTGGGTCTCACCTTCGCTCCAGGTTTTATGAACCTGTAGATGTCAGTATGGTGCCGCGCACCGCTTCTCCCTTTATCTCACCAAAAAGCTCCACTGACTGCAGATGTAACATATTTCAGTCTAACCTCAAGTCTGCCTGAGGTTCATGCTCTACAAATATTTTGCTTGTAATCTAGATCGGTATGAACATCCGAAAGGACATTTTACATCGTGTCTTGAACTTTGGTTTAAACACACGCACACACCTCGCTTTAATCGTTTAATGTTCTTCATTAGCGCTGATGCTTCCCTTGAGGCGACAACTAAGTCCACCGACTCATAATATTCTTTGTTGTTGAATGTCACTCCTTTAGGAGGCCTCTGGAGGTCACAGCTATCTCTCTCCCTGGTATCCAATAAACATGCAAACAATACATAACAAATAATAGAATGACTGTGTTTTCTTACAACTGCTCTCAGCCACATAAAGAGGAAACAAAAGTAAAATATATATATTTAAAAAACACACTCGGCCCTTGTGTGATTGACTAGGCCACACAGAGAGCGAATTTATTCATTGGAAACAGATGGAGACTTCTATAAGATACGCTACCGAACACGGCTGACCTACTTATTCATTTTAAGATTAGTTGTGAACATCAACACCTAAATGAGGACCAGATTTAGAAACGGTGAATATTAATTCCATAGATCCATCAGATCCTGTTGCGTTAAAGCCACGTGCAAAAACAGTCAGACTGGAAAACTAAATTTGCGTTTCAGCGTTGAGATGTGAAGCATAAGTAGTCCAAGTTTAGACCGATAAAAGACCTTCCTTGTGGGTATTTTATCCGTGCGTAAATCTCAGATTTGCGCGCGTAAATGCGCAATTCACGCACATCTGCAGAAACTATTTTATCAATACAAAATATAACTAATAATTATGTATTATAACTTAAAGAGGCTCATGCACATCTCCAATGTAATTCCACAGTAAATTCACCCTACAAGTCTGATCTTGACATTTCTTATCCTGTTTTCATTTTGCGCACACGGTGGAGAGATAACGAGCTCTGATAACAAAACCTCTCATTGTCATGCACTCTCTCGGTGTGCTAACTCGTGCTGAGTGACGAAACCGTGAAACAGAGGCATTCCTCATCGGTAAACCCGGGACTCCAGTTAATCCACGTGTTAATAAAAGCCGCACATGCGTTAAACGCAACAGAACGCTCCACATACCCGCTCCGCCTGTGTCTGATGGCCTGGTTGTCTCTGATAGTCTGGTTGCTGGAGAGGAGGTCTGGATGTTGCCCGTCGATGACTTCTAGATAATTTCTGCTGCTCATCTCCACCTCTTTCGCCTTCTCCTCAAACAGGACCTGGCTGCTCAGTTTGTTAAACACGATGGCGTTCATCTTTGGCCGGATATTCCTCCCGATTAGAAAATGTTGAAAAAAGGTTAAAAAAAAAAAAAAAGTTTCTCCTCTGATTTGTCACGGCGTCCCAGTGTCTCTCCTGTGGAACAAGTGTGGAGATTTTACAAAAGCAGTCTTAAAATAAATAAATCATACATATAAAACAGAATTTGACACCTTCACTCTGGTATGTGTGATTCTGTTTCCCTTCACTGCGTGCCGCTTGCAAATGCACTGAATGAACCAGCCTGCAGACTGTCTTGAGCTGAGGTGGACCGTGCGTAACTGCTGCTGTTGTGATGCGTCATTATAAGGTCGCTCTTTGTAAACATACGTATCTGCAATTCCAATTCATATCAAGGGATTTACGCGAAGACCAAGCATCCGTTAGTTATCGGATTTTGTAAAGCAGCAAACAAACGAATACAATGTCAAATGACAGTCAGTGCAGACAGCAGGTCCATTATAACTGTTATTGGTGAATACATTTCATTTTAATCGAGCGCAATGACAATAAAACCCTCATCACAAGACTATTATCTTGCTCAGCTTCAAACTTGATTTTTCATACAAGATGTGACAGAATTTTACTCAATTCTGTTTCATACATGCAGTTTCACTTGATTTTCAACTAACAACTAGGGTAAACGTATCATTTACTGCCGTAAATCTAGGCTACAGGCTCGGTGGTTTAGGTTGTAAAAAAATGTTTTTATGCGTTTCAGAATTCCAGTTCAAGCATCCTGAATATTTCTGCCCTGTCTCTTCTGCGCTGCGGTAGCAAGTCTCTACAAAAACCCCGGATGGTTTATTTTGGTTGGTGCTCTCCTTTATGCAATGCTAAACAAACAAACCCCGCAAGTTCCACAAGTGTGACATTTTGTTTTTCTCTTCACTTTCAATTTGGAAATGCTCTGGGGGCGGGGGGTTGAATATTGAATTTGTCACGGGGAAAGAGACGCGCCGTGATGCGGTGCCATCAGCACCCCGTTGCCAAATATGTAGCACAGAGAACCATGTAGTGATGAAATACACAAAAACATCATGCCGGCAGTGGGTTAAGAATTAATATTGTATATTATATTACGGCTTAAAGTCGTGGAGATTTATATCAGAATAAAGAGCAGTTTAAACTCAGCACTGTCCATTCAAAGTTGGATAAACTGTTTTATCCTTTTCTACATCCCTCATTCTAAACCTTAATAACCTGAGTACCATTTGAAAGCTAAGCCTATCGGTCCATTCCTAAAAAAAAAAAAACATCCATCAGTGTATCTCGGTCAGTTACCTGTCCCGTGCCCCTCCTGCGTCTCTCTGCCGTGTAGAACAATAATCCCGTTTCCAGTCTCCCATTCCCTGCTCACATGCTCCCGTCCTGAAGTCCTGAGCTCAAACCACACGGACCGCCGTCTCCTCCTCCGCTTTATCCAGCGGCCCGCAACTTGCTGCCCGGGACTCTGAATATCTCACCCTGCTCATGTTTCCTAGCACGCGGCCTGAGCCTGCGAACATACTGTTGATGGTCTACGCCGGTTCCGGGGCCGGGGGCCAGCGGAGGGAAAGGGAGGGAGGGAGGCATCACGCTGCAAAAAAAAAGAAAAAAAGGGGGCTGTCGAAATCACCGACTCCACGGTGGAGTGTGATAATGTTACTTTTCTTGAAACAAATGTATTTCAGCTGACATGGGAGAACACATCTCCTCACAGAGCTAATGCTGGCTCCAGGGATTACTAGGGTATTTTATGTTGCCTGTCTTGGAAGCACTATATCTAATGAGGAACCTTTTAGTTAAAGTAATTAGTAAGCGAACTAACGGCTTTATTAACAGTTCATAAAACATGAACGTATGTTTCATAGATCACTTACAAGCCATTACAGATACATGTGCATTTGTGAAATTGTCACCCAAAGTTCCAATTAAGTCCAGTGCATCTGGTTGACTTAATTTGCATTCCTGCAGAACCCGCCTTTGTCACGGGAGTTCACGGATAGGACCCAAACGCAAGACCACAGGAGACAGAGTACAGAAAAAACAGGTTTTATTGTGTAGGTGTGTGAAGGTGTGGAGCCCGAGGTCCGACACCAGAGAGTAGGCAGATCGACGGTGTGAGTCCCGTGGCTCGACACCGGAGGGCTGGTAGCTCGACGGTGTGATGTCCCGTGGCTCGACACTGGAGAGCTGGCAGCTTGACGGCGTGTGTAGTCCGCTAACACAACGGAGGGCAGAGCGGCGGTGAGTAGTCCGTTAACACAGAGGGCACGGGGGATTCCCGGACCGACGGACACCGGAGGCAGGCGCTCGAGGGAGTAGCTGCAACAGGGTTGAAGCGGGTGAAAGACGGTTAAAGACGGTACGACCTGACAACCCCAGACTGCAGGACCAGAGTTTATATACTGCCAGGGGAATCGTTAGTGGGACCTGAGTCTGGTGTGTCAGGCTGCAGGAGGGAATTGGCTGGAGTGGCTGCAGCTGTGTGGCAATGGGAGGTGTCTGGTCTGACAGGGATCCTGACAGTACCCCCCCCCTCAAGGAACGGATTCCAGACGTACACCGTCCAGAACAACAAACAAGGGTGGGCGGAGGAGGGACGTCCCCGCATATACAAAGCCAACCAGGGTGGTTGGAGGGGGTCCGGAGGGTGGGTGACTGGATCTGACTGGCCACGGGGCTGCAGAAGGGCTCCAGACACGGGTGCTCCGGCGGACGGCCGGGCGGGCAGAAGGGCTCCGGACACGGGTGCTCCGGCGGATGGCCGGGCGGGCAGAAGGGCTCCGGACACGGGTGCTCCGGCGGACGGCCGGGCGGGCAGAAGGGCTCCGGACAATAGGATGCTGGTCCAACGGCGGCAGGCCCTGGAGGTCGCTGCTGCTCCGAGGCGGCGACTGGAGGTCGCTGCTGCTCCGAGGCGGCGACTGGAGGTCGCTGCTGCTGAGAGGCGGCGACTGGAGGTCGCTGCTGCTGAGAGGCGGCGACTGGAGGTCGCTGCTGCTCCGAGGCGGCGACTGGAGGTCGCTGCTGCTCCGAGGCGGCGACTGGAGGTCGCTGCTGCTCCGAGGCGGCGACTGGAGGTCGCTGCTGCTCCGAGGCGGCGACTGGAGGTCGCTGCTGCTCCGAGGCGGCGACTGGAGGTCGCTGCTGCTCCGAGGCGGCAACTGGAGGTCGCTGCTGCTCCGAGGCGGCAACTGGAGGTCGCTGCTGCTCCGAGGCGGCAACTGGAGGACGCTGCTGCTCCGAGGCGGCAACTGGAGGACGCTGCTGCTCCGCGGCGGCGGCGGCCGGAACTGGAGGTCGCTGCTGCTCCGAGGCAGCGGCGGCCGGGACTGGAGGTCGCTGCGGTACGGAGACGGCGGCGACCGGGACTGGAGGTCGCTGCGGTTCGGAGACGGCGGCGACCGGGACTGGAGGTCGCTGCGGTTCGGAGACGGCGGCGGCCGGGACTGGAGCTGGCTGCGGGGCTGAGGCGGCCGGGACTGGAGCTGGCTGCGGGGCTGAGGCGGCCGGGACTGGAGCTGGCGCAGAGGCGGCAGGAACAGGAACTTGAGTTCGCTGCGGCTCCGAGGCAGCAGCTGGATACGGTGACGGCCAGAATGCCGCCCGAATACGGGGAGCCGGACTTGGCCGGACCACCGAGTGTTCCCCTACACTTGCTTGGCCCCGTCTCCGGCTGAGAGGGTGCTCAGCCATATAATCCGAGTCCACCGAAGGGTCGAAAACCCTCCTCAGATCCTCCACAAAGTCCACGAAAAGCACAGCATTTGGCCGATCAAAACCTAATGTTCTCACGGCCCAGTCCAAAGCCCTTCCCCGCAGTAATCCAACCACGTAGGAGACCTTGGACCCGTCCGAGTCAAAAGTCTGAGGCTGACGGTCAAATACCCGTTGGCATCGCAACAGGAAGCCCTGGCACTTCCCCAGTGTTCCATCGTAGGGATCCGGAGCCGGCACGGGGGATTCCCAGACCGGCGGAGCGAGGACAGGAGGGAATAGTGCGGGTGCTGGAACTGGTGGAGACTTGACTGTTCGGGCTAGTTCCTGCATGAAACAGCGAATCCGAGAAACTTCAGCAACGACAGTTCTCGTCTCCTCCAGCAGACTGTTAGGCCTGTACGGCGTAGCTGCTCCTGTGGTTGCTGGGTCCATTATGGTCAGGTCGTTCTGTCACGGGAGTTCACGGATAGGACCCAAATGCAAGACCACAGGAGACAGAGTACAGAAAAAACAGGTTTTATTGTGTAGGTGTGTGAAGGTGTGGAGCCCGAGGTCCGACACCAGAGAGTAGGCAGATCGACGGTGTGAGTCCCGTGGCTCGACACCGGAGGGCTGGTAGCTCGACGGTGTGATGTCCCGTGGCTCGACACTGGAGAGCTGGCAGCTTGACGGCGTGTGTAGTCCGCTAACACAACGGAGGGCAGAGCGGCGGTGAGTAGTCCGTTAACACAGAGGGCACGGGGGATTCCCGGACCGACGGACACCGGAGGCAGGCGCTCGAGGGAGTAGCTGCAACAGGGTTGAAGCGGGTGAAAGACGGTTAAAGACGGTACGACCTGACAACCCCAGACTGCAGGACCAGAGTTTATATACTGCCAGGGGAATCGTTAGTGGGACCTGAGTCTGGTGTGTCAGGCTGCAGGAGGGAATTGGCTGGAGTGGCTGCAGCTGTGTGGCAATGGGAGGTGTCTGGTCTGACAGGGATCCTGACAGTACCCCCCCCCTCAAGGAACGGATTCCAGACGTACACCGTCCAGAACAACAAACAAGGGTGGGCGGAGGAGGGACGTCCCCGCATATACAAAGCCAACCAGGGTGGTTGGAGGGGGTCCGGAGGGTGGGTGACTGGATCTGACTGGCCACGGGGCTGCAGAAGGGCTCCGGACACGGGTGCTCCGGCGGACGGCCGGGCGGGCAGAAGGGCTCCGGACACGGGTGCTCCGGCGGACGGCCGGGCGGGCAGAAGGGCTCCGGACACGGGTGCTCCGGCGGACGGCCGGGCGGGCAGAAGGGCTCCGGACAATAGGATGCTGGTCCAACGGCGGCAGGCCCTGGAGGTCGCTGCTGCTCTGAGGCGGCGACTGGAGGTCGCTGCTGCTCCGAGGCGGCGACTGGAGGTCGCTGCTGCTGAGAGGCGGCGACTGGAGGTCGCTGCTGCTCCGAGGCGGCGACTGGAGGTCGCTGCTGCTCCGAGGCGGCGACTGGAGGTCGCTGCTGCTCCGAGGCGGCGACTGGAGGTCGCTGCTGCTCCGAGGCGGCAACTGGAGGTCGCTGCTGCTCCGAGGCGGCAACTGGAGGACGCTGCTGCTCCGAGGCAGCAACTGGAGGACGCTGCTGCTCCGCGGCGGCGGCGGCCGGAACTGGAGGTCGCTGCTGCTCCGAGGCAGCGGCGGCCGGGACTGGAGGTCGCTGCGGTACGGAGACGGCGGCGACCGGGACTGGAGGTCGCTGCGGTTCGGAGACGGCGGCGACCGGGACTGGAGGTCGCTGCGGTTCGGAGACGGCGGCGGCCGGGACTGGAGCTGGCTGCGGGGCTGAGGCGGCCGGGACTGGAGCTGGCTGCGGGGCTGAGGCGGCCGGGACTGGAGCTGGCGCAGAGGCGGCAGGAACAGGAACTTGAGTTCGCTGCGGCTCCGAGGCAGCAGCTGGATACGGTGACGGCCAGAATGCCGCCCGAATACGGGGAGCCGGACTTGGCCGGACCACCGAGTGTTCCCCTACACTTGCTTGGCCCCGTCTCCGGCTGAGAGGGTGCTCAGCCATATAATCCGAGTCCACCGAAGGGTCGAAAACCCTCCTCAGATCCTCCACAAAGTCCACGAAAAGCACAGCATTTGGCCGATCAAAACCTAATGTTCTCACGGCCCAGTCCAAAGCCCTTCCCCGCAGTAATCCAACCACGTAGGAGACCTTGGACCCGTCCGAGTCAAAAGTCTGAGGCTGACGGTCAAATACCCGTTGGCATCGCAACAGGAAGCCCTGGCACTTCCCCAGTGTTCCATCGTAGGGATCCGGAGCCGGCACGGGGGATTCCCAGACCGGCGGAGCGAGGACAGGAGGGAATAGTGCGGGTGCTGGAACTGGTGGAGACTTGACTGTTCGGGCTAGTTCCTGCATGAAACAGCGAATCCGAGAAACTTCAGCAACGACAGTTCTCGTCTCCTCCAGCAGACTGTTAGGCCTGTACGGCGTAGCTGCTCCTGTGGTTGCTGGGTCCATTATGGTCAGGTCGTTCTGTCACGGGAGTTCACGGATAGGACCCAAATGCAAGACCACAGGAGACAGAGTACAGAAAAAACAGGTTTTATTGTGTAGGTGTGTGAAGGTGTGGAGCCCGAGGTCCGACACCAGAGAGTAGGCAGATCGACGGTGTGAGTCCCGTGGCTCGACACCGGAGGGCTGGTAGCTCGACGGTGTGATGTCCCGTGGCTCGACACTGGAGAGCTGGCAGCTTGACGGCGTGTGTAGTCCGCTAACACAACGGAGGGCAGAGCGGCGGTGAGTAGTCCGTTAACACAGAGGGCACGGGGGATTCCCGGACCGACGGACACCGGAGGCAGGCGCTCGAGGGAGTAGCTGCAACAGGGTTGAAGCGGGTGAAAGACGGTTAAAGACGGTACGACCTGACAACCCCAGACTGCAGGACCAGAGTTTATATACTGCCAGGGGAATCGTTAGTGGGACCTGAGTCTGGTGTGTCAGGCTGCAGGAGGGAATTGGCTGGAGTGGCTGCAGCTGTGTGGCAATGGGAGGTGTCTGGTCTGACAGGGATCCTGACAGCCTTAGTGTTTTATGGTGCAGAATTTGCAAAATAAATTCAATACGAAAACCTATTGATGTGCAGTGAATTTAGCTTTTGGGGCCGCTCGGGGTCCCGCTTGGTAATCCAGCCTTAGCGTCCAACTATTCAATCTTTTGTCTAAGAAATTTGACAAATAAGTCAAACGCCATGGAAGTCAATTAAAATCTTCTTGCCACATTTGCAGAATTTGTGACTTTGCCTTCAAAGGAAAGAAAGTCGCTTGGACTATATTTCTTTTTTACAGCTCCTGGCATGGGTATAGTTAAACCTATTACCAACCGTCTGCTGCAGGATACTCTACACCTGTTTTTGGATGCTTGTAAAGAATGTATCTTCCCTCCACTGCAACATCACACCACCTAAATGGCGCCATGTCAAATGTTTTAGATTTATTCTTACCCCATTCGTTTTTCGAACACCTTAGAAGTAACTTTCTTTGCATTCCTGAATACAGATGCCCATCTTCTTTTTTGCAGAACATCTTCTCCTTGGAGCTGCCTGAAGCTGAAGTCAACATCAGTGCTTTCTGCTGCAACAATAATTATTCCATCAGATTCAAACCGAACACAATCCAAGCTGTTTTTAGTAACATTTAGAATGAAGAGAAAAAAAAGAAGATTCTTACTGTATATAGCCATGCCACTGCTGGTTACTCCACCCTCTCATTGGCTTCCATTATAAAAGCTGTCACATTATGGGTTCATGAGTCACAGCGTCTGAGGTCCTCAGCTGTGTGTTCCCTTTGGGTTTATCCAAGGTAGTGATTCGAAGGACGTGACTAAGCAGCAAGAGCCATATGAAGGGTTAGGGATCTGTGTAATTATCGTTTATTTGTGCTTATTTTCATTTAACGGGGGAAGTTCACTTTTACTAACGGCTTGTGCAAACATGCTATGAATGACCCAGTCATGCAATCACTTTAATTAAGGTCGGGGAGGGTTTATTTGCTCAGGTTATACACAATATGTATGTTTTCCGTCTGGCCTGAAGTGAACCCCTGTTACCTCCCGTGACCTTGTCACTGTTGTCTAAACCTGTAGGTGAGAACGGCCGTCTCTAGGGATGGGAACATATGGACTTGTCACTGGCTTCTCTTTTGTGTTATTCCACCTTCTCCACAGCCTCTGCTTTGGCTCACTAAATCTACATTTGAGACTCCTGCCTGTTGACCATTGTGGGCGTACAAAACGATCCAACAGGTAGGAAGCACGACATCATTAATCATGATGTGCTGCTTCACAGGGGTCGGTGGCAGGAGCTCTGCAGGCGTTCCCCAGTGCGCCGCCCTGTTTCATCTCAAACTGGAGTTTCACGAATTTCACCGGCATCTGCTTTCTGTGTCCTCTGATCTTTGTCGTTCTGCTGGTCACTTGGGTTTGACCAATAATGGTTTTCGAAGACTGGCACCAAACACCAATATTTTAAGTCTGGAGTTGCAGACAGCCGAGACAGTGTGCAGATATTGGCAATTTATGTGCTCAAGCGATACAGGAGCTTAAAAATAATTCACACTTATAACTTTTACAGAAGGAACTCTGGGATATGCCACGCATTTAAATACACAAAATGAGACCGCCATTAGAGCCTATCAATACAAAAATCATTTACAGTCTTATTCATGGTTCAAGGGCCACCCCACAAGTTTTACACATCAAAATCAGTTGACTCGACGTAAAGAGAAACTACACTTCAGCCTGCGAAAACAGTAATTTGATGCCGTCTGTGGCTTTGGAGGAGATTGGCTAATTCTCAGAAAGTAACCTTGATGATGTATTAGTGATGTCATCAGGGTTATCTCAGCTTGGGCTTGGGAAGACTACGAACTGGGGGTGTGGAGTAAGAAATGTGCGCTGTTTACCAGGCAAAGGGAGTGTAGTGAAAGATCTTATTGAACGGCTGCAGGGAAAGTGAAGAACCCAGTGTTTTTAGTGTGTGACCCATGCAAGAGGACTTAAAGGCTGGTCACAGCAGCGTTCATCCAGGCATCTAAATATGTGGTTCTAAAGAACTGCTGATAAACTACTGTAGCTGGCAAGCTAACAGCTAACACGTCAGTAAGCCTGGAACTTTCCAGCACTAGTCACTCACAACAGCTTTCTAAGCTTCTTTCTATTGTGTCCTTGCTGGGCCGTTTCAATCATTTAATTCAACAAAGAGTTACTGAAGGGAGGAAAAACAAGCTCACTGAGCTTGCTAACCAGCAAGCTTGTTAGGTCGGTTTCTAACAGGACACAGTCTATTCAAGAGACGTATTTGCACCATCGACTCCTGCCTCATTGCCCATTCAACTTTTATGGAGCAGTTTATGACCGTACTCTGGCAGGAGAGGGTTACATAAAAGCCGATGATGAAACACAGCTAATAAGCAACAATAGAGTTGTCCTTTTTGGACTCATCGGCTCTCAGTTCCCTCAAAGGTCAGCACTGTCAAGATGGGTTGCTATTGTTCAACAGTGCAAACTTTTGTGTCAAAGTTGAAGACGCACAAAAGATTTCTTTGAGCGTTTTTATGTTGCCCTTGTAAATGAATCTGCTGATTCAATTGAAATGAACTGACCATTGTTTTGTTTTTTATAGGTCACTGATATTTCCTAAACTTTGTAATTGTGTTATCAGTGGAGTATCCCTTTAATAAAGGCCCAAATCTCCAATATATCCATATACTGATTAATATTAGATATGTTACACTCTGTATCCCAACATCTGGAGCTTTGTTTTCATACAATGCCGGGAAGGAAACCTCAGTTTAACGTCACCCTACCTCCTCCATCCAAGACGATTTCATTTAAATGCACTACGTCAGTGTATTTCTGAGAAGACGTTGTTCTTGCTCTGTTCTTGCATCTAATCTCTGTATATGTTTTTTGTAGCCTACATGCTCAGTCTTGAATCGTATTATATCACATCTCCTGGAGTTCATTTGTATGAGGGTTTGGTCTGGCCTGGGGCGGTTGTAGTTAAAGTTGTATTTCCATGCACTCATAACATTTGTTTTCTCCTTAAACTTCCAATTTAACTCTGATCCCTTTTACAGAAAACACACCACTAACGGTGCAAATCAAATGTCTCTGCTTTTGAATAAATAAGATATTGTAGTGAGGAGGCAGCATAAGATCAGCAGCCTCTAAATGGAAGACTTGTGTGTCTTTTTTGAGGACAGTGCATGTAAAATTGAAAAGCAGACATTCATTATACATCATGGATCCAGCAGGCAACACCCTGTTTTTGCCCCGGGGTACTTCATCATTCAATGTGTATTAAAGGATCTGGCTATGAAAGGTGGCCATTACGTGAATTCAGCGTTAGCTCAATGTCAACACCTTACGCCATTACAATCTAAATTATTTTCTAAAACCTCAGTCTCTGCACCCATAATCTGCCCCTCATTTAAGATGATGTTTTCACTCCAGACTTGGACTTTATTTCGCCATGTAAACCAAATTGGAATTACGTACCGTAGTGTGCGGACTACTTGTAAAGCCACAGACATATTTGTTCAATAGTTTGCCAGCTTTGGTGGAAAATGTGACTGAGGAAAAATTTGCAGGTTGTTTAAAATTACCCAATTACTGTTTTCAGGGGGTGTTTAAACATTTAGGACACTAATCAGCCAGTTGAAATGTGTGCTATCTGTCCATGTCTACTGAAAGTAATCAAGAGTCAAAACCAAGTGCCATTAGAAGTCACTGGAATTGCTCCTTGAAATTACAGTGGGGAATAATTGCAACTTGGAACACCCAATACTCTTCTAACCCTCCTATCCTCTGTTGTCTCTCTAAATGTGGCTTTCCAAGAATACACGAATGGCTACTAGGTAGGCACACAGTACTTCAGAGGGAGTAGGTGCCAGTTCAGTTTCCAGTGTACACGAAGGTGATGGATACATCTGTCAGAGAACATGCCTTCATTGTGGACCGGACCCTCTGTGATTTTCTTGCACTGGCAATCCAAGTTGAAGTAAGTCAGACAAAGCGTGCGTTTTGTGCGCCTAAGCCTTGCCAGAACTACTCACTCATGTTAGAATAACAAAGAGGCATATTTGACTCTTTGTCATTTATAATGCCAGTGTGAAAACTTCGGTGAAACCTTTCAGTTATTTCGAGTGTCATCGCCTCTATAATTCTGGTCGTGCAATCTTTGGTTGTTGAGTGTCCAGGTATTTTTGTTTTTGTGAGCAAGCAGTTGCAAAGCTCTGAAGTATTTGGGAGTGCTTGGGCGAAGCAAGACAGCAGTGAGCTAGACTGGAACGGGGTGTTATTTATGCATTGCGCGGTGGGAAAGGACATTTATTAATGTCAGAGTTAAAGCAGGACTTTGGAAACATTGGAGTTAAGGAAGAGAACGCCACAAAAAAGAGGATACAACTCCACACCAAAGCAGAAAAATGCATTTTGAACATTTGCCCAATCGACCACCTTTACAAATATTACTCTTAATTTTGTGAAGAAACTCAAGTCGGCAGCGTGTACCACAGTTTTGTACTTTGCGCTCATGCCTCAAAGCAGGCAATCAGCTGCAGATTAAAATAGGATGTTCTATAATGCCTTGCTGATGATTTGGTGCTATTCCCCCCAGTTGCATGTCTTCCCCTCAGGTCCAGAGTTGTGATAGCTTGATGAAAAGACTGTGATGAAAACTCTAGAATAATATAATTTTTGGTGGGGTGCCATACGGAGCTCTCAGGTTGGTTCATGATCCAGCAAGGGAAACCTGGCCGGGCTTATGGTTCACAGCTGTGCAGCCGGGAGCGTGTGCCAACTCATCACTGTCTGCTGTGTGAGGAACTTGGCATTTTTTAGCATCTTTACTCGACAATATCCTTTGTCTGCAGATTAATATAACTGCCTGTTGGCTATCAGTGTGCTCTCCTTTCCAGTTTAATGTAACTGCAAGAAGGAAAGGTCCAGAAAGGCTGCAGGTGATACAAAATCTTCTGTGAACACAAAGCTGAAAAGTACTATGAACATCATCACATGTGACATTACAAAGAAGGTTGCAGAGTGAGAAAGACAGTAAATCAGCATACAAAAAATAAATGCAAACATGTAAAAAAAAAAAAAAAAAGATGCAGTTACATTTTGAGGCCAATCAGTGTGATTCCATTAAGGCTAGAGTCATACCTTCCAAGTTTCATCAAATCAGCAGTGGTGTCTAAGATTTCACAATTTCCTCAATTTCAAGGTCAGGTACAGAACAAAAAGCTATGATCTGTTAATGTGGTTGACAGGCATATCCTAACCCCCCCTCCTCCACCTCACACTGACTATAACGAACGGACATCAGATCCGGTGAGTAAAGACTGTTTCATTAGAAATGCTTAGATGTTGAGTGCCGTAACAGGTCAGGATGAGCCAGGATGACTAATCTAACAGAAGTCCCGCATGGAGCCTCCTCCAATCTGCTCAGCCTCTTGCATTAATGGCTGGAAAATGTCAGCGTTTTGATAAGAAAAAAAGTTGCTTTTAGATGTTTCTGCAAATCAAGGCCCACAGTGCTTCTGGCCGTGTCAAAGCAGAAAGAGGCACAGCAAAGTTTGTCCCGGCGCCTTTTCAAAATACGTAGTTCTAAAAGCTTGGTGACGTAGTAACTAAGGGCTAGCTGGCAAACTACTTAGCTGGTGAGCTAACCGCTAATTCGCTAGCCTGCCTGGCTAGTTCTAGTGACTCACAGTGACACTCCAAGCTTTTTGTTCCCATGATTGTACACCATTTCATTAAATAAAGAAAACAAATTCTCTGAGCTTGCTAACTGTCATCCAGCATGCGACTCCTGTCTCAGTACTGTTTTGTGTCTAATGTGCTTACGCATAGCAAAAGCAAACACACGAATCAGCACAAAAGGGATTGTTGTTGGCATGTACAAAATACAATTATTGCGTGTGTAAAACATTGAAAACATAAAATCAGAATGGAATTCAGAAAGGTACGTTTATTACGAGCCTAATGCTTGTAAGGACCAGAAGCCATTATTCATATTTTGAGACCTTTTTGGACTCTAGCAGCCTTGAAATCCAACCCAGACCCTGTGGTATTTGCCTGCATATTTCTCTGTTTATTTATTGTCATAACAGCTTGTTATTTACACTTAATGGAAGGGAATGTCAGAATTGATTAGTGCAGAAAAAAAAGTGTTTAAAAACCACTGAGAAATTCACGGGGGATCTCAGGACATCACTTTGACCCCCTTAGGAGTGCAAAATTAGGGGATATTGTGAGCAACTGCTAGACGTAAACGAATGCAGAGAGGCAGCAAACAGCGTGAGAGCACGACATGCGAGGCTAACTGGAACAGACCCGGTGGTGTGAGCATGCTGTAATGATATTAAAGCTAATTTACAGATTGAGAACAGAAACTGTTTTCACCCCCTCATCCGCTACCAGAGAGCACTGCTCTGTGTTTGGATGGAGCTCTGAGAGGCCGTTGTGTACGTGCATGTTTTTAATGGCAACATCGCAAGCTAACCCTGTGCTGCAGTTTGGTTTTATATTAAAAACGGTCCTTAGACACTGAAGGGGACGGAAAGCCACTTCTAATATTTGGAAAGAACTTTTACTGGTCATTAGTTTCTTTTATGAAATATTGCTGCAGGACGCCTGAGGAGATGTGGGATCTTTAAAAAAAAAAACTTTTCCATCCATTTTAAAACAATTGAGCTAGTATCACAATACACAGCTCACTCTCTGAAGGACTGCCTGACTGTAAAAAAATAAGCCATATATATACTCTGTCGACCCAAAATGTGGACAGACAATTTTCACGACTGTAGAAAGGACATTTACACACGTAAATCTTGTGTAATGCATAATAGAGTCCTTGAATGTGGTTGCATACATCAGCCTGGCCTATGGGAAACCTCTGTGGACAGGGTGAAGGTCAGGTCAATGGTGAGACATACCAGCTGAGATACAGGGGTGTGGCAGATGCCAGGGCCCACACTTTCCCTCAAAACAGGAGCAACAACATCAGGGATGTCCCTCCACTATTTCCATCCCTTCCGTGAAGCGATGGGAAGCGTCAGATCTTAAATGGTGACCAGAAAGGCCAGAACCGGACGTAATTGCTGCCTGTGCCGAGGCATGGAGGCATAACCTCTAATTTCTCGTGAATAATGTCCCTGTGTCAAACTGCCAGGCAAAAAAAAGTGGCAGTCTCTGTTCCTTAGAGAGGGTTTGTGGCTCGGCTAATACACTCAACTGTGGCTTTATGACCAATGGGCCGGACAGCCAGGTGTCTGAAACCAACTTGCGACTTCCTTTCAGCGTCTCCCCTGTGCTCTACAAGGTTTAACATCAGGTTCAGAGGGTATTCAAGCACTGTTTCTTTACAACAAGAGTTGTAAATATTGCAAATCAAGCCTCAGCAAGTTTTGGAGACATGATAGAATGCAAATGTGCAGAGTTCTTCACAAAAGTTTCTTGTTTACATTACATTTGCAAAATCTGGTTCTAACTCACACAGGCTGCACCCTCTACTGTACTCTTTGGGTAATACTCTCCTTCAATCACAAGTACAAATTAATTTACATAAGCATAGCGAGCCAATCAGGGCGGGCCAACCCAAATAGTACCAACAGTATATAAAGCAGCACGCACTGCTGCCAGACTATCCTTTTTGTCTTTGTGCCACTGACTATACCACTGACTGCCTACCTCTGCTGCTTCAAGAACATTGTCAGTGCCCGTTGTTTCCTGGGACGGATCTCCACATCCTAAACAGGTGCATTGCCCACAAGACGTTCCATATGTTAGCCATCAAGTGGTTACTGAAACTGGTTCAGCCAGAGGTGGTTTCGAAACACAGGATATTCTTGCGTCTTGCCCAGGGGATAGCCTGGTTGTACAAGGGGAGCAGTATCTGGGGGTTATGCTGGGCGCATGCAGGCTGAGTCCCCTCTGTCAGACCACAGACATACGGCCCTGCTGCAAGCAGTCTGCAATTGCAACTTTTTCCCGAGCTGGGAAAGCGAAAGTGGGTCTGTTTGCCAACCGACACAACATCAACTGCCTGCTGTGGCCCTTTTTGGCACAACACTGCCCAATCTGGGCCGTCCTCTCCAGGCTGGGCTCCTGAGAGGGACAGGCTGAGGAGGGCTGGACTGTCTGTACCGGTGGTGCAGACAATCCAGGTAGCAAGAGCAAGATCCACCACTGTTACAGGGCAAGTGGTCAGGGTTTCAACACTGGTGTGAAGAAAGGAGGCTAGAACCTCTGTCCTATGCAGATGGTTCAAATGTGTTTGATGGATAGAGAGCCATGTCTTCCTGTCAGGAAGGGTTTTGGAAGGGTTTTGGCGACAGACAGGTCTTTGGTCGAATCTCGTAAAGCGGTTCTTTGAAGGGGTCAGGAGACAGCGCCCGTTGATGCATGCCTTCTCCCTGAAGTGGGAACGGCCATTGGTGCTCGAGGTATTGGTGAAGGGTCATTTTGATGCCTCTGGAGCACTCCTCTCTGAACGCATTGTCATTCAAGACACCTTTGCTGCTTGCACTGACCTCAGCTAAGAGAGTATGTGAACGAACCACACTGTTGATGCACCCCAGTTGCTTGATGCTTCACGACCCCAGCGGGGCTACCCTCAAACCATATCCCTTTTAAGGAGTTTTGTCAGGTCGAGGGTTATTGTCTTCCGCAATATGTAGGGTAAAGGGAGGCAAAGTAACATCTGTTTTGCCCAATTCGTGCATTTGCATTTTATGTTGAACGCACAACCCCCATCAGGGGAAATTAACATCTGTTCATGTGCTTCAGGGATGGTGTGACCAGTGAAGCCCTATCCAAGAAACACCTGGCAGGATGGCTTTGTGAGTGCATCTCCCAAGCTTACAAGCAGGTGGGAACAGACCCTCCCACTGTGGTCCACGTACACTCTACACACATTGTTGGCAGCCTTGTTTGTTGGGGTGAGTGTCAAGAACATACAGCGGCATCGTGGTTAGCACCTTGTCCATTCATACTGTTCTATCTCTTTGACATATCAGGCTCTTTTAAGGGTCTGGGCTCGCTGGAACGACACACTACTGGTTAAAAGGGTGGGCTGTGGTACATCTACATGCCCCTGTGTATTCATCGGGATCCTACCACTGTACCAATGGAGACTAGTAGAGGGATCCCAGTACTCCTCTAGCATCAACTATGGACGTTTCAGGGAAAGCATGTTAATATACACTCGTTTCACGCAGTGTCTTTTCAAAAGAAATGTCACGTCCTCACAGGACGTTTAGGTTTAGGCAACAAAACCACTTCCTTGACGTCCTTGACCACTGCATTACATTAACTTCACTGACTAACCGACTCAAATGACTAGCGAGCTAGCGACTCATGCGAGTCACACGACTAACAACCCTAACAACTCACATGACCAACAACCCACGTTACTAACGACTGACATCATAAATGTCAACGTTTTCTTATAGTTTCTCACGGGACACAAACTAGTGGGCTCCTTGACAAGTCTTTGTGCGTGTGTTTGTTCGACCCATCCATCACCCCTCCAGTCTCTCTGTGTGGACTATCTCACACTTTATAATACATCAGTTGCTTTGAGCAGGTAATAAGGACGGGGTTGTGTTTACATTGGAGTTAGTTGCAAGCCCGGTGCGTCGCATACAGACGATAAAGAGTGCCTCTGTGCGTCGTTGCTGAGGAGCACTGAACAAGTATTTGACGTATTGGGAGTGATAACAGGTTGAACTTGCATGGTTTGTTAAATAGTTTATATTTATTATAATACTTTACTACCAAGAGTAAGATGGGTGTTCAGTATGGGCCTCAAGTTACTTTCTGAAATTAATTCTTGGTCTTCTCTAAAAACTGTTTATTTGCAAAGAAATAGTTCCAATAGATAACTCTAAAACCAGTGTGTTTTTGGTAGCTTTAGAGGTGTTGCTAGGCGGATATTTTGACTTTGTTTCCCCCTGCTTTCAGTCTTAATGCTAAGCTAGCCTAACTACATCCACTCCAGCTCTGCACTTAACACATAGATGAATCTTCTCATCTCACTTTTGGAAGGAGATCAGATAAGCTATTCCCCGAAATGTTGAACTATTAGGAAATTAGCGGTAAAAGAGAAAAGGAGCTCAAATTAAGAAAAAACACAGCATGAAAAAAGGAAACTTTAAGCAGCCACTCAAGACAAAAAACAATGTTTTCCTCCTTGTTTGTTGAAGTGACTAAAAGCTTTTCCTTCAAACAGTATCAAATTTGACACTGAGCATGTCGCAGAGGTTATAAAGCTTGCCGCATGGAATTAAAGAGACATTAATCATTGTGAGTTTATTTGCTCTGAGTGGTTTGGAGTCAGTGGCTTCCTTCAGCTCCTAGTTTCATTTTTTTTGAAGGAAGTTGCTTCTTCAGAGTAATAAGCTCCCTCATCTACCATCCTCCTTCCACGCTCTTCCACTGACTCCCGCTAACAGCTGGTAGTGTTTAAACTTCAAAGAGTGATGAAGATTTTCAACCACATATTTTCAATGTTTTGCTAATTTTCTATTTTAGCACGTGGCGGATATTAATGATGAAAGTCCCATGAGATTTTGTGGCAGCCTCTGTGGTTGAGTGCTGAGCATCTAAGCTAACTGGGACCAGGACAGTGGGATCAGAGAGACAGAGAGGCTGACAGACATGCGAGGGGGGAACAGTGGTTCAGGCCAACGGTCTTTTACCAAAACCTGCTGCGCAAAAGGCTGTCAAGCCTGACATGGCCTGTTTGTAATAAACAAGAACAGAAGACCAAAGAATCAGACAAGACCGGATCAGCTGCAATGAGGTGCACACGCACACCATTACCGTTGTGTCTAAAAATGTACAATACTGAAAATGAAATAGCCTAGAAAAAAGATATTCAGCAAAAAATAAATAAAAAAATAAGTACTTTTAGGAAAGAACAGGGCAATTTGGTGCATTTTCCCAAATACCCTTCATTAGATCTTTTATTGTTGGTGCTCTCTATGTACTTTGGTGCAGAGATGATTCCAACGAGCAAAACATTTGAGCTTTTACTGACGAAAATAATGAGCTTGTCTGTAGAATATATTTTTGTATTTATAATAAATACTCCTACAAAATCTGAAATTACTATAAATCAATTCTGAGTAATGTGCAAAATCCTGCTTAAATTCATAATATCTGCGGTGGAGACACGGCACACTATTGTATTCCTGATTGTTATCGATTGTTCTTGTATTGATGTGTTCATATTGTAGTGTGGTATTTATACATCACGTTGGTGCAGATTCCAACAGCAAGTTACTTTGTTTGTCTAAATGTCTCTTTTGCAAGCGCAGAAGTATCCAGACTATAGAAAAGCATGTTGAGCAACCCTAAGCAGATGTGGATCTTGTTTAGATATTGCGGTCTCCTGTGTATTACTTAAGGAATGTTACTGCAGAGGACGCCGAGTGTTTCACGCTGAACCAACGTATGGGGTATTTGGCGTGAGATCAAACGTGAAGAAGAAGCGTTTATTTTTATCATCGCAGTCAGAGAGCGAGAAGAGGGCTTCCTAAAATGTTTGTACCAACTCCCGATGAGGTGGCTGATGGAAACGGGGGATAAAAGTTTGCCGCTAGGACGGAAGCAGCAGCTCAAATAAATAAAGACTCATCAATCAAGGTAAAACATTTTATTGAAACACTTAAAAGCATATTCAAACCACTTATATTTCAAACACCTTTCTCATAGATTTTATTTGAAGCTTTTTCTTTTCTCCCCAAACACATTTAAAAACAAACTCTGAAGCTCAATAAAAGGGTCAATGAAATAACTCAGCCTTCTTATTCGCCAGGGCCAGCAGTCGGATGTTGCGCACACAGCCGGCAGCATGTTCCTGGAGCATCTCGTCATCGGAGCCTATGACGTGGATGAGGGGCTGTCGGAGTACAAAGGACGGAGGTTACAGTTTGCAGCAGGAACAGATTCCCAAAGAATCATACATTTCCAACTGTGTGCTCATACACCTTACACCCCTCATCTAGCGCCCACACAGGTAGCTTGCTGCACACGTTGCCATGTCAGCAGCAGCAGCCAATGCACACTTCCACCAGCACGGCCTGCAGAGATATACAGTGGCTGTGAGGCGACAGTCTCAAGCTGCATGTGTCCCTGTGTGTGTGTTCAGCATGTGTGTGTGTGTGTGTGTGTGTGTCCCACTATACCCTTCTGTAGCACGCTCCCTGCTACACGGTGGGTCTGTTGAGCACAATGACGGCAGCACACGGTTAAATGACGGTTTGCAACAATGTTCTTTATTTGTAAGGAGTCGGCCTAGCTTGGCCGTGTGCTCTCCGTGCTCGTCCCGAGCTGTCCTCCTCGCCTCCGTCCCTACTGTTGATTAAAATACAGCTGTAAGAGACCTAATCAGGATCAGTTTCAGCTGCGCCTAATTAAGTCTCTTCCCGGCACCGTTCCCTGAACCACTCCCACACTCCGTCCCCTCCACAGCTGAGCCACCCACGCCCGCCACCACACCTTCCAAACCATGCCTCGGCAGCAAAGGGGTTGCAGCTGCGAGCACACATGCTGCTGTAAATTGGTTCGGATGAAAGTCGTGCAGGGCGGGCTTGACATTAAAAACCTGAGCATGAACCACACCACTTGACAGCCCTTCCGACGCTCCAAAGGTCAGATTATATAGTGTGTGTATAGTGTAAATGGATCCAGTTAGATCTCATTGCAGAACAAGGTTTTTTTTGCGCTCCAGAAATCTGGAAGTTTATTTTTTTGGGGGTTACATAAAACCGAACATTTAAAAGATTTTCGTACGCTCTAAGAGTTGCGTATTGTGCAGAAATGAGCGAAGAAGGGAACACACAGGACTTATGGAATACCACTGAGTGGCATGTGTTGTGGAGGGGGTGAGGTTTTCTTTTTCCTCTATTTTATCTGCAGCGAAATCACTACATTATGTTTGTGGGCAGCTGTGGGGCTGAATCAAAATAAAAGTAAATGCAAGCATAAATACTCTGGTGCAATGGACGAATCTAAATGTGTTCAATGTGTGCTCCTTGGGTAAAATCACAATGGAGTGCCACTGAGGTTTCCTAAGCCACACTTGCAATTATTTCGGATGGTCTTGTTTACATCCATAATGAACCAACGGCAACATTACATCCCTCAAGTAAGCACTTAAGGACTCCCCGCTCCTAAACATAATGAAGCTTTGATGAATACAGTAACTGCTGAGACGTCTGAGGCACTACTAAGCCCCGTATACCAGGGCCTCGTTCCCCACTGAATGAAACAAAGATCATGCTGCTGCAGGCTTACAAGTGTTGTTTGAACACCATCGGGATTGTTTCCCCTGGTTTCAGCGCAGCAATGCCACATCCCCGTTGATCCCGAGCAACACAGAGGACAATGTCGAATGACTGTCGCTGTTAAAAAAAAAAAAGGAAATGATCCAAGAACTAAGCCCCCTTTACAACCTACAAAAGAGCCACTGATTTAGATTTAGTTAAAGGCAGCAGAATGATTCTCAAAGCTTCTGGCATATCTCCATTTTCGCAATTTCTCTCTTTCTTATTCAAAACCTCCCCATCCTGTTCAGCACTGGCTCGGCATATCAACATAGGAAGTGATGGGATTCCTCTGTCGGTTTCACACAAATGAAATGTCACTCTCAACTTGTGGAAACATTTTCAGTAAAGAAATGTGTGTGTAGACACTGACCTAGTCTCTATCCAGCTGATCCAAAACGTTCTCACTCGCAACTCGTCAGATACGGACGCTTGGTCGGGACCCCTTGGCGTCACTTTTTAACACTGGGTTCCCCTTTAGCGTCATTAGTTTAACATGCAGGGTAGTCCTGATAGACTTCAATGTTGTGAATTCAAACACAACTACTTAGTTAGCTTTAGGGGGGGGGGGGGGAAATACTTCATGGTTAGGCTTTAAAAAAGTGTGTTTAGAACTTAACTTAAGTTACGTAAGTAAGTTATGTATGTGACGTAAGTTAAGCGCCTTACCTAACCTAAAATAAGTCCATGTTGACTCCACAGAGGACAACAGCGGTCTTCTGGGTGAAAGTCCTGTGTTTGTTGACCCATCCCTCCATGCCAACCTCCTCCCGATTCCGACGTTGTTGCTCTTTAAACTGCGACACCTGACTTCCTCTTTTACTCCCGTCATAATTACTACGGCCACTAGAGGCAGCCCTGCACAGGCAGAACTGACGCTAGAGGGGTATGTAGAGCGCCACAGTTTGATGCGCAGGGCCATTGAACGAGCATCCGTATGTGACGAGTTGGGAGTGGGAACGGGCCGGCTGATCAGCGCCTATCAGGCAAACCTGAGATCTGTTTTCCTCCCAGTCACTACTGTGTTCATAATGCATGTCATAGAAGAGCCGAGGCCGACCCTGACCCCTCTCCACGTCACATTCAAACTTAAAAACGCCGCTCCGCACGTTTGTGTGGCTAGCAAACAGCCGGAGAAGCAGAGAGAAGACATTCCCAGTGCAAAGATAAACAGCAAAAGGAAAACAGATGAAAGATGATGTGAGCCAGCTTGTGTGTGTGTGTGTGTGTGTGTGTGTGTGCACGTAAAAGGGCTGTGAAACTACAGTACACGTCCAGTTTCAAAACTGAGAAAATAATATCCTTCCTCCTGATTATAATCACATTTTGTGGGGAATAAATTCTCCCAGCCGTCCAAGATGTCGGCTCCTCCTCAATGCGATGTGAAACATTTGCCCGCGGGTTTTATATGATTTTTTAAAAATAGCATCCAAAACACCTCCAAAAGCAAACTTGCATCCACCGGCTCCAGAAAACATGCAGCTCGCTAAACAAGTCTCTTTTGTGAAAAGAGAGGATGCCTGAGGCGGCGTTTTTTGCCAACCTCATAGCATGTTATTCAGACGACGCCAAATAAGGTCTCCCGAAAGCGCACGGCTAGGCTAAGATAAGCGTGTCTCTCTTCGCTGCTTTTCTCCCGAGCTTGCTCTTTCCCTCCCAGCTGGGATCTCTAGGAACATAATACGCCACTTGTTGGATATTGCCTGACCGTGGTAACATGAACACTTGCCCCACGTTTGAAAAGCTGAATCGTGAGTTTTTGAGGTTTTTTTTGCACTTCAGAGAGCTCCAGAAGAGTCCTGACCTCCAAGAAGGGAGCTGGGGAAGGGAACACGCCCCCCCCCCCCCCCCCGCGCTTGGCCTCCCCCCTTGGCTGAGGGGGGAGGGGGAGGGGCGGGCGTACCAGTCTGACAGGGCTGCACATATTGTTGCATTTGCACACGCGCGCACCTTATCGCACACGGAGGTGTCATGGTGTTAAGTGCGCTCTGTCGGGCCGCGTCTGCCTGCAGGAGTTTTCAGGTTTAAATTCCCCCTGTGCGGGTCTGACAGCCATTACGGCTCCATCAACCCCCCCCCTTCTACTCAAGCATCCCCATGTTTTAGACTCCTCTGTGGAGGGCAAACAGCACAAACAGACAGCAGTGTTTAGCTAGGGCTGAGGGGAAGCTGGTGAGGGAAGTCAAGGTAAACAACATTCCCTGCAGCCTCCAGTGAGCCAGAGACTGTTAAGCTGCTTTCTCTGTGTCTCTAAAGAGGAAAAGGAAAAAGGAGGGGAGGGCCGCTTTCAAATCAATGACTTTGAGGGGAAAGTTTCAGCCTGAACTCCTCTGAGCCCCTGCAACCAGGAGAACATGGCGGGGAGAGAGGCTTAAGGTCGAAAAGGCTCTGAAACTTTATGCTCCATGGACCTCAAAAACACGGTAGTCATAACAGAGCAGGCAGCACACGGCGCGTGTGTCATCTGCTCACCACACCCACAACCTGAAGTCGTGTTAAAGCAACGAGGAAACTGAAGAAGTAAACGCTGTGATGCTCGGCTTGGTTTTTATTCCTTCACCTCACTTTTGATGTAATGTGTGTCGTCCCCCCCCCCCCCCCCACAACGGACGTCCTGGCCGTGTAAGAGAGAGAGAGAAATAAAACAAACGGGGCAGAAGTGTGCTCATGCAAAATACATACAAGGATCTGGCAAAAGCTTGCACTCTAGCATACATTGGCTTGAAAATTACCATCCGCATTTTGTCATTTTCATCAATTTACTTCACAGAGTTTTTCTCATGAAAGAGCCTCTTTAATACAAATAGCCGGCTGAAGCTGTCTACAAGGATTTACGATCTCGGCAAACAATCCCCCAGTCCTTTTGGGAGCGATGTAAAGCTTGTTGATTTTGTACCTGACACGAAATGAAGCACATCCGTATGAAACTGCGAGATACCAAGGGTGTATGTCAAATGGAACGGCGAAGGGTGATTCGCCTCTCAGGCTACAAAGTTCTCTCTTCTCCTGGTATGCATCTCCTGTGAGAGCGAGCACCTGAACAAGGTCCGATCTGAGGGGGCCGGCAGGAAAATATGTTGGCAGAAGATTTACACGAGAACTTGTGAATGACTGCAGGTCGTGTCCAAAACAAATCCAAAGTGTTACATTTAAAGATGTTTGATACTATAGAATTGAATTGATTCCGGACCATATTTGAAGGCTTTGAAAAGGGGTGAACTGAAAAAACTGAGACGGGTCAGTAATGTGTTTTCCAGTGTGAAATACTTTCTCTTCTGTGCTTGATTTCCCCCTGTGAAGCTTAAGGGACTGGGCCATACACCATTAAGTGTGCTCGAGAGGAAAGTTACTTTGGAGTAAGAGAGACCTTCGCTCGTTCGAAATCGTATACGACACGTGGGTGAACATGTTTTGAGAGCTTCTCAGTGGCACAGAAAAGCTCTTTGAAATACAGTTGCAATAACAAAAGAGGTAGTTCCAGATTTTGACACGGGGCTGTAAATTAGACACAGGGCGCTGTATCAATCCTCGATAAACCCTCTCCAAAGCTATTCAAGAACTTTTGGGGATATTGTTTTAACACATTCTCTCTCACAGAAGCCTGTATATCACGGAGCAGAACACTGCAGCGCACACTGAATCCAGGAGATCGACAAGCTCTCACACTGTAATGTTTCCTCCGGGGTCAGGCAGGTAAGTTTGCGGGCCTCCCTCCTCAGACCGGCTGAGACCGAGGCCAGACTGAACAATGAGGCAGCCTGTGTTGTGTTTCCATGTCTGAGATTAAGAACAACTGCAACGCTGGTGCAGTTACGTGGCCTTCGGTGATTAAGCTCTTTAAAAGTCCAAAAATACATTATGGAGTAGTGTTGCAACTCTCAACTGGTACATTAATAAGGGCAAACACAGAGACAGATTAAAAACGGTGGCATGTCACACACACTCACGCCCCTACACATGCAGAATTTCAAATATAGACACACACACACACACACACACACACACACACACACACAAAGAGGGCATGTCCAGTTTCTGTCATGGCTCGAACTACAAAAAGCATCCAGCTTAACGACTTTTGTAAATTGGACACAACTCTTTCGGAACACCCAATGTTCAGTCCAGCTACCAATTATAGCTAGTGTTGAACCACATACACTGTAACGGCAGATCAAGCTAAAGTACACCATTTAACCTCTTAAGCCCTGAGCCGTTTTTGAGGTCTCTGAGCGAAAAAGCATAGCCCTACAAAACTGACCATAGTTCTGTAACTACAAGGTCGATTTTAATAATTCTTGTTGATATAATCAGATCACAACACCTGTGAGATAGTTTAGATAGGTAATATTGTGTATATGTTGCTGGTTAATATAGGAAAATAAGAAATTACACAGCTGAAATTGAAAATATTCAGCTTCGCCTGGAAAAATGCACTTTCATTGATAAAAGGTTATTGAAATAATGCAGTATAATCCCTAAAAACGTTACCAAGTCATAGCATAACTGATCAGTAGTTATTACAAAATGGTTAAAGTGGAATAAAGTGGAACAAAGTGAATAATAAGAGGTTTTAGTCAGGCGAGGTCATCATTTTCGAACCAGCTGTTGCTGCTCTTACATTGTACTTTTATACACTATATAACTATATATTTCACTTTCTTTATCACTCATATGATTCAATACATCCAAATACAGATAATAGGAATCATATTCATATTCATAACATCATCAGAGCCAGTTTTGGCTGTCATCTGTAGGATTTTCTCACTTCATGTGTGTGTGTGTGGCTGGATCTCAGCCTATCCTCGGTCGATTTCCAAAAACAACCCCTCCTTAGACGCGTCACAGGCTTAGGAAGACTCATGCCAAATTCGGTGGTGATCGTCAAAAGATTTCGTACAATAAAGTTGCCAGAAGTGAGGCGTGTACCCCGGCGGAAATTTCCGGTCGCCGGCAGTCTGACCACTCGCCCAAGCCCCCTTGACCGCTCTTATTCTGGAAACAAGTCGGAAGTCAACAGTATGCAGTTGGCAGCAATGACTACAGCTTTGGAACGGAAATTCCGCGACGTTATTATCCATATTTTGAGAAAACTTGGGCGCATACCCACGATTTTCTTCGGCGAAGTTCAGCATGAAGGTACGTTTGATCGCCCACCACGGTTTAGTGTTCGTACGGATCGTAAAAAAGAAGTTAGTTACGTGTTCCGCCACGTGTGCTAATGCTAATAAATGCATTGCATGACTTGGTAGCCGTTAGCATGAGGGTACAAACATTGATTTACTGTACTCATAACGCCGATTTCGGGCCAGGATTTGGTGCGTTTATGCCACGATATTTTTCTGCTTATATGAGTACCCTATATCTGTGTTGGGAGTGTGGCAGAAGTGACTTATATGATGTTGTTGTCCACACGTTGCTCTTTCATCGAAAAAAAAAAATTAGCCACATACATGCTACTGGCTAATAATCATGCTATTTTCCGCATTTGAGTTTTGAGGGGTTCTGAGCCCCAGAACCCCATTTGGGGTTCGCTCGGGCTAAAGAGGTTTGAACATGGGAAAAAAACTATCTGGCTGCAGTGGCATAACCACTTCATAATTTATGTCGCAGTTGTTATTTAGGAGGGGGAAAAGGATTTAAACTGGCTGCGGCCACAAAAAGATTTCTCATGTGAAAGTCCTTCTACGTGAAACTACAGAGGGAGATAACAGTGTTTTTACCCCAAAATGCTGAAATACGGGCACATGATCATCTGTGACAAGACATCAATTACAGCGTAATCTCCACATCACGGTCAGAGACGAACATAAACAGGCCCTGGAGCTGAGCATGGAAACAGCCAGACAGGCTCAAATGTTAGACAAAACAATGCTTGTTTCTTTTTTGGAGGAGCGCTACACAACTGCAACTATGAAGAGAGCTGGCGGATGTAGCTTTACAGGGTCGGGGGTTTGTGTTGGGGGGGGGGCATTGTTTATTTTAGCCTTCAACAGCTCTGACCCGACTCTTTGGCGTGAACCATATCGCCGCTGCATTCTGCCCTGATGTCCAGGAACCGACCTTAGCAACAGTTACCCCCAGCTACAGCCCTTTGACTTGTGCTGTAATGGCATCTAGGGTCTACCGGAGAAATGGCACTGAGCACACACTGAGCTGTTTGCGTTTCTGAATTCCCATGACGGCTAGAAAGCGGAGTCATGTTTCCGCCGACGAATAAAAACCCACTTTGTTTCTGCTCCATCGGTCAAAGGCTCTGAAAATAGTCACAGCTTTTCAAAGTTTATTACTCTGTGTTTTTCACACATGTCTAAAACAAGTGGGGCGGGAGGCCAAAGGGGCATTTTCCGTAATTATGCCAAATGTAGTCTCAAAAGCACCAAATAAAGCAGATAAATAACTACTTTGTAAAAAAGTATGGCGCCATGAATCCAGCTTACCTTGACCACCCCTCTCTCGTACATGGTAATAATATTGTTGGGGTCCAAGGACAGCTGGTACAGGGCCACAGTCGTGCTCTTGATGACCGCCTTGTCCTTTGACTTGAGGTAATGCACCAGGGGGGCCACGGCCCCGGCATCACCGAAGGACGCCCTGTTGCTGCCCCACATGCAGCAGTGGCCCACGGCCTCAGCCAGGTGGTGACGGAGCCTGTCGTCTGTCTGTGGAGAGGAGAACAGGAAGCTATTGGTCCCCAGCGGCCTGTCTTTACAATGCAGAGAATAACAAGCTCCGCTGCAGCTCTGCAAGAGACTCTTGGCAAAATCTTCTATGTTCTTCTCATTAGCTGGGTTTATGCAGCATTGAGGAGGAAAAGGCCAACTAAAATCCATTGTAAAGACAGTCATTTGTATATGGACAGTAACCACAGTGTTTTTTAATAGTAAAGCCTTGTTGTTTCTCTCCAGCAGTGAAGTGTTCTTACCGTGATCATCAACTTGGCCAGCAGCTGGACAACCCCGAGATCAGTGAGGATCGCCAGATTCCCCTCGTCTCTGGCTATGTTGGCGATGGCGGCGCAAATGCTTGCCAGCACCTCGTTGTTTGTTGACTTCAGCAAATGAACAATCAGTCCCAACCCACCGATGAGGGAGCGCACCATTTCCCCTGCATCCTACAATCAAAGAGTCTGTTACTAGCCGGTGCTCTGTCAAAATGAACGAGGAGGATGAAGAAGAGGGGAGGTTGCGTAATGACTGAGGAAAGAAGGAGATGCCCCGCAGGCATCTTTAAGCAAGGCAGACAAAACAAAGGACACTAAATAAGTACAAACAAAGTATTTCCATCAGGCAACAATCAAAGTCCCATCAGTGGAAAGCGACCAGCAGAACTATCTTCATCTGTGTAAAACAGATGCTTTCAGAAATAACAACACTGTCTCCTACACCAGAGCTGTGTTGTGGATCTGGGGCGGACAAAGCAATAAGTTTGACATCTCTGTCAACCTCTCTCCTCCTGTCAGCCTAACTTGTCATAATGAAGTCGGCAACATAGAATTTAGAGCTTAGGGGTGACGTTTAAAATGTTTGCCTCGGACTGAAACACAGTGTAGACTCGAGGCTTCATGGTTTGAGTTCATGGCACCAGCTGGCACCACAGGCCTCTCAGCCACTTGCGGGGCGATGCCCACCAAACCAACGAGCTCGCAGGGAGCGCTGGGGGAACCACAGCGGAAGAGCCGGCGGAGACGCCGGCTTGGCACATCAGGCCACTGTTTTAAAGTCACGACTCCAACGCATCGCCAGCCACGGGAGAACACATCAAGGTGACCCAAGTCTGTAATGTTCAGCGCTTTGAAAATAGAACAGGAAATTTGTCAAAGGGGGGGGGGGGTGCCGGGGCCAGGAGCTGACCCCCCTGACACACAGGAAGCCCTTCCTCAGGAATACTGATGTCGGCTGGCCCGGGAGTCCCTGCGACAGAGGAAGCTCTCTCAAGCCACCAGCTGCGATAGACTAGCCAGAATCTCTTTCATGGCCTGGACGGGCCCCCAGATCTGAAAACCGCAACATTATGAGGCTGCACACGGAAAGGCCTTCCTCGCTATCCTCTCCCTCTCCCCTCCTCTTTACCCGGGATGAAATGAAATAGAAAACACATTATCTGCTGTGCGTGATCTCAAGCTGAGAGGAGGCATGCCAAAGTTGGGAACTGACCCTGACCTCCTTCTCCGGAGCAATCAGACTTCTATAACGTCCATGGCTATAATGTAAAAGGAAAAATAAATCAAGCATCTAAATGCGACTCCGTGTCCGGGCAAATTAATGATACACCCCATTACGTGCGACTGGGAGGGTTGTACTTCCCTGATTGGAGAAAAGAGATAATTGAATGATTCACTACTAAGTCTGTACGGTACTTGTATGGTACTAAATGAGTTTAAGTTGTGGACCTGTGGGCACAGAGCAGCAGCACTGTATGGAGCATCCAGCAGATGCATTGATACCACGTCTCTCTCATAAATCCACGATGGAACTGCTAACACGAACCACATGGGGTTTTTATCTAAATAACGACTGCGCCGAAGCAGCTGTATCAGGTTCCTCAACTCCACGGGCCGAGAGCACTATTTAGCTCTTGTCATTGCCCCTGTCCCAGGAAAATCACCCAAAAAGCATGTTCATGAATTTCCCTCAAAATTGGCACACTGACGTCCAGACAAACATTGTCAAACTTTGTTAGCGCTCAATGGAGGGTCCGCAGTCGTCCCCCGCCCCCTTCTCGCTCCATATGGTTGCCATGCATCATTTTCGCTACACTTCTGGGCCAGAGAAATTCCAGCCAGAAAAAAAAAAAAAAAAGAGAGAGAGAGAGCTTCACCCCCAAAGACACCTGTCTGGGCCCAATATGTCTGTTTAAACTTAACCAGATTGTTCCACTGACAAGCTGTTTACCTTAATCACAGCGATAATCTAATAGAACAACATTACGTTTGTCGTTGGAAATGATACAAGCGCACAGCGGATCAAAGACCTGTTAATGTGGAACTGGAATGAGAGTTGACTGACAACACTGCTGAGTAAGATGATGCTGAAGGCTTGTGACAACGGCATAAAGGAGTTTTTTATGTTTTAAAACAGTACTACACCGATTTAGCATTGCACTCTTATAACAAGATATCGTCTAGCCTATTCCTACTTATCCTGGCACCTACATTACCCACAATGCAACCTGACCACTGACAGTAAAGTCTGAGATAATGTTGTTTCGATTTCAATATCGGCGAGTTCACGATTCTATTCACTGATCTGATATCACTTTATCATATTCAGCTCCTTTACGCTGCACAGGAACAACAACACGCGTCACTCACGACCTGATCTGAACATCCTGCCCAATCAGTAATGCACATATGCATATTAGTACTACACATCTGTGGTTAAACACTGTCGTGCAGCCTGTTGTTTCCCTGATAATGCTGCATCGTCAACAACAAATCTGCGTTGAAATCGTCAGGAGGAGAGCTAGCTAACATTAGCTCGTAGCAGTCGGTGGGCAGCCCAGTCCTGCTTGGCTACATTAATATGCATTCAAGCTCTATTCAGCATTGGGTGAAGGTAAAATGTATCTTGCTGCAGTGCTAAAACTGCGCGCAGTTGGCAACGTTACAATCACTGAGAGCAGCCTCTCTAAACATTTAGGTAAATCATTAAAGAAAACAGTGATACGTCAATACAATACATAACTACTAGGAACTAGTAGAGGAACTAGTACTAGTACTACTAGGAACTAGTAGAGGGGGAGTGAAACGTCCATGCAGGTCTCTAATTCAGAGAAAAGAATTCAGTCTGGGGGGTGGTGGGTGGATGATTTACGCGTACATGTGGATTTGGATGACGTTAGAGCTGATCCGTACGATCGGTAATTGGTAACTGACGATACACAAGTTCGGGTATCCGAATCCGTATCGGAACATCTCTAGTCTGGGTGTGTTAGATAATTTAGATGAGGAGTGGGCCAGCTCCCACTGGAGACACAAAAGACTTATATGATTTTACATTATGAAATAGTACTCACTAAGACTTACAAACAGGCAGTGGTGAGGTTTTCTTTAAAGAAAATGCTTCCTGTTGATGGACCTCCAAACGTTTAATTGTATTCTACGCATTTCCAAAACTCTGTAAGTGGTATTCATGACCATGTTGTGCGTTTCTCTGCAAAGCATTGGAGCAGTGTTTTCATTAGGGAAGTGGGTTCACAGAAACTATCTGGTACCCTGTGCTCTGTGTGTAGATTGTGTCTCTGTAACTAGTAGCATGTTGAGGGAAGTTTTTCAGCGAGGAAATCAGAAGCCACGGCACAGGATATTACTCAAGTCTTTCTCCCTGCCCTGCTTCCCGATTGGCCAATGTCAGTGTGCCAAGGCGGCTTCTCTGCTTCGTATTAGCCCGGGGTTCATGTAAGCCCCCTCTGACACAGCCCTGCCCCTGCTAACCTCCCAGCAGCAGCAGGTTGGAGGGAGAGCTTAGGAGACAAGCATGGTGATATAAGCAGGCTTCTGTTTTGCGAGTGGGATAACCCTTCATCCTGAAACGACACGAACCCCGCAGACCTCTTTGATTTAGGGGCATTCTATGTGCCTTTGGTGTGCTTCGCTCGCACAGGACACAGGACGGAGGCAGAAGACAAATGTACCTTTGCATTCTTGATGCATGGACAAAGGGCCCATGCAGCACTGGCCTGAACATCTGCACTGGGGTTTTTCAATAAGGACCACACCAGACGGACTCCATCAAGCTCGTCGATGATCCTGTAGGGAGAGAGGGACAGAAAGTAGTATGAGGTAAAATAGAGGGAGGGATGAACAAGGAAAGAATAAACAGAACTACATTATGATTTCATTCAGATAAAGCATAATTATCTGCTTGAACGATTTAAGAGGAACTCATTTGATCATGTTTGTTTCCCGTCTGGTCCAGCGGCAAGACAAAAAGCGTCGATGGATTTCAGCATTTGTTTTTCATCACAACTTGCCTTCAGTCCTTCTCAGTTCCTCTCCAGACCTGAAACTCACCCACTGTCTGCTCACTCGAATCACTCTCCGTGGAAATGCTCAGCATTGCCAGGGCCAGAGGATAGTGCTTCATACACAGATGTATAAATAGAAAGTGAGACAAACTTACACTTTATGTCGGTGGCTTGTTTTTCAACCAGAGCCAAAAAGAGGACCTCTTTCCAAATCAAACAGAGCCAGAGACAGGTCGCTCTATATTTCATTGGGCCCTGAGTGAAGTTTAATTAGGCATGAACTTTATTTCATGTCGCATACATGACTGTAGTCAAAAGTGCAGTCAGGGTCTGGGAACCCAAAGAATTACGCCACAGTGCACCCGTTGTCTGGTATAAATAACATGTAACGTGTTCCCCATGTGTGCTTCCACCAACAAGGCCGACATTGAATGCTGTCATAATTACTTAAACACTCCCTAATCACAGTATCTCCGTGACTGGCAACGAGCGAATACTCATCAGGGACGTCCCCTGCGCCATCTGTCTTCCCTTCGCACATAAATCAGTCTACAGGGATCATAACATCAGATTCCAGTCCACAGGGCCTCCTAAATCCAGTCCCGAAAACAAAAGTGAAGCGTCACATCATCCGCCAAAACAGCTCCGTCTTCCCATGAAGCAGGTATGAAACAGATTAGCAATGAAGTTGCAGCTGACAGTGATGGATTAGAGGAGGAGGCCGCAAAC
Organism: Anarhichas minor; assembly: GCF_050575085.1. Lineage (NCBI taxonomy): Eukaryota > Metazoa > Chordata > Actinopteri > Perciformes > Anarhichadidae > Anarhichas > Anarhichas minor. The sequence continues at coordinate 11,859,990 of NW_027466520.1, forward strand.
CCGGGAGGCATTAAACAACGTGTGTTCACTCTTGTAGCTACACAGGATCCTTTGGGGGAAGCGCTATGTCATTAACCGCACACTGCCTACTGGTTAAGAATGAAAACAAACACATGAGTATTTCATGGAAAACTTGAAAGCGATCAGCGTTTCTTTCTCTTTTTTTGGGACTTTCAGTAGTTATGGATGACCTGCATCAGAATGACGACGAGGGAATGATTGTGCTGATCAACAGAAGGCGGTATAAGAGGAAAAAAATGAAGTCATGTTAACTGGCAAGAATGTTGTAGCTGACTGTGTGGTGTACATCATCATCATATTTGTTGGCTCGCCAAATACCATCTAATTACTGGGGTTCTGGAAAAACAGGGTTGGAGCCGGAAACAGAGTTATGTTAATTGCTCAGCAAACTACTGTACACATACATGTCTCAAAATAAGCCATCGCCACAAAACATACACAACGCACAAGCGGCCGTTGAAATGAGAGCTTTCTGTTTACAGCCAAGTGTGAAGGCTGAAAAATGACACGCTCCGGCCGTCATATACATAACGTGAGAAAACACGGAGAAAGCGGCGAGCCGGCGTGAAACACTTCGCCTCTTGTGTGAAGTTCAGTGGCTTTATTTTGACATGCTTCGCTGTTTTATTGAACCCCTTGGGTGTTTCCTCTGAACAAATGTAATAGGCTCGCACGGCAGCATTAACAGCTAAGTAACAATGCAAAGTCAGACATTAAGTTGTGTTTGTGTCCAGTGCTAATTAAGAAGGATCTCGTAGTCCATAACAGCCTTGTAAAAGCAATGAGGCACAGATGGAAGCTCCACAATGTTCTGCAATATCGAGGGTGAGGTTAAATGAACACAGAACAAAGACTGCTCTGGACTGTGGTTCACTGTGTTGTGTTTTTTTATTCCCAGCCATGTAGTCTTGGACAGGGTAGGGCGTTAGGTATGCCTGTCTGTCCAGCTCAAGTCCTGACAGTGACCACAAAGCTATAGTAAAGCACTGGGAATTACACCACAACCATATTTAACACAGCAGGTACAATAAACAAAGCTTTTAAAATCTGTCATTAAGCCGAGGATGAAAGGGAAAATTACCTGGATAATTACAATTTAAAAGAACATAGATTTCTTTAAGCATCAGCCCATGACAGGTTAATGATACTGTGTTTAGATCCTGGAATTGGTGTCATTCCCTTATCAAAACATATGACACAAGAACATGTGTTTTTGGAGGTGATTCAGTAATGGCGGTGCGCAAGCCACTAACGATGTTTTAAGAGACACCTCACATGTGGCTGTTTGCCTTGTGTAAACTGTACTCTGAATGTCAAAGGCCGCGTTAGCTGGTTGGAGACTTACGCCATGTTGTCCATATCAGTAGCACAGGCACCCACCGCCTTGGTTACATTCACAAGCAGCGCCTGGTAAAATGACACAAATAAAAAGTACATGCATTCGATCAATAAACCCTATTAGACGTGTGGGTTGAAGATGAGATGAATCTTTATGCAGCAAGAGAAAAAAAATCAACATGCCTGGTTTCTTCCAATCAGCAGGTTAACTAGCGACTTGATGCCTCCACACTTGCGGATGGTGGCCTTGTTGGCAGGTATCTGGGCAAATTCTCCCACGGCTCCGACTACATTTACCAGAACTTCTTCGGGCTGATCAGTCAGGAGGCCAACCAGGGTCTCCAGGGCTTTGTACTCCTGAAACCTGTGGAGAAGAGGTGCAGGCGTGATATTGACTAATCGCTTCACGTTGTTTGGTTTTATTTCTTACATCAACTGATGGAACAAGAAAGAAGAGTCTACAGCTGTGCTGCAGGCCCAGCGGTGCTTTGAGCTAAATGCTAACATCAGCATGCTAACAGTGACAATGCTAACATGCGGCTGTCAAGCAGGTATAATAGTGATTAGGTTCACCAATTTAGTTCAGTGTGTTAGCGTGCTAGCATTTGCTAATTAGCAAACACAACACAAAGTACAGCTGAGGCTGATGTCTTTCCTGGTGTTTGGTGACAAATTGAAAAGTTGACCTCATGATGGAGCGAAAGAAAAGGTTAAAGGTTAACACAATTCATTCTGAGGGGGGAAATGAGTGCATGTACCAAATTTCATGTCAATCCAACCAACAAGTTGTGAGGACATTCTACTCAACACAACAAATGTCAACGTCATGGTGACGCTACGTATGTGAAAAGGTTCGGATATATCCACTGGGCACCATGAATGCCTGTTTCAAATTTAGTGAAACTTTGAACGTGGTGCCAGATGAACAGTCAGGGCATCATCAAAGTCATTAAGATTCATCCTCTGGCGACCACGAATGTCAGTGAAACTTCTCTGGCAATCCATCCAATAATTGTTGAGTTATTTCAGTCTAGACTCGAAGTGGTGGACAGACCAACAGACCGCCAATATAGCCATCCCTAGAGCCACACCACCAGTGTGACTAAAGATGCTATTAGCTGTAGCAGCTTCAGTGCCCTCAGCCACATGGGCATAGAGCTCTCACTGTGACCGGCACTTTTCCCACGGCTGCTCACAGTTGTCCCCTGTACGTACTTTGCATAACCAAAGCTTTGCTGCGGCTTGGAAACTCTCCCTCCCTCTTTTATTGTGATTTTTCCTTGTTTGCCAGTGCTATAGAGTGGTAAACTACAGTAAACATTTAAAAGGGATATAATGCGGTTGCAAAAAAACCTCAACAAACCTCTGATGTACAGTTAAGGTCTACGACTGTTTTTATTCACAGCTACGGTTGCTGGCAGCACGGGCCGTGAGCTATTGTAGATGGCCACGGTCATTTGGTTTTTGGTGAGTGTCCACCGACACACAGCCTATTCTAGCGAGTGAAAACACTGCTAATGAAAAGAGGAGCTGCCAACGTTAACTTCAGTGATGTTTCACCATAAAGGAAAACAATGGGTTTCCTATGCCATCACCGAAGTGTCATCCGCAGTTGACTACAGTAGAATTATCTTGTTATCGCAGTCAAAACTTTTGATAGATGAACGGTAAGTCGTGAGGATTTTTTTATGTGAAAACCAATCCCAGCCGGAGTAATTACGTGATGGCAAGAGTAACATCACACAAGGCTGCCTGAAGCGGCTTCTACTGCAAACACTGAGCTCCACACAGCTCGCTAAGGCCTGTCGGAGGACGAAGCAACCACAGTGGGGCTTCTGTGCAGCAGATTTGTTGATTGATTGTCTGCCTTTTCCTTCTCCCATTCTTCAATGCTAGTCACACTCGACTAAGTGCAGAAAGCCAAAATGCTGCCTTTTGTACTAACTAGGGCTTTGAGGAAGGCCCAAGTGAAAGTAACACATTTTAGAGACCCAGCGATGACAATGAAGAGAGAGATAGCTGCTCGTTCAACCTGAAATTGAACGGACAGATTGATCCATTTCATTTGAAAGGAAACTTAGGCTGAGCACAGAACTTTTGTGAGGTAGGGAGAAGTATCATTTGGAAGGGTAATTCTGGCTCATCATAGGTCTGGAGCAGAGGTAAGATGGTGGGGTAGTCAGGAATTGGAAGCGAAGCTCGCAATCTTCACCCCAAACATTACTGCGATGGCAAATTCAGCTTGAGACTTGGCAGTCGTGACTTTCCATTGCGAAGTTCTTCCCTCACTCTTTTACAGCATTTTTGTGTGACCATAGCACCTCGGTATACGGGCTCGAGGGACAGCGTATCAATGTGTCCATAAATCTGCTCAAAATAATGTTTCAGGGTTTCCAAGCAGGACTTTTGCAAAGGCATTTTCATGGCACACATAAGCTTGGCAGGTAAAGACCTCTCTGTTATATTCTATAAAAAAAAACACTCGCTTATGTGGTCTTTAAACAAACACACTTTAGTTATAAATGTAATTATATTTCGGGGCATCAATCACCTCTCATTTTGATGCATCATTAATCAGGAAAATGGTTAACACATGCTGCTACTTGTCTCGAGTGGAGGTCCCCGGACCTCTATACTGTCCAGACCACGCAAATCATCAGTGACATGAAAGAAAAAATGATGTTGTTTGCAACGGGCCACGAGCTCTGTTTCATTTGACTGTGTACTTAATGAAAGAAAGAAAAAATTCCACTCCTCTCCCTCTCGCTGTCGCTGTAGCAAAATATATTCCGAAATGATTTTCATTTCAGCGCAGCGCTCAGCTTATGATTGATTCTGAAATGAGCGCATGGCCCCCGAAACCCTGTTACCATTAGCCGCCTTTCCTTTTTGACAGTAATGACTCGGTCACTTCATCCCGAGCTTTTGCCTGACCTCGACATTCTAAGTGATTTAAATAAGCCTGAGAGAGTACGAAAAAAACAGATCCACTTACACATTCAAGTGTGCATTAAAAACATTCGCCGTGCATCATGCCGGTTTCCTCCGGAGGAGGTGGCCACCTTCACTCACACTCGACTGCCCACATCGTCCCAAAAAAACCGAAATGAAACATAAAACACACACACACACACACACACACACACACACACACACACACACACACACACACACACACACACACACACACACACACACACACACACACACACACACACACACACACACACACACACACACACACACACACACACACACACACACACACACACACACACACACACACACTGTTTTGTAGTGTTTGTAAATGAAGTGTCACTAAATGTGGTTTACATGTGACTAATGGCATCATCATAATTATTTCTGTTATTATTATTATCAGTAGTAATAGAAGTATTTTACATAGCAACAGTGTGACAAGTCATTACATATGGCAGAGAGCCTGTACTGGCAGCAAGTGTTTTAAACTGCCACATTAATCATGACAGTGTAGTTCACTTTTATCTCCACGCCAAGCTGCAGTCAATAGGGTTCCCTATCTGTGCCAATTCTGTTGTTTTTTTAAGAATATTTGATGTTAAATAAATATTACAAAGCTTGATTTGTGTACCGTCTTCAGAGTAAAAGACATGCCATTGGCTTTAATCATTTAAAGATAATAATGTAAACGCACAATATGTCTTTGGGGTAGCGAGGGATCATGGGAGTTGTTGTCTTCACCGCCATTGTCAGCGTCTCCCGGTCAGGATTCCCTCTGTGTTCATCGTTTAGGAGCTTTTTAACGGGAGCTAAATTATCCACAGGGCCCTCCTTCTCTCCAAAACAACGGCGCAGGTGATTAAAACCTGATAAAAACACTGAATAAAACAGTTTCACGTTAAAATTCAGCATTTTTTAGATGCTGTTTGACGGACAAAGGTCGCCCCGGCTCAGCTTGTTTCTCTGATAACTTAAGATCCAGATGTTTGATGACTAAAATCCTTCATCCGGTTAAAATGTATAGTTTAAAACAAGCAAGATCGAAAAAATAAATGGTCAAAATGTTCAATTAAAAATCAATTAATGACAGCTTCTGGAGGACAACCACGCATGTGCAAAGGGGATATGACGCTATTGACAGGAGGCCAAATGAAACGTACCATTACCTTTATTAAAATAACACCTTTCTCTGGGTTTGAATATTGTTGAACACATTCGGGATAATGTGAGTACACAATAAAATACATACAACTGGTCTTGTGGTTTTTTAGATATTCTAATGCTGAAAAGTGACATATTATACCTTTAAATAAATTAAATTCCCCTCATGATTTTCTCTGATGACGTGAGTTAAATAGACAGTGATCTGGTCGGATCCATCTTGCCTTAAAGGAATGTTATTGTCATGCTTCTGCTCCTGTAAAGGAATCCTCTCTTAACTCGATGTGGCAGCAGACTCTCAGTTCCAGTTGGGAGGACTTAACTTAGACTTTAAATGTAGGATATCATTCTGTCAGTTACGATATATGAAGTGAAGACAGATCCTCCTGAGTGCTACTGCTCCTTCTTGTATTTTTAGGATTCCATCACATTTTGAACTAAGCGGCGTTTGTGAGTCAGAAGAAAATCATTTTCACATAATCTCACCTCAGCGAAAGTACTCAAAAATGATTCAAAGACAATGTATTATCAGTTTCTTGGCTACAACGGGGAGAATAGGTTTTGAATTGATTCACATGTTACCAAGGTGTTAAATTACTGCATGTGGGTTATATATTATGTCCCCTGGCCTCACACTAAATAAGAAAATAAATACACCTAAATCATTCTCTCAAGGAGCACTAGTGGAAATGTATGGGGCTGCCAGGGCACGGTCCCCCGGCATTATTTATTTTAGAGGGAAAATGACTGACTTAAAAATCATCTGACACTAAAGTACAAGTCAAAAGACATTCCAGAGGTGTCACTGCCGAATGAACCAAGCCAAATGACACTTAAATAAACCTCTGCTTTACATGACAAATGATTAAAGGCTCCGTCAGCCTGCGTCTTCTGACATTAGAAAATCCCCATCTCAGGGCTGATTATTTCGACATGCCTGTGTTTGGTTCGATGCTAACAGGCCCCGACTAACGCATCACCGAAGTCTATAAAATCAGCGCGTTGACTTGAGCCTTCGCTAACGGGGGAAAAGACTGAATTCGACTCGCATAAAAGATCAAAGCAAAAAGAATCCGTTCAAAAACTTTACATTTCACGCAAGTAATCACTCTGACCAGAAACAATGGTAAAGAAAAGGCAGATATGACAGCAGCATACAATGAGAGTGGAAAAAGCGACACAGCCAGCCGTGAACGAATAAGAGCCCCCCCATAAAAGTAACATATGTGCTGATGGCATAACGACCATAATGCACGCAAGTCGGCGGAACCCTTTATTGGTGTTCTGTTTTCACATACTGCAAGACTGCTGTTAACCACATCATCTCAGGAAACATATTTTCCACAAGTTCGATTGGTACCATCCCCATTTCCAAACTTCGTTATGGTTAGAAAACGTTTCTTGGGAAGGACGTAGGCACTTTGCACCTTGGCTGCAACACAGAGGCAAAGGACCCCAATGTCCTGATGATGTGGTCGAGATCAGGATTGGAGGACCTGGTGGGGTTACAGGGAAGCCCGTATACAGCCCTGGGTGTCCATGAGGAAGTCAATTGTCAGACTACTTTGGACACTCAGTGAATGGATCTCTCCAGGACCCTGAGGGACATGTTCATCTCTGTGACCCTCAATTTCCTGCAAATGTATGTCGACTCCCCCCGCATCCATCCATTGTTACTGCTGGCCTCTCGCACCTGCAGTTCACTAAGGCAATGGATAATCGGGCAGAGACTTACCTGCAACACATGGAGGATCTGGCGGGATATGGTTCCGTCACGATCGAGAGCTTTGCACAGGACTTGGCCTAAAATGCCTCATTGCTATTAACCCCCTTTTACACTGGGGCTCATTAGACTGTTGATCCTGTGGATAATGATTGATTTATCTCGGGCACACTAATCTGTATTAACTAATTACAAACACATCCCAAAAGATATGGCAACAGTACGTTTTCTGTATCTCTGGTATGTTAAGTGTGGGCGTTAATATGTGTGTGTGTGTATGTGTTAATAAGATGTAATAAGTTGAGACCCTGAGTCCCGGCATACTTAGCCATGTTCTCCATACTGATGGAACACTTCCAGATGGCTCCGGTGGCGGCGGCCAGGAGCTGCTTGTTGTCCGCCTTGCTCAACAGCGAAACCAGCGGCTGCAGACCTGAGTACTTGCGCACCAGGTCACGAGTTAGTTTGTCCTCTGCACACTGCAAGGCAAAAGAGAGGGTCAGGATCTACATTAAGTCATCTAGAGACATAGTGTATGAAAGATGATTTTCCTTTCTCCTTTCTCCTTTTCTACGGAAGCCCTTCAATGGAAAGTGAGAGAACAACATTTCTGGTGATCCATTTTCTAAGTGTAATCTAAATTGCTTTCCCTCCTGTGTTTAAGACTTAAGAACGGGAAAAAACGGTTTTGACAGGATAATCATTCCTTTTTTTATTTTTTTTCTCCGTGAAACAGGAAATAGAGGCTGAAGTGCAACACTACCCCGTGTTCTAAAAGGCACTAAAAGCAGTCTCTGATTATTATCATTAGAAAAATGATCATCGCGACTGCTTTCTTTATTGCCTGTTTCACAGAGATGAAATGTCTTTTAAGAAACTTAGAAAGATTGTCCAGACAAAACCTTTTCACAAGGATCACCAGAAAATGGATCACACACACATTCATTTTTCGGGGGTTTCCGTAATTTTCTCTAATTTCTGTTATAGACTTTAGGTCGATGAAAAAATTGTCTACAAGCACAGAAGTGTGGAAAACAATTACCTTGAAGATTGCGCTGGCACAATGCATTTGTAACTCATCGTTGTCACTCCTTAGGTTTTGGACCAAGTCCTTGATCATGCCCTCAGTCTGAATGGCAACCCTGAAGCTTTCCTATAGTGACAATTAGCAGACCACATGAACAACATGGACTAATCTCATGTCACATATGTACCGGTGCTGTTTTTTATGATTCCAATGTTCTCCTAATTGGTTTCATATGGCAAGTATCATACTTCTCCCACCCTTAAATATTTCATAATTTTATATATTATCTTTAATAATAAACATATTACATCTCTTTTATATGCACCATTGTTGGGATTCTGCTCACCCTGCTGCAATGGCTTTATGATAGTTTTAAGGATAAGGCTGTCTTGTATCAGACTTGACAACTTGTTCCACATTCAACAACATAGAGTATGTGCCCCCTCTCACCTCAGAGGCACACTCCTGCAGGGTGCCCACCACAGGAATAAGCATGTCCTCATGTCGGGACTTGAGCAGGCGTCCCAGCAGAAAGACGCCCCCGGCCTTACGGATGGCCTCCTTGTTCTTGGTGCTCTTGCTGCAGCTCCACAGCGCCAGAACCCCAAAGCGAGCCACTTCCACGTCCTTCTCCTGGTTTGCAGTCAGGCTGGCTAAGTTGGGGACACAGTCCAGCAGCTTTACCTGAGAAGAGAGAGAGACAAAGACTAACATGTGGATGGGTGGATAAAAACATGTGCAAACAAGCAGACAGACCGCACATGTTTTAGCAAAAAAAATACTCTTCCATACAAGCAGTTACACAAACTCAGTGAACTTGACATCAATTCAAGGACTCTGAAAAGTCGATTGGAGTAATAATGGAGGGCTCCAGATGAGAATCGCAAGTTGTTGGCCGTGATTAAGGGTGTAATTAAAATTCTATTACCACTGAGTCTGCGAGGATGAAACAGCCAGGGATGCTAGGAATGGAAAACTGTCAGGATAGATGTTGATGTTAAGCCTGAAAAGCCCAGTGTGACGGTTTATGGCCATCATTCAGGGTTCTAATCCATAGTTCCTGGCCAGTGAGACAGAGCAGGCAAAGCTATTACACACAGTGCAGTTCAAAGGTGGTCTCATAGCGTGAAATTAATCTGCCTCCGTGAGTGACTTGCACATGAGAACATCCGATTTGGGGCCGAGGAAAATATACAAGGCATGGAGGCTTTAATCACAGATCTCTCTGTCAACAAACATGGATGCAGGTCAGAGGATGTAGGGGACATTCTATCTGTTTTACCACGGCACCCACTCTGCTCTGTTCAAAGACCGGGTGAAAAAGGACGGATGGGCCACTATCTGGAAAGTTGCGTACAGTGTGAAAAGGGAATGAATTTAAATTGCTGTGCACCAAAAATGTAGTTCAGCAATCTGGATATGTGTTTTACACTTTGAATAAATAAGCAATGGTAATATGTGGATCAAATCGAAATAAGGCAGCATCCTGTTTTCCCAAAGGTTCCAACGTGTTTGTGGTTTAGCACAAAAAGTTTTCAGAAGTGTTGTAACGGAAAATCTGCAATCGTAGGACACAACGTTTTTATAACATCAATACAGAAAGATCAGGTTCTGGTCTGCAGTTTTCTCTCCTGCAGCTCTTCATTTTAGGATTACAGAGACTTTTGAGTACATTTTTATAGAATAACCTTAGTTTATGATGGCCTTTGCTTATGCTCACCAGTTTTTTGATACCGTCATAGCGCCTGACGGTTCTCCTTGCTCTGCGGAACCTGGCCACGTTAGCAATGGTCTCAGCAGCTAAGGCCCTGAGGTCCTTGACTGGCGAGTCCAGGATCTTCACAATTCTCTGCAGGCCTCCCATGTCGACAATGGTTCGACGGATTTGCACGTTGTGACTTATCTTCCTCAGGATTTTCAAAGATCCAATCTAAAAAAAAAACACACACACACACACACACAATAAACTTTAACACTCAGTAAGATATTTGAAAAAATGATTTATGGAGAAGAAACTGTTGTGTCTATGCCAACATGAGGCCTCCATCTGTGCGAAGGGTACATACAGCGATATCTAGTAGCCAAACATTCACCCACATTACTACTAAAAATAGACAGGGCGAAAAGCCACAATAAAAGCAGGTTTAAAAAGCGCCCACAAGTCATTTGGCGCGCTGGAGAATAATTGCTACCCTGTGTCTTTAAAGGCATCCTCTCGACACAGCACTAGCGTTTCTGTAACTAAAACACACACGCCTCTGTTCATGCCCGCAGGCCATCCAGGTCCAGCTTTGGCACAGCTACTTACTTTGCATTTGACTTCATCTGTATCCAGCAAGTTAATGAGGACTTCAAGGCCACCTACGTCCCGGATGGCCAGTTGGCACGTCTCCTGCATCAAATTAAAGTCCATCATGGCGCACAGAGTGAGCACAGTGGCCGTCTGGTCGCCTACCTTTTGCCAAACATGAATGAAACATGAATGAATGAAAAAGGGAGACAAATGGGAAGAGAGGAGGACAACATTAAACAGTAAGCATTTGGAAAAGGGAGGAGGATACAAGCCTCCCCCACTCCCCCACCCTCCCTCTCCCTCTGTTGTTTCCCCCCCGTAATACCACTCCTGCTGGGGCCTTTTTGTCTATACCACATCCTGGTAAGTGTTTGGCTTTGTGTCAGTAAACACTGATGGAAAGAAACAACTTGCTAACAGACAACAGCGCCAAGACATTGCCCCGAAGATGAAAACGAACACTATTAGCGCTAGAACCCTGTAACTAAGGATGAATTAGCATTTAAAAAAGCAGATTATCTTTTGACAGTAGTTATATACACACATATCATGTTAGACCTGCACCCCAGCAATTAGAAACAGTAGCTACAACACTACTAAGTCAACAAGTTTTTTGAGGGCGGGGGGGGAATCTGATCGTTGATTTAAAGTCAAGTCCCTGAAGCAGAAAACAGATTTTTTTTGTTTTACTGCCACACTATGTTCACTAAAAAAAGATAAACCCAAAGATTTTAAATTGCATGTGTGGGCAAATCCTGAATCGGACTTTATCTTAGTGTTTTCTCCTAAATTTAGTGTCCAAATACATGTTGTCCTTTTTCAGATTCCCCTCACAAGTCATAAATCCACATAATGTCCCAGCTGTGGATGGATGTTGACAGCATTACGGCACTTAAAATACCAGTCTTCGGGTTGGTGCTTTGAGATGGTTCAAATACCTTCCAGGCAGGCAGCAATGGTGTTTTTATATCACCATATTTAGTCTGTATCATGCATAACAAACTTTGCTGACATCCAATGGTTTTGATCATGAGATGGGATGGGGAAAAATAATAAATCGGTAGTCAGATAAAACAGAAGCTCGTGACACGCAAAAGCAACAGTTAGCTGCTGTAACTCTAGGCCTGCTACATGGCTTTGATATGCGACACTGAAACGTCCAGTCCAAAATCTCCTGGCAAGTAAACAATCAAATATTATCCCTTCCCTGCAGTGGTTTGAATGTGCCACAGTTAGAGTACTCATCCAGTGGATTCAAGGCCGCCTCTACCGTTCCCAGCTTCAGAAGCCTTTATTAGCTGCACACTTTTGCAAACAATTTGAGCCGTCAGGACCGCCCTAAGTGGATTATTTCAAGCGAACATAAGAATGTAACACGTCCTGCTATCAGCTACCCATATGAGTAGAAAATAGCCCGTCACTATGTAGAAGGCTGGGGCAGTAATCTGTTTCATGCAGCTGTTGGAGGGGCCAGATCATCAGTGTAGACCTATGTCTGAAGTGGTGTTTGATCATATCTCACTGGCAAAGCAGCGCTCCGACAACAGCAGGATAACGGCCACATGTGTTCTCCATATCACGGCGCTATAGCCTAAATGTGAACCATTTGCCTATTAACAGCAGTGGATCTACGGCTTCCTTTGTCTCCTCCATTCTCACTCTTCAAAGGACTCGGCAGGCGAGGTTCATACCTTGTAAAAACAACCGAGAAAAAAAAAAAAAAGAAGCTATGTTTCGGAGTGATAGCTGGGAGAACAGAAAACAGATCATGTGCTTTCATTTTTGTTGGCTTTGGTCTTGAAGTATTGTCGACATTCTTTAAAACATTGACAACATCTGACAATCTTTTATGGTGAAAGATCTTTCACTCTCTGAGCATGATGGGGCAGACAGATGCTCAAAGTGGAACCAATTCAACCACTATGTTGATGAATGTTTTGGTAGGTTTTTCTGGCTATTCTGACCCACAATCCTTTACGCAGATGAGCAAGGGGGTCAAAGTTCAAGTTACTATGTTATGAAAAAGTAGTGTGTCGCAATTGAATGCATACTGCATGCAACTTTTGAACTAAAAGTAAAAAGAAAAAGTATGCGATTTGGAACGCAGCTTTAGCTTAACCTGTTGGCATGCTAACATTTGCTAATCAGCACTGAGCATATCAGCTGAGGGTTACACAACTGTCCACATTTGTAACAAATTTTAGAGCAAATTATCCAAGAGTTGTCGAGACATTTCACTCTGAGCCAAAAACACCAACCTCATATGGTGATTCTAAAGTAAAAGACAGTGGATCACCAAAGTCTTAAGGGCTCATCCTCAGGAAATCATGAATGACAAGCTATTTCCATAAAAAAGTGAAAAAGTTGACTTGCTAGTGGCACTAGACGAAAAGTCAGAATATCACCAAAGTCATTAGAATTTATCCTCTGAGGACCTTGAATATTCGTATCAAATTTTGAAGACTGCATCGATAGTTGTCAAGATATTTCACTTTGAACCACAGCCTCATAGTGGTGCAAGAGGAAAAGTTAGGGGGTCACCTAAATCTACTCTGGGGACTATGAATGTCTGCACAAAATGTCATGGAAATCTATCCAATAGTTATTGAGATAAGAAAGTCTGAACGTGTGGATAAATGCAAAATACTAAAGTAGAAGAAGTGACAGAAAATGAATAGCTAATGACAGGGTGTATTGCAAAATATATCCCTAAATAGCAATACTTATGCTACTACAGTCACCTCTACAATAACACATCCCATTAAGACAATTCATAGGAACACCGCTATGGAATTTGCAGCATGCTATTTATGACGATAATACTCATTACTCACAAGTTTAATGGCAGCTCATCTAGTAATGATCAAAGATAGTTGTCTGATGGAATGACACAATAAAAAAATGGATTTAGAAGAATTGAAGCAGCGTGAGGGATCAAATTCCATTCAAGAGGTGAACTCAACATCAGCCACTTAAAGATGCTTTACGCATTTTGTCTCTTCCTTTACTGCAGGTGTCTCGGCCTGACCTACTAAATAGCCGATGCATTTCCCACTACTGAATGGAGGTCTTATTCTTGTCTGGTTCCTCTGGAGCTGCAGACACAAGCTGCCCTGCATGAGCCACTCCAGGCCTATAAATCACAGCACTAAGCACGTGGGAGCAGGGATGGGGTTAAAAGGGCTGTCAATGGTACCCGGGTGACCTCAGGCCCTTTTTTCTGAGTACAGGGTTTTTTTTTTTTTTTTGGTCTATATTTTATACGTGAGTGTGTGTTTTGGCTCGGACTACATGCCAGCGGGGCTAAACGTGCATATTGAGTATAAGTGCTCAGATATATAAGAGCGCATGTCTGCAATGCTGGACTGGTGACAGGTGGACTCGGGCCACTGCCAGAGCTTAGTGTAAGAGGGAAGTAGTGGCGTCTTGGCAGAGGTCGAGCCAGAGAGGATGCATGAGGTTTCATACGTCTCTGCAGTCTGCAGCAGACTTAGAGGGAAGGCTACTAATGACGAGAACAAACCCAATCTCCTGCTCTATAATGGTAAAAGGTACTGTAGGGATATAATGAATGATTACTGGTTGCTCCTAGCTTCATATTTGACATAGGATCTCCTATAACATAAAACTTGATCACTTAATAGGCCTTTCTGTCATAAAATGCGTGCAGTGCGCGCTGAGCAAACGTCTAGTCGGGTCCTTGGATTGAAAAGTGGCTTAACTCATGAGAACGCAATGATGCAATTATTCTCCAGATTAGACATGTTGTAAATGCATCACAGGCACTAAAAATCTAATGTTTTAATTGAGTGCTGTAGTTGTTAAAACAAGTATCAAAAAAAACTACATAATTAGCTTAGAAATTCACTTCTGTTGAGGAAGTGAGCCAGTACTGGCTCTTGCACACTGGAGACAGGATTAGTTTTAGTGTCGCAATTAGCAGAACGGTTCTCATGAGGGGGGGGGGGGGGGGGGGGGGGGGGGGGCAGGGCAGTAGTACTGTGACTGCCCAGCAGAGGGGGAGCAACCTTAATGAGGGTTGAACTCAATACCATGTGTGTCAAGGGCCCAGCTCAGCTTGTTTAGCTGCAGCACTTTTACATTTGAGGTAAATGTACAGCAATAGAAACACAAACTTAAAGCAATGGAGAAAGGCTCCGCTCACAGGGACACGCTTTAAAAAGCAGTCTGCTGAATTATTTCATTGTGACTGTTCAAGAAAAAGAGGATTAAAAAGTCATCCGCTCAGTAAAAAGAAAATAAATCAAACTATGAACACTCGGTATTGGAATGTTTCATCAGGTAAGTAGTAACATATTGTGTATCAGACACAATATTTACATCTGCGAGAATATGAAAATTGTTTTCTGTTGAGAAAGCCACAGGCCGACCTAACTGATAGCAGCTGGAGAACTTTTCCTTTTATTTGAAATGACACAAAATACTCAAATAACATTTTGTGGCTTGGTTGCTCAGCTTACCGCTTGAAGTGATTCAGTCCTGAGCAGTAAAACAGCTCTTTATTCTCTTTTAGCAAAGCTGTCCTGTAACTTGTTTCCAGTCTGGTTTATTGAAGGCCTGCATGCCGTACGTATATATCTATATTTACAGAACACGGCCTTTAAAATGTATATAGCTTCAAATATAAAAGTATGACCAAATGTTTGCTTGTACTGTGGCACTGACGCATTACAGACTGGGATTAGGAGGATGAATTATGTTATGTCGGTGTGTTACAGACACACACATGTAAACGCATGCTTTCCTAGACACAGACTCAAATCTGCATGCTGGAATTTTTGCGTGCGACCATGTAAACCGTTTTACAAGCACAGATCTCCAGTCATACGAGTACAAAAACAAACACATCGGAACCCTAGGCAAACATTCCTCCATAAATATCATTAAAACACAAAACAGAACATCCGTGTGTCGCTTTATGAAAGTGTTCGACTTCCTAGAGTAAAGACGGCTGTCTATAGAGCGAGGGGAAAGGGGAAGGGGGGGGGGGGGGGGGGGGGGGGGAGATCTCCTCCTAAAATAAAACAGATATTTAACTTGGCTCATGGTAAGTTTCAGAGTCTGATGGTAATGATATTATAAAATGACTACTGGACAAACCCCATAAATAACTCTGCTGTGTGGTTTCCAGACAGATAGAACGCTGGGACATGTTGGTTACTGCAGGGCTGCATATCATTGAAGCAGGAACACACACACACACACACACACACACACACACACAAGCCTAAAGCTCACACCACAATCCTGCTGAAAAGCACAAAATATACAAACCAGTGAGGTTTTTTTTTTTTAAATCTGAATTTGCCTCTTTCATATCATTTACATCTTCTATTTTCCCTCTCTGGAAAGCAGTAGCTGCATGCTTTCAGAGTGGGAATTTCCTCCCATTATATTCTATTTTGCTAAGCTATAAATATCTATCTGGAGATCTTAAACTTTACAGCGGTGTAAGATTTACTCTGAACGATCCTATTTGAGCCACAGAACACAAATCTGCTGGTGATATCAAGAAATCTCGTACTGTGTGAAGATATGCAGTGCGGACTACTATTACATGCTGAAATAACATCAAGCAATTCAATTTGAAGCAGCATTTAAGGTATTTTTCGCCGTTAAATAGAAGGGGACAGCTTTGCAACGTGCGAAAAAGCAGATTCCTGTCAAAATAAAGTAAACGCAGTCTGTTTTAATAAAATCGGTCTGAACGACACTGTCCAGATAAATAGATAATAGTCTCACTGAGTGAGTAAGGACGGACGATCTCGAAGTCAAGTGATCGGAGGTGTTCCCAGCCAGTCTGGGTCAGTGGCGTTTTCCTAAATTTGCTTGATCCTCTTTTCTTTTCCTTCCATGTTTTGACACATTAATATTCACCATATGCCCTGTCAGACCTATCACAGGCGTGCTTCATTTCCATGCTTCTGCGGTGTGGGCAAACAGTGCGTACAGCTGCTCCGGTGCCGTCAGACAGCTCTTTCCCCTGCGCCTTGGCTCACATTTGCAACCAAACAGGCCTGTGTCAAAAAAAACAGGAATCCACGAGCAGAGCCAACCACTTCAATAAGCATCTCCCTACGAAGCGCCGCTTAATAGAATATATGTACTTTATCTGATCTGACATCCTCTTTTTTTTTTTACTGAGTGGCACCTAGATATGACTGAGGTTTGATTGGAAAATGATACCAGCTGTTCAAAGTTTTCCTGCATTGCAGCTCTGAAGAGGTTTTTGAAATTTGAATACTGACTCGGGACAGCATCAAAACTGTTGAACAGACGACTGGAAAAGAGCATGGACGTTACTGCTTCCTGTCAGCTGTGGCCTGCCGTAGCCCGCATCTGTACGGCTCTCTGTACGAATCACTATTTTGGGGTTGCAATTCATCAAGAGGAAGGAAACAGTGGTGTGCCAGGTAACGTTCCCCTACCTTGAGGTACTTGACCAGTTCCTCGATCTGCCAGTATTCAGGAGTCAGGTCTGTGTTACTCTCTGCACGGCGCTCTGGCTGCTCCTCCTCCTCCTCCTCCTCCTCCTCACTCTCAGCTGAACTCTCGCTGAAAGCGTCCACTGGCACGGATGCTGCTGGGGTCTTACTGCAAAACAATACATAAAAAGAGCAGATAATAGTACACTTTCGACCGCAGATAACGATCCACAAAAGTGTGGGATAGTGTAATGAGTAAGACAATACATAACCGGACAAAAGGAGGGAGTATGATATTGTTAAATCCCTTTTCCGGTGTTTTTAATGGGAAAAACAGCATGGTCATCCCACACAACGAGACCCATTAACGATTTTGAGATTCAAGTGTCAAGTTTGAACTTCCTCACAATCTAAGCAGCAGGAAAATAAAGATCGTAATAATGTCATGGGAGGACTGGAGCCGTCATCACATACAGAGGGCCATTGATGCAAACAGAAGTGCAGATGGCTTTTCCGAGCTGCTCGGGCCACTTGGATAACAGTATGCTGAAGGTCGGGAGCTGTGGAGCAATGAAATTTGGTATATACATATTCAGATGGGGCCGCTGAGAGACAGTTCCCATGTACGCACAAATAGCATTTCCAGGGGAGCGTAGTATCAGAAGGAGCCAGCCCGGTACGAGGGAGAAACATGAGAAACACCGGACACCGAACGAGGCCTACGCTCTGTCCCGGGTGGTGTGCAATTCACATTCACTGTGACTGAGTGAATGAGCCCCGGGGGTCTTTACTGCGTGTAGGCTAACCGGTGAGCACCAAAGAATGCTATCGGTGAACAGCGGCTATGAGTGGATTTATGATGCTAGGAGCCTGTATGCATTGGCAGACGCAAGTGTGGAGACAGCTGAGGAGGTGTCGCTGCCAAGAGCCAGAGGAAGAAAAGACCTTTACACGGGTTCTTCATCAGTACAATGGTTAGTGTGAATGCAGGTTACACTTTCAACAACAAAACTTGTAAAATGACACTTCCTATCAGTTCCTAAATCTTGTATCCCCCCCCCCCTGTAGAAAGTATTCCTTACAGATTGTGATAGACTGCTTTGGGACACTTACATTTTGTGGGAGGACTGGCGTCCAGGTAAGGAGGACACAGAGAAGTCTGCTTTCATCTTGCCCTTGGCTCTCGCTCCCAGCTTTCTCTTCTGTATTTCACCAGACTTCTCCTCTCCGGAGCTCTTACTCGCTTTCTTTTCCTCTGCTTCACTATAATGATGTGAAATAACGAGTCATTACGCCTGCTTCTATGTTGAAAATGGTTATTTTTCTAACATAATCATTATTTAACAAGCACATGTGACGGAGGCTTTGGCATCGCCGTCGTTTGAGGCTCATCTCCTCAACAAGAGGAAAGTATTCCTTACAGATTGTGATAGACTGCTTTGGGACACTTACATTTTGTGGGAGGACTGGCGTCCAGGTAAGGAGGACACAGAGAAGTCTGCTTTCATCTTGCCCTTGGCTCTCGCTCCCAGCTTTCTCTTCTGTATTTCACCAGACTTCTCCTCTCCGGAGCTCTTACTCGCTTTCTTTTCCTCTGCTTCACTATAATGATGTGAAATAACGAGTCATTACGCCTGCTTCTATGTTGAAAATGGTTATTTTTCTAACATAATCATTATTTAACAAGCACATGTGACGGAGGCTTTGGCATCGCCGTCGTTTGAGGCTCATCTCCTCAACAAGAGGAAAGTATTCCTTACAGATTGTGATAGACTGCTTTGGGACACTTACATTTTGTGGGAGGACTGGCGTCCAGGTAAGGAGGACACAGAGAAGTCTGCTTTCATCTTGCCCTTGGCTGTCGCTCCCAGCTTTCTCTTCTGTATTTCACCAGACTTCTCCTCTCCGGAGCTCTTACTCGCTTTCTTTTCCTCTGCTTCACTATATTGATGTGAAATAACGAGTCATTACGCCTGCTTCTATGTTGAAAATGGTTATTTTTCTAACATAATCATTATTTAACAATTCGTGACAAGGGTTCAGCGGCATTTTTTTTTTTTTTTTAAAGCAATTGAGATACTTTTATCGTGAGCCAGTTTCTCCTCAAATGGGTATAGTTATCACAAGGTGCAGCTGCAACAGCTCAGCCCTCGCTAGATCTATTTATCAATCAAAGACCATATGTGACAGATCTTTTTGGGGATTGTTTCTAAGACTTTTTCCCAACATTTCTGTCTGTAATAGGGCAGAAAGGGTTTCCACCCTGTGAACGTATCCATTAACGTAATCATTGTGTAATCAGGAACACTTTCACTTGCCCTTAAAATATGAAAAACCATATAACGGTCTCAGTGTAATGTGCGACTGCTGGCAGACACGGCGAGCACATGTGACGGAGGCTTTGGCATCGCCGTCGTTTGAGGCTCATCTCCTCAACAAGAGGGCCCCCCCCCCGGTACGCGGTAGCCTGAAGATATTTCAGGGCACATCTTAACGGGAGGAATCATCACATACCCGCACAGAGACACGAGACTCAGATTCTTCCACCACGGACATAGTTCATATTTCTTCCCGCCGCCCGCCTTGTTCGGCGCATGCTGTTGCCTCGCCTTCTCGTGCACATTCTTTTCCTGTTGCTCGTAAGACCTCTGGGGTTGGCCCTGTTCCTCCGCATCAACCGGTTCCACATGCTGGATCTTTTGCGTTGATGGAAGTTCTTGAACTGCAAAATCCTGTTGGTAAGTGGAAAAAGACAACGACCGGAGAATGAGAGGGGGGGGACCTCTTTCAATTTGCACCGAAAGTCTAGCTGTGAGATGTACAATACATGATTGTTTGTAAAAATAAACGTTTGTGCCCCGGTTGTGCATTTCTCTGAATGATGCTTATTAAAAGTAAATACTCATTCTGAATGTATTTTCCACCTAAAACCTGGCAGCTTGGCACAGACAAAGCAGTGCCTTTGTGTCACGGTTATTCACTTCTGATTTGATTTTATTCTGACGTCTTGAAGGTCTTTGTACCAAACTTTACAACCTACATACGAATGCCAACAAGACACATATGAATGGTTTGCAGGCGGGAGAATTTTTAATCACAGACACCTGCTCAGCAGAAATAGCTTGTGATTTGTTATTAGGGGGCTCAACCGTTTTTAAAGGGCAGGGAAAAAGAATTAGGAGTTAAGTATTTATATGGCTCGTATCGCCAAGCATGCCCGAAGACTTGTTTTTCATAAAACACAAAGTGACCTGCCATTGGAAACATACAAGTCAACTCACCGCAGAGCCACAGTCTGACTTTATTAGCCAAAGCGACCTTCTTTAATTCTACTGTATGGGACTCCATGCGCTCACACAGAGGGGAACATTCCTTGACATGCCACGGTAAAAAGTCCTAATACAGGCGCCTCTCTGCTTCTGAAAACACTCCAGGCCTGGACAGAAATGCTTGGACGCCTACATTTGTAAACTCAAAAAAACATTTTAATAGCAGGTGATATTCAATCCCTGGCACTTTTCTTATTTCTTCATTTGACTCCTAAAACATAAACTCCAACTATTTACATGTGCTTGTGGCTCGACTAGATCTAATTACTTGATTCGCACTGATGGAAAATCAGCCGGGCAGCAAATGTGAAGCCACCGGCCACAAAACATCTGTCAGTGGCGAGATTCAAGCGGCCTCTGCTGACTGACAGTGAGGCGGTCTATATTAATTTCAGGATGTGAATAACAAAAACAAATCTCTTTTTTTCGCTCTTCAGTGAGCGTCTTGTGCATGCAAATACGCCGCATGTCCAATTCCCAATCACGCCGCCATGTCAAAACAAATCCACAACACCGAACAGAGAGGGCGAGTCTGCTTCCTCCCCGTGTTGCAGGCCTCGGCTCCTTTTGGCTCGTTTGATTGAGGCTGTCTAATCTAATAGAACTGTTCAAAAAAAAAAAAAAGACCTGCTTCCTCACTTTGGAGTCGAGCAGATACGTTTGGAGATTAGGTGTTGTTATCTTTGGCTATCGCCTTCCACGCTTTGCAATCAGGGAACTGAGCCGGAGTCATGCGAGGTTGTGTTTCTGACGGACACCGCCCGCTGTCGCTCTCCCTGGAATTAAAACTGGAATGGATCATGTCCACGAGAGCGACCGCAATTACTTAATATCTCGGACGCGGGATGCACGTTTGCGCCGTCTGATTGCTGTCGTCAGCAATCAATCAAACGAGTTTCAAAGCGCTGCGTTTTCCCCCCCGTTGACCCCCATCATGTGAGGGTGATTAGCTCGAGTGGAGGCAGGGAGAGTGAAACAACGTTTACGGGACACAGCGAGCCACATATCAAAGGAGTTTGAAGAATCCAGAAGAAAAAGATCTCGACAATGATTTGTGCCCCCACAAACTGGTTCGCAGCGATTTTTACTGCGGCTGTCCGTCATTTTTTTTTGATGGTTCAGACTCGAGGCATCACTCTTCACACAGTAGGGCTCGTAAAACATAAAAGCCTCAGTGTGTTTTTTTACACGCTTCAGCCTGGCACTACTCATTGGTTTATTAAAGGCTTCACTAGCCCCATCCCAGCTTACTGTACCACGGACCAATGACAACTTCACAGATACAATGGAGGCGCTATTCCACTGTGTATGCTGCACAGTATAATCTTCGTGAAGCTTCACAATCACTCCTTGTTCACTCAGTCACTATTCCCATAAGCTAGACACTCAATAGGTTAAGGGTCATTTTCTCATCCATAAAATAAAGAGCGTAGCAATGTGGAATTGTCAGCTGAAAGTAGTAGTACATGGTAAATGGACTTGTATAAAGCTTTTCAAGTCTTGCGACCACTTAAAGCACTTTAATACTACATCTGAGCCAATGCTCAATATAACACTAAAGCAACAGCTTTGTGCTGCGTTTCAGACTAAATTAAAGCTGCATAATGCACAGCTTTCCTCATTTTGTTTTTGTGTGATCAACCTGCCACATACATGCCATGCACACTACTTTATTTTCTGTCCATATGGTGCTTACATGGTGGATGGAAGTGCACCATGCAGTGAATAGGAAGTGATTTCGGACACTAAGAGTCTACAGCCACGTTAGCAGTGCTTTAAGCTAAATTCTGATGTTTAGCATTTGGTCATAAATCTACGAAGTCTTGAGAGGCAAGTCAGACAAACGAGTCTGATCGAAATTGTTTTCTCTCCTGTGTTTATGACTTCAGAACAGGTGCAAAAATGCTTTCGCCAAGATATGTTTCAAAATAAGTTCCTCAACAAAAGAAATCATCTGTGAAGCAGGTGAATAAAATGTGTATAGTGTTTGTTGTTGCAATACTCATTTCTGGCCACAAGAGGCTGAAGTGCATCACAACCTCGTGTTCTAAATAGTTTTAAAAATAAATCATGTTTGCGTTCAGTTTTAATTTACATAACCTGGTAACACACAATATTGTCTTGTAATGTTTCTTAATACCTTGTGTTTAGCGTGCATGGAGAAATAAAAAAAACTCACCTGGAAGAAAACATTTTCAAACAATCTGTCAAAAGGTTGTTTTTTAAACTGCTTTCACAGATGTGAAAACTTGCAGGTGGCGTTAGAGGAAAAGCCAGGAAATCACCAAAGTCAATAGGATTTAATCCTCTGGGGACCATGAATGTGTGTTAAAAACAAATGGCAATCCATCCAATAGTTACATAGAGACATTGAAGTCTGGACCAAAGTGGTGGACCACCTGACTGACATTTCCATCCATAATGTTTGCAAATGAATGTCTGTTAAAGACAACTTACATCAATGTACAGCAGTGATTGAATAAATGAATCCTTGGGACAATTCAATAAGCAGTTTTGTTTTGTAAAAAGCATTTCTGTTGTCTTCTGTACTGAAGGCATTTCTACTTACAGAGTAGTTCTGTGAAATCTTCTGGTTTTGAAAAAGCATTGAGAAAAATGCATCTCCGTGTCAATCCAGTTGACATCAGTAAATTCTATGAATCAGACAGTTCTACTGTATATTTCATTGAGAATGACATGATAGCAAATGGAAAACAAAAATCTATAGGCCTACTACGATTCTTTAAAGACACGAGATCGATACAAAGCGGGCAGCGAGCGGAAGGTGGTCCGTAGGTGTTTCGATGATGCTACATTTTCCAACAAACATCAGCGTGAGCAAAGAAAAAAAAAAAAGAGATCAGATTTTTAAATGATTAACAGATTTTTGGAGCACAGCTGGAATCTATTATTGAGGCGATTTGTTATGTCGTCAAATTACTAAAGCAGGAAATAGCACTACTGAATAAATCACGCGTTTTGCAGTGTCTGGAAATGAGCGCGGGTGTCCGTCTGTCTGTGCATGCGTGTGTGTGCCGGGGGGTGGGGGGGGACGGCGTGCTGTTTTGATGTTGGAACAAGGAGGAGGTCGGCTTCAGAAATTTTTCAGCACAGTGACAACCAGACACTAGCTCACTAGCGTGGAGCAGCACAGACACTGATTACACAATCCTCACTCTGTTTACACATGTGAGTCACACGCCGTCAGCGATCAAATCACAGGTTTCGGAGAGAAGGACCTCGTTCGTGGGACAAAGAGGCATTTCAACACCCACGCGTTCCCGGCTATGGGAGCTAAAACTCAAGGCTACGAAAAAAAAAAGAGGCCTTAATGCGTTGATGTTAATTGCATCTGCCCTCGTGTTCCACTGTACCTGCTCGTTTGTGTTCCCGGCAAAATGTGGAGATGTGCTCTTCAGAAGAGTTCCCAGGTCCTCGTACGTATCACTCGCTCGCTCGTAGCCGCTCTCCTCCCCCCCCTGTTTTATGCCCTGTGAAAACACAGTGAAAAACAGCTTCATTAATTCTAAAAACCACAATTATAATATGACCCACATGTCGGCTGGAATAGCTGAGGGTTAGAAAGCTCGGAGTATCTCCAGGCAGCCTTTAGCGAGGAAGTGTAAAAACCATGTAAACCGCCGAATTAGGTTTAAGACACTGCTGCTCTTTGAGGTTTCATTTGCATCAATGTCACCCGTTTCGGGTTTGAGGTTGTAGTTTTTTTCACCTCGGCCGAACCATTTCCAGGTGGAGAAACAAGAGGCAGGAGGCCTATGGCTTGTCAGCAATGTCAGGGAAGAGAGTGAAAGGTGCTGCAGCACGCAAAATCCTCTCTTAGAGATGATTGCAAACACATTCAGAGAGATTCCTGGAGTTTGGCAAGTATTTGGAAGCTCCGTATGCAATAGCACACTTTTTTTTGGGGGGGGGGGGGGCGACACCTAAATGCCAGATAGGAGATTTTCTTTTTACCCTGCAAATTGAAGGTATATTTATGAACATAATAGTTTGAGTTTGTCCCCTGATCATGAGTAGAAACACAAGCCTTACACAGAGATTATATTAAGAGACTTTTAACAGCATCAGAAAACATAAGTAACTTAGACTTTGTTGTTGTCTAGTGATGGCTTATTTTGTATCGGCAAACTTTTCTTCAACTTTTGTAACGTTATTGGTGATCTGCTCTTAATGACTGCACAGGCCCAGTGGTTGAAGATGTTGGACGCTCTACATGATATTACTGGGTGTGGTTGTCTTGCAGACCCACTGCACTTTGTTTAAACACCGCATCCAGCTGGAACAATGTAAAGGCGGACTTACAAATGTCATAAGTGATTACTCTTCGTGAACTCAAGTCAGTTTTTAAGGATGTGGACAATAAAACTCTTGCTCCTAAATGTATTTTATTTCTTGTTTTTTTTATTTTGCTAGTTTTGGAAACATGTAATATAAACTAATATAGTTTAATCTACTGCAGGTTATAACACTGACTATGGATAAGTACCTCGTATAACCCCACTTTAAAACAGCCAAACTATGACTGACTGACTGTACAGTGATGGATCAGAAATTACTTTCCAGCATGTAACCTCCATGAACATCTCCTCACACAGAAATAGGACGCAATATCGGGTTGACTGTTGCAGCTGATCCACAGTCCACAGTGCTTCATCTTCCTCATCTTACCCCGTTGAGAAAGACTCCAGCTGTGCTGCAGGTGATGTAGAGGGTCTCAGTGTCGCAGGGCTCGATCACAAGGTAACAAATCTCATTAAGGGCCTGTCTCCACGGAGGGGCGCGGCAGCCGTTTGAAAACACATAATCTAAAAGAAAAGCAAGGGGAAAAAAAGATGGCAGTTTGGAATAATCTCGCAGAAACCTTGACGTAAATGTAATGTAGCCTGACAGCAACAACACGTCTGTCTCCAAAGGAAGAAGGAAACAGAGAAAAACAGTGGAGCAAAACAGAGAAATTATCACAAGTGCCTGGACCGCTAAAGAGGATGACGTGGCACACCGATGAGCACAGGTCTGAGAGGTAGTTTCACTTAGTAGTGAAACTATCATATTTTACGGCTGGTTGGGAGAGTATTTTCATCGACTTCATAGAATTCAACATGAGGACTTGCTTCCACCACTTGGTGTGCACATGCTTTGTGAGGCCTCGATGAATACGAGCACTGACTAACGACTTGGTAAACTGGAATCTGACAAGACATAATGACTTCTGCGGCGTCAGAACACAGACCTTTTTTTTTTTTTACGCTTTGGAATATCCAGCATTAGCGTTAATAGCAACGGCTTTCGTTGCAGCGCAGTGAAATGTGGGGAGATAATTCAAACCTGATGTGTATCGAACCGACTTCAACACCCTCTTTTCCCCCCCGCTGCAGAGCCGCTTCAACAGCTCCACTTCACTCTTCACCGCGCCGGGGTCCAGCCCGACTCGTCTGTGATGAAAGTGCAGAAAAACAAAACAAAACAAACGTCCAATTCGTCTCATTCATTCACGGTTTCCCTTTTTGTCTAAACCCGCTGCTTCTTCCAATCAAAAACAACCACATGTTGCAGGGAAACTGGTTAGGTCTTGAGTGGAAGTGGGGACAGCCGTGGAGGATGGATAGATGATGGAGAAGGAAGAAGCACCTACCCGTCTATCTCTTTGAGGCACTTGCTGAGGAGCTGGTTGTCCATATTTTGGAGCAGGAGGAACAGCTTGACCTTGCCTTGATCCCCCTCTTTGTCTTCCAGACTTAGCACATCTGTGTGGGCATCATGTTTCTCCAGGACGCTGGCAAAGCTGGGGCCAAGAATCTTAACCACGGGGTCTCTATTTTCTGAGTAATGAAAGAGGTTAGCCATAGCGAATCTTCAGATTCAGAGGCCGATCACCCAAGAATGAGAGCTACAATTCAGTAGGCCTCATATGAACTGTGTTTTTCCTCTTTTTTTAATGTTTTTTACTACATTAATCATGTATTCCCGTCATTAACTTATCTTTTTTTTGGCAGCAGACCTAAACTAAATGCATATATGTAAAGAGTCACCAATGGCAGCATAATTGCGTGGTTGTAGACAAATAAATGAAGTCTGTGGGTTATGGAGGTATGTTGGTGGCTGGACTACTTAGGATGCAAATTGGATTCAAATCACCTCCTGTGTTCATCTTGCTTACCTTCGAGACATGCTTGAACCTCCTCCAGCTTCTTATCATCTGCCAGATGAACTAGTCTAGAGAGCTGGCTGAAGCTGCGCACATAAACAGTAGCAGGGGAGAGCTGCAACAATGGACGCCCTTCGCTGTCTTTCTCGTGGGACTGTACATCCGAGTCACTGAGGAGAAAAACAAAAAAAACTTTTATCCATATTATTACTTTTTCATACTAGATTAAGTTTTTGTACTTCTCCGCTTCCAAGCTACGGGATGCAACGCACACACTGAAAGTCGACCAGAACTTCTGATGGAATAAAAAGGAATGTACTCAGTCTAACTGAAGCTAACTGATTAATTATAGCCTACTGCTTTGACTAAAGCCAAGGTAAAATACATTTGGACACCATGGTGACAGCATATCCTGCACAGGCACGTCATACTGAAAGCACCGGCCAACCAGCTGCCGGCCTCATGATTAGACCAACCTGATGTCATAGTTGGTTTTGAAATCAGATGCCACTAAAGCGGTACTCCACCGGAGAGGCTCCTCGAACACGTGCTCGGCCTCCTGTGGGTGTCGGGAGCTGAACTCCTCCACAAAGCGCAGGACCTCTTTCAACAAGGACTCGTTCATTGGCGTGAGCTCAAGTTTGCCAGAGCTGGTCCACTGGGCCGCCCTCGTCAGTGATGACCCCATGGCACCGGCTGGGATATTCTGAAAGTAAATATTACAAACAACATCTTAAACAGTGTGTGGCTGATGCTTCTTAACTTTACACTTTTGATAAATTTTGTGCTCGGGGTCCCATGTGGAGATACTAAGAAAAAAGGCATTCGTTTGATATATTTTCAAAGCTGAAACGATTAGTAAATGAATTGCTTCACAGACCGACATGAAATGAATCTGCAACTGCTTTGATAATGCTTCTCAAGCGTGAGGATTTGCCATTTTTCTTTTCTCTTAGTGAATTGAATAATTTTGGGGGTTTGGACTGAAGTAGTTGGAATCTTCAGTAGCTCAAATGATGAATTGAGAAAATAATTGTCAGATTAATTCATAATAAAAAAAGAATGATTTATTGCAGAACTATTACATTTTCTGTCAAAAATGAAACAAGCTGTGCTTAACATGTGTGTAATGTATGCTTATATACCATTAAGAAATGGCCTTTAATAGCATGTCGTACTAATATTTATGTGACAACTTAAACACTGCTAAGGTTTAAGATCTTCAAAATGGGTCAAAGAACCATGAAAAGGTTTAGAAACTCGAAAATATAATATCCTAAATCCTTAGGGCTTGTCAGTCAAGCACATTCTAACAAAACTATAACCCTATCACCCTATTTCACCCGGGCTTTTACCTTTAAGTAACTGTTGTGAGACAGGTGTTTTCTCACAGCACACCTGTGTTTTGAGAGAGCTGGTAACGTTATATAGAAGGGCTACACTCTGCATTTAAAGCGTAAATATGAAATAAATAAATAAAAACTAAAGTTAGCTATGATGACGTTATGTTCATGGTGAACATTTTAATGTTGGGAGTTGACAGTAACGTATTTACTTTAAATTAACTTAACGTTTTTCTAGTTATACTGTTTGAATATTTGCGCACATAGCGTTAAGTCCCTCTTTACGTTAATGTCAACGTTTAGCGTTATAGCTAACTGTTAGTTTACGTTATAGCTGTTAGTTTTACGCTTTAGCCCCGTTAGCACAGCTGATAAACAGCCTCCAGCTAACGTTACTACAACCAGTTACCACTTCCCCTCGTCAATAACACACGCGGTACATGTTTCTGATAATTTGTTACGTTTACACATCTACATTAGAGCAAACTTACCGAGTATTTCGAGCTTCTTTTCTATTTCAAAACTTTTACCGACAGTTTGCCCTCATAGGTATCCATGGAAACCACACATCCACACAGCTTCATCCGCCTCCGTTGGCTGTTGCTACGATACAACCAAAGCGAGTTGGGTCAAAAATGACCAAAGCCAAACTTTGAAATATCTAAATGTAAACGAAACTGTATAACTAACATGAGTTATTTAATAACCCACTAGGTGTAACTTAACACGTGCAATGTGGTGCAATGCAACACAGAAACTCTACCTTTACTGTGTTGTACTGTGTTTCTTTTCTTTTTTTTTTTGGACTGTTTGGAAAGCAGCATATTGATTCGTGGATTGATTTGTTACATGCACATACAATGTGTACAGTGACATGCAGGGTGGGTGGAAAATATATGTTAGGAATACAAATACAAATATATACAAATTATAAATATATGTGCACTAACAGCAATTGCAATCTACCTGTGTGAAGTCTAACTTTGGATGTGCAGGTGTTGGGACTTGCAAGGCCAGAAATTCTAAAATGTCAAGTTAAACGTTGTCATAATAATAAAAATCCCTGTTTGCTTTCCTTTTAGAGTGTCTACATGACCGCGTATTTGAGAGCCTATTTCCTCTATCACTACTGGTTTGGCAGTGTCCTGCAGACAAACATTGGCTGGTGAACACTGTCTATTTGTGTGGATACTCTCTGTTTAGACACAGAATATGAGTTCACTCAGTTCAAAGTTAATAAGCCTTATTCTTGACATGGAAAGTCAAAGGTAAATAAAAGCCACCAATACAGACATCTGAATGTTCAAATAGCAATACCTATAATCTCTCTTTCACATGTAAAATGAGCACATTTCCCCAAATATCCATTTAAAGTGGATGAGGACAGCAACTTTACATGGTGGCTGAAGCCCCCCTAAATAATTTATTTGAGAAAAGTTCATATTTGTGTTGTCAAATTTCACTATGACCCTGAAATTCTGTCTCTTGTGTTATCATATACTGAATGCAAGCAAAACTACAGAGCAAAATCACCCTCTTTCTGATTGAACCAAACATGCCACTCCCCTTGGGGCTAAGCCCCCCCTTTCTTTGAATCCTAGAAACGCCCCTGGTGATACCAAGCATTCTCCCAGATACATGACGTCTTTTCAGTCAGTGATTAAATCCCTTCCCTCTTAAAGAACAAATGTGTGTCCTTATTGTTCTAGCTAGCAGCTGCCCACCTACGATGTCCTGAGGCTGACCCGAGAGAAAAGGTGTCTCATGGCCCGATGAAAACCACTGATTTCCTTTGGTACTTGCTTCGTCTGGCACACTGTCCGTCAGGAGCGCCAGTGGCGCGGAGACCTATCCCTTTCAGCCTGGCGCGCCTAGCGGCACAGCAGGTGGAACTACTTTGTCTCCTAAACCGTTGGGTTAAGTTGGACTGAGCCTGCGTGTAAATCAATCACCAAGGATCCCCCAGGAAGTGAGGAGAAGTAGTAGCTCATCTCTAGCATCAGGAGAGATCCCTCTGGATGTTGTTGTTGTTAGAGGAGCGGATTTATGAGTTTGCCCCCCCCCCATTTCAGGTATTTTATTTGGAAGAAGGGGGAAAGCTGTCTCCTCTAAATTAAGAAGCATTGAGAATCTGCCTGGAGCTGGGGGGGGGGGGGCTGAAGGCAGGTGGAACTCAGACACAGACAGAGCTGACGTAAAGTATATGTGCATCTGCGTGTGTCCCAGTTTGCCCGACTGACGCAGTGAAAAACAAAGCGAAGGAGAGGAAAAGGGAAGGAAAGCAGGATAAACAAGGGTCTTAATACATCTAACCCGGGGCCTCATTAGGGAGCCTAATTGCTGTTCGTTAACAGGGAGTAAATGAAACGCTCTCCCCAGCCTGGGCCTTTCACAAAGTAAAACAAATAAGCTCCCAGCTCAAGAAGCACCTGCTCGCTCTTTAGATGTCCTCTGACTCAAACTTAATACGGCATAATAAACACAACTGCTCGCCGTGCTTTTTCTCCAATGCTTGAGTTCAGTCGCTGATTGAACTGCACGGAAACCCCGCTGATGACACACTGAGAAACGGTACCGACCCGGCCTCTGTACACATGGACATCGTGATTGCATCCGTTCGCAAGTGTGTCCAAATCTCCACAACACTCCATTAACACTCAGAGTAAACGCACACAAAAGCTGTGCGTGAGTAGCAAGTAGTGATGATGAGGGGGGGGGGGGGGGACGTGCCGACTAAATTAAAGTTTAAGTTATTCTGTTGTGTCTAAGGGCCATTTTAAGAGTTTTTAAACATATTTAGATGATTATCTGGATAATATTGTGAGTCGCTGTTATTTTGGCCATGATAATCACCATATGAAATTTTCATATCGTCCCATGCCAAATCTATACGTTATATAAATTAATTAAAATTTATGAATAGGATCAGATGACTTGGAGTGCTGCAGTCACTTGTATTGTTAATGTGAAGAAGTCACACTCACATAATGCAGCTGCTCTTAAGTAACAAATGTTTTCTGAATATTTTGATAGAAACTCAATCAAAGTCATCTGAGAATTGATAGGCCTGACAGAACATGATGTTTTTGTTTGAGTGTTTTCTTTGGGACATATTCAATTAATTTACGAACCAAAATTAATTTGGAACTGGAAAGTATTTCCAGTTTTCTTTGTTATAACTTAACTCCTAATGGCAATGCAGTGATGATTAAAGAATTATATTGATAGTCAACCCTTCAGAAAGTGGATGTGACTTTCAAGACAATGCAAGAGCTGGAACGGAGACAAGCAATTAGTTTCGTAATGACGCGAACCAAACCATGCGGTTTTTCAACACTTCTCCCCTAAAAAGTATTTCACCATTATCTAAAGTCTTGAAATTGTACATTGTTACAGGAAAATTACACCACCATATCTTTGTATGTTTTCAATGTGCTGCACCTGTATGACAAAAAAGAAAACAAAAATTCTATTTTCAAATATTTCTGATAGATTGGTTGCATTCCTCCCTTGATCCGGAAGTTGCCATAAGCAGCAATTCCCCCCTCCGGGTCATCACCTGTTTTGAAGTAAGACATGCAGTGTGAACTTGGGTTTATTTCAAGACAATCAGCAGAAGTAGATAATCTAGATATGTAACTCCTGTTACTTAGTGCCTCTTGCATCACTCATATATGTGGTCTGACATGTATACTGTAACTTGAACAGCTATATCCTTCTCGTGTGCATTTCTGCACTACAGCATTTCTACATGATCACTATTCCTAAACCTCAACAGTTGGAGATCACTAAAGCACTAAAATAGATATATAAAGTTAATCACCAATTACAGTGTTAAGATGTAACGTTAGTAACCTAACTTGTGTTTACTTGTGCTCTTATTGAACCGATAGGACCGCAAATAGGACGATTATCAAAAGGGAGCGAAATCGCCGACGTGTGTTCAAGACGATGAACAATTAAGGTAACGCTAACTAACGTTACCTGTGTGTTATCTCAGGAGCAACACTAAAACCAGATCAAACTTATTTTAGTGTTGAACGTTAGTCCATTAGCTTAATTTCTGCACCGAGTGGAAGTTCCTCAATTGCAGCACTTTGCTTGAAAATTTGAAGACCTAGCCTGCTTTTCTCAGCTTCCTGTTAGAGATTTACAAAAATGTTGCAGTACATTCATGTGTGCTGTCGATGAAATTCATACAGTGTGATCAATGACTTATGAATACCCTTTTACAGAAATGTAAGTTTTTTTTCATTTCACAGGAAAAAAAAAATCATCTAAGATGGAAGAGGTGATGTCACCAATCAGGAGCAACATTTGAATCACAATTTGATGACAATTGACGCGGTTGTCGAAGTGTTTTAGTGTTAAACTCATAATTAAAGCTAAATGATGATTGTTGCTTATTCTGTCATAAATATGTATCCTATTATATGGAGAAATTCTTAAGTTTTGATGCCAAGCTTTCAGGGGCTTTAAATTTGGTCATTGAGGTGCAACCCAGATATGTACTAAATATGACATTTTACTGTAAATACACTAATATCAAGTAAGACATAAATGTAATGACCATCAACTGCAAATAGACAAAAACATAATACAGCAAAAATGTTGTAACGGGGAACAACAGCCAATAGCCGGGCTGCATCTTAGTACACCAGTTCAATTTAAATACAAAGTGACTTCTACTACAAAGCCAACAACGCACCTACCAGGAGACTCTGAGCCACAGGGCTCTGAAGAGCTCACAGTCAGGGGAGCAGAGTTAAAAACCAGACAAGCCACACCAAAATGTCACAGGAGACTGTCCAACGAAGTAAGACAATGGTACAAAAACACCACGTAGAGTCAAAGTCAGAATCCAGAACCAAGGTCCAAAATAATAGAAAACTACCCAGAAATGATCCCTCAACCAGTAAAGACATGAACAGACAAAAGAGAGCACACACACTGAAAACACAAGCGAGGAAGGTTTATTAGACACAGGTGAAACTGATCAGGGCCCGTAAGGTAATCACAGTGGTGGGAAACACACGAGGACAGGAAGTGAAGTATCTATAAGTGAATACCAAAATAAAACAGGAAATAAGAGAAAAACTGAAAACAATAAAAAAATAACAAG
Source organism: Anarhichas minor (assembly GCF_050575085.1). Lineage (NCBI taxonomy): Eukaryota > Metazoa > Chordata > Actinopteri > Perciformes > Anarhichadidae > Anarhichas > Anarhichas minor. The sequence goes on from NW_027466520.1 coordinate 11,892,938, forward strand.
ACTTTGTAACAATATTTAGATTAATCAGTGTACTGTTATTAAATCCACTATAAAGAAAGTTATTTCTGCATGTAATAATCAAGGAGGGAGAGAGTATTTCTCTACGTATGCAACAAGCTCTTAACAATTTAAATAATCAGTTACATCTCATAATATGCATTGTCGTGACTCTAAATGTGTCATTTCTTCATTTAGAATACTTTCATTTAATCATTGGCTGGTAAATTAATGGACGTTGTGGTATTTTCAGAATCCAACAGTGGTTGTAGTACAAATGTGCACACAAGTGTGTGAATTATAGCTTTATTTTCCATTCGCAGGAACACCAGCAGTGATGTTTTGACCCACCTTCCATTAACTCCTCCTTCCTTTCACAGTCCATCTTGGTTCATAGACCTGTGACTTCTGCATTGACCTGGTCAGACAGCACGGCTGCACTGAGGAAAAAACACTCACTCCAATGTAAGTTGATATCTGCTACAATCAATCATTTTAGGATTAAATGGTAGAAAACAGTCTTTCTATATCTTTAATATTTCTATTTCTTCTAGTTATGATATATTTAATTCTAGTTATTCATCAACAAATTGTCTGATTACTTGTAGCATCAATGCAGAAGCATCCAGAGGACTGACTAGCGTTTTACTTGTTGAACTTCTGTTTTCATATTTAAAGGCACAGAGAACAAAACTGTGTGTCAGGACTCACGGGTGGATAAAATATCAATGAGTTGTAAAGAGTAGCTGCTCATCTGAGCCTTTTCCGTATTATTCATGCCATTGAGTGCCTTATATTGTTCTGACTGCTTGGCGAGTCCTTTTCCTCTGCTTCTCATGGATTCCAGTATTTTCCCCTCTATGTTCCTTTATGAAGGAAAACAACAACAGATACAGTTTCTGCAATAATCTGTGTGAAACTGGCTCCTTGATGGGACATTTTCATGTTTTTCTTTTTAAATATAAAACAGAATAATCCTGACCTTTTGTCTGCTGGTGTTTATCAAATGTACTTTTTAAAGATTTGAATAGATATTTGAGAGAAGAGGAAGCAGAATGTTTAGCTATTGGGGTAAATCATTTATTCAATGATGAAATTGTAACAACACAAATAAATGTTTGTGAGGTTCATCAGTCCTGTGATGCAGAGCAACAGAGATAAAGCTCAGTGTGATCCACAGTGACTGTACTCAAGTCACTGGCTGTTACATGTTCTTATTATTGTTATTATAATTATTGGGATATTTGCAATATATAAAGATTTCAGAATAAATAGACTCACAGGATATGAGTAGTTAAGGGAAGAACTCTGATAAAAAATAAAACTGCACTCGCTCTGTGTTCTTAATTCAAAGGAAGTCGACTTGATGTTGAAGTACGACAGCTAAAAAAGGGAAGTTGGATTGTTGGACTGTTGAAATTCATGAATTGCATTATTTTCTCTTTAAAAACACCAACCAAAGGATCTATTTGTCACTCTCTTGTTGATGTGGGCTTCTTTGTTAAGACAACACTCATGGTTTTATTCTCATCTAACACTCTGAGTCGTACACATTTGCAGCCTTGTGAGCGGTGGTCTCTTAACACACAGTAACTTGTGGTTGTACAGAGCATGTTGAACGCTTTGTAAAATCCACTGTTGTGTTTGTGAATCCAGGTGATGAGTGTCATGGCAGTCCGGTCTGTGAGAACGGTGACAGCCAACATGTTACTGAGTGTCTTCTTTCTCTCAGGTGAGCTTTTGGTTCAGTCACTTGTATTCCTCTTGAATCATTTACTATTTGACACATATCATTGTTGGGAACATAGAGGAGCGTGTTTGGTTTATCAGCATCTAAGAAATTAAGTTCTTGACATCAATAGAAATATTAATGTCAGTAACAATTATTAATGATTATTAATAACAACGGGGCACCACCCTGCGAACAGGGACCAATAACCAAACAATAAAACTAAGTCTCATAATTAGCGTTCACTCATAATGTCAATAGTCTGAGTACTATTACACGTTCAGAGTGAAAGTGAAGGTTTAAGTTCGAGCACAGGCCACTACATCCAGTTATTATTACACACATATACACAAGTAATCACAGACGACTGCTCTTTAAAATATAACAGAGTTTATTAAATAAAATAATAAATGATCAAATCAAGTAATATCAAAATCAACAAACACTATCATACAATTATATGTCTAATACCTAAAGTCAAATGAATAAAGTGGGGTAAGGATATGTATATAGATATATGTACAGGTGTGAGTGTGTGTGTGTGTGGAAACAAAGGGGGGGGGGGGGCCTACTCAAACAGTGATGGTACGTAACCTAAAAAGGGGCGTGTGAGCCTACAAGCAAAGATGGCGGAGTCTAGTGACCCGCGACAAGATAGCTGAGAGGTGGCTACGTGTAACCACGTGGGGCGGCGCACAATGTGGGTTGAGACAATAGATTACGCGACCACGTGTCTGAGAGGTTCACCCAAAATCAGTGAATCTAACTATGTGTGTGCGGGTTAGTAGGAAGAGGGAGAGAGGGAGAGAGAGAGCGAGAGAGAGGAGCTCTGAGCGCGGTGCTCCGAGCTGCAGTGAGAATGTGAGGAACAGCTGATCACTCGTAAACTCTGCGGTCGGATTCTGAACCGACCGGTCACGCTTGTACGGTGATAGTTGCGGTTCTAGATCTCACTCACAGAGCCGATTTAAAGAGGAGAGAATAAAACCAAAAACAAAATAAAAGAATCCCCAAAACAAACAGATCTTTATCACTGCGGTGAGATGCGAGTATTGCTCTCTTATCACCCCGAAACTCGGTCGGCGAGACGAGGCTCCGCCACCGTGGTTTTGGTCTTTGAAATGATAAAATCACAACCTCCACATCCACTAGCAGCGACGGATCTAATGCAAACAGTTACAGCAGGAAATACACAATATAACGGGACTCCGTGGTCCGCGATGCTTGCGCAATAACACGTTATAACACGACAGTAACTTAACGTAACAAGATGCAGGAATAACAACGACATAACGAATAGGCTAAATGAAGCTAATGCTAAGCTAAGCTAAGCTAGGCCCAGATACCAGTAACTCTTACTTGTAGAAGCTTCGTTCGGTAGGGTACGTTTCCCGTGGTGGGGATCACTCGGTCCTCGAGTAGCCGCTGGCTCTCGGTGGCGCGGCCTCGGGGCTGGCTGGCGCAGACTCGGCCTCCTCGCTGCAGAGAGGGGCTTTTTAACTTCGGCTGAGGGACGAGGTTTGGGTCGTCCTTCCCGGAAATCTTCGGCGAGGAACGATTGTTACCTTCTGATAGGATTTGATGAGGCCGCGGTTCCTCGTGGATCTTCTTGTCCCCTGGACGAGTCCGGAGTGAAGAGGCCTTGTGGACCTCCTGACACCAGCGCGTGTCCGGGGTGAAGAGAGCCTTGTGGATCTCCTTACACCAGCGGTGTCTGGACGGAAGAGAAAGAATTCTAGCTGTGCTCAGGCTTATAAACCAGGTGGCACAACCAGTGGGGGGCCCTTTCTTGGCCAATGAGGGACCAGCATCAGGTTTCTGCTGTGCTGGGAGGTGTAGTCATTCATCTTGGAGTTTTCCATCAGACGTTGTATGACAGGAAGGAGCATGGGTGCTTCTAGACTAGGGCCAGATCCCAACATCATTTTACCCTAAATTCATGTGAATGTTACAATCTGTATTCTCTGCGTCAGCTCTTTTGTCACTGAGACGAGACTGACTTAGTTATTTGGAGATATAGACGGGTTTGGTCACCACTGGGGTCGGCCTCGTGGGGGATAGTTGTTGTAAAACCAAAAACATTAATCAAAACAAAAACTGTTCAGGGAAAAAAAGACCAAAATGCAAAATATTACTGCTGAAGTATATTTCTCTTCATGTTTTTGTTGTTGTTTATTTACACATGTTACTCACCACTGTTAATCATTAGTGTGTTTCACAGGTGCTTTGACTGATTGTGATAGGGATCCAGCTCTATTCATTACTGCACCTCAAGAGATGGAAGCACTCACTGGATCTTGTTTGCAAATCCCATGTAACTTCAGAGATAAATCAGAGGAGAAATTCAACAGCACAAGAAAAACCTTCGGAGTGTGGATTAAAAATGACCATAACTTTGGCCCAAATCCAAATAATGTGATTTTCAACAGTAACAGGGAGGATAACATCTATCCAATGAATCTAACTGGAGACCTGAGTCAGAAAAACTGCACCACTTTATTTTCCAGTTTAATCACATCATACACAGACACGTACTACTTCAGGATTGAGAACCGACCATTTCTGGCAACAGCTGAATGTGATCCTCTTCAAATAACAGTTCGAGGTAAGAGAGTTTTGGTTTTTATCAGTCAGTCTATGATGTTATTGTTTAGAATAAAAAGTGATATCAGTTGAAGCTAACCTTCAATGTGAATGTAAATATCTGCTACAGAGACCAACCAGAGAATGAAATGTTTACACTTCATGGATCAATAGAATATTTTTTGTGGAATTGTTTTTTGTGCTCTACTATTAATAGTCCCATGATGAAGCTGCCTGTTCATGCAGACCTTTGCATTTAATGCTTGAAAAAGGGGAAGTCTCATGAGTTCAGTATTTTTTAGAAAATCTACATTAATTAGTGCAAGTTTACATTTCATGTTACCCCTACAGAGGGTCACAAGATAAATCTGAGGGGTCGTGAGATGATTAAACCAGTCACATGTGGTGTTATTCTTCATTCTGTAATGTCTTTGTTACTGGCATCAAACAGGAGGAAACAGCATTTGTTGGGGACTATTTTCAGCGGCGGATTAATCCACATTTGGCGACTCCTCTGGTTGTATAGAAGTCTATGAGAAAATGACTCTACTTCTCTCTTGATTTATTACCTCAGTAAACATTGTAAACATGAGTTTATGGTCTCAATCTCTAGTTTCAAGTCTTCTTCAATACAGCATGATGTTCATTGAGTACATTATGGTCCATTTAGAGTCAAACAGACCATAAAGCAGGGGATGCTTTAGGGCGGGGCTACACGGTGATTGACAGGTCTCTACCAGAGACGTATACGGCGTCTCTACGTCACTCCTCCTCAGTCCAGATATGGTCACTTCCTGTTCACTGGTTGCAAGAAAACCAAGATGGCGACGGCCAAATCGCTTCGAAACATCAGTCCACAAACCAACGGGTGACGTCACGACGACTACGTCCACTTCTTACATACAGTCTTTGAGAAATACATCAGATCACCCCCGTTTTAATGCATTGCACTGCTGATTAATAACTGTGTGTGTGTGTGTGTGTGTGTGTGTGTGTGTGTGTGTGTGTGTGTGTGTGTGTGTGTTTTAGGGAGCAGCTCAGTGCATAGTCAGCATACGGGGGTCGGGGAGTTGTTGGGAAACACACGGTTCTGGCACGGAAAGGACTACTGCAACTTTGTGTACAAGGACTGGATTCAGCTGGAGAAACCGTTCGATGGTGAGAACACCGTCACGCTCACAGTTTACGGAGAGAAGAGGAGGGAAGAGAGAGAGATTTATTCCACTCACCCGTCCTCCTCCTCACATTCCCGTTGTAGATTTCATAGACAGACACACGACTCCCAGAATGCCCTGGCACGACATCTCCTCAGTGGTTCACGGGAAAGCAGCTCGGGACGTGGCCAGACACTTCATCCAGCGGTGGAACTTCACTAAGGTCAGAGGTCCTGCTGCTGTTGTCTCGTCACCCTGATTCTATCCTAAATGAATAAAAGTATTTATAATAATCTGTTTTCATGAGACATTAGTGTCACAGTTGTTACTTTTTGTGTACTGCCCTTTCTTTCTGAAGGAGAAAGCTGGTATCTAGCACCAGACTATAGCGTTCAATTAAACTGATATTGATTCTTTTAGGTGTCTAAAATACGTCCACAGCAGAACATTGATTACTCCGACCCTTTAAATAATCTCCTTCTGGACAGAAGTGATGAAATTAAATATGTGGAAGAAGCAGAATATACCTGGAATAAAGTATAGAGTGTTTTATTTTCTCTGATGTGACTCTGCAGCCGACCACGTCGCTGTCTCCAGTAAATTTGTGACCCGTGTTTTGATTTTTCCTCTGTTTGTCTTCCAGCTCGTGAAGCCAAAGTACCGCTCCCTGTCGTACCCGTACCTGCTGCCCAAGTCTCACACCACGGCCAGAGAGCAGCGGTACCAAGTCCCCAACTGCATCCAAACCAAAGTGCAGGTCGGTGCTTGTTGCTTTTATTTTTTAGGTCTCAGTGAAGGATCTAGTCTCTAAAATCATAAGACGATTATTTATCACTTGCAAGTGTCACGAAAATGTCTTTATTCAAACTGCAAAACATGTATTCATGTTTGAACCGTTCAAAATACTGATTAACTAACAGTATAAATGTCTTTTTTAATCGTTCAAAAATAGCCAAAAAATACACATTACCAGTTACATTAATGAACACATTTCACATTTGAGCCAAGTCGTAATATTTGCCTCCTCAAAGTCACCAGACTCCATTGACGGAAAACGTCATCTTACCTCCATGATCGTCGTGAAACAATCTTTTCAAACAAACTTCGACAAACAAAATAAACCTCACAATTACTTTGTGAGTCTTTCCACTGTTCCAACAATCACCAGCTGTGGTTCAGTCAGAATATATCATAAATTCAGAGTTAGATGTGAAAAGAAACGGACGTTATTCCCTCCTCAAAGCCACCAGACTCCATTGACAGAAACAGTGATATTGTCGAGTTTTCCCGTGTTTAAAAAACCTCCATATATGCTCTAATAATTTGTTGGAAAAACAGCATTAGACGGTGTTTGTTCACCACCTGAGGAATGTTCCAGTGTTACCTTTGTGACCCAGCCTCACTAACACTGTTTGAACATAGTTATTAATTATAATAATGAATCTGTTGAGCTATCGATCCTCCATCGTCCTCTGGTGTTCTTATCTTTGTGAGTCATTCGGCGGTGAGATATCATCCTTCTCTTTCTCCGTGTCATTTCAAACGTTTTCAGGGAGGGTAAAAAGTACCGAGTGTACGTGGTGACGCCTCTGCTGCCGGGCTTCGAAGGAGACATCAACACCGGAGGAGGCAGCGCCATCCAGGCCGTCATGCACTTCAACTACAGGTGTGTGTGTGTGTGTGTGTGTGTGTGTGTGTGTGTGTGTGTGTGTGTGTGTGTGTGTGTGTATGTGTGTGTGTGTGTGTGTGTTTGTGAGAGACAATAAAGCTGCCTTTAACCCACCTTCTGTTTGAGTTTGTCTCATGCTGGTCTGCTGGTTTTCTAAACATGTTTGTGTTTTTGAACTAGAACTGAACCTTTAAAGGTTCCACATAACCTAAAGCAGAACTGCGGTTCCCAAACTTCCCTTCTGACCCTTTAAATGAAGAAATGTCTGAACTGTACCGTAATGAGATATGGTGTGAAATATGTGTCGGGTAACAGATGTTTCTTTCACACAGATAACTGTAGAGCGCAGCTACAAATAACAGAAACTAAAATATAATTCAGTGTAAATAAAACTACATCATTAAAGATTAGAGTTACCACAAGGAACTTTCATTTTGTGTCTGAAACAACAATTTAATAATAGAATTCTGTAATCGTTTCTGTTATTTTGTCCAGCTCCTGTCTACAGTGACATAAAGATAAACATAACTATTAAATATAAAGGACATCATTCACTTCCATGCCCTTGATATGAAAGTGAAGACCCATTTATTAAGTATTTAACAGATCTCTTTAATTATTTTTTTTATATACATTTCTTTGGACTATTTCATTTCCTGTATTTTACTAGTATGAACGTCAGCATGTAGTCTGAGCTCAGGCGCTGCAGCGCCCCCTGCTGGCCGATTCTGGGATCGCACTCATTTTGTGGTTCTGCAGGTTCTGCCAACATCAACGACCGGAGCATGCTGGGAAAGAGGGACAGCGAGGTGGCGGTGATCGTGGAGGACTCGGAGACGGTTACGGCGGTGATGGACGGGCAGGAGTACCAAGCTGGAAAATACGCTCTGCAGCTCCGCCTCGAGTGCTTCAAGTACTGACACATTATATGAACTATGTATTCAACCAGAGCTTCTTTACAGGCTGTAAAGACATTTAAACATGAAATAAGAGAAAGTTAGGAGTGAGAGAAAACTTATTCTGACACTTTTTAAATTAAGATAACTTATTACACTATAACAATATTTGTTTCATGTATTTTTTGTTCTTTGTCCAGGGGGGCCCCTGACATGTTGGGCCCCTGGGCCTGTGCCCAATATGCCCGTTCAGTAATCCGTCACGCAACCGTCTCTAAATTTGAGGTTTCAAAGGGGACATATCATGAAAAATGAATGAACTCACATACATTTGGCTATCTGGAGTTCTTACCAACCCACAAACTGTGAAATAAGACGACCCAGTCAGTTTTTTTGTGCGCTACCTTGATCAGAAAACATTAGAATAAACCTCCCCATAAGAGTATCCCCATATGAGCTTCAGAACCACATTTGCAGAGGATCGCCATCATTTTCTAACAAGCCAATCAGAGCAGACTGGGCTCATTTAAAGAGACAGGCGCTAAAACGGAGCGTTTCAGACAGACGCTGAATACTGATGTATTCAGACAAGACTGTGTGAGAAAAATAGTTTTTTAAATGTAAATCTAATTTATTTATTTATTAGAGTTTTTTGTACTTCTGTTAAATTTCCTCATCACGTCTTCTTCTCGTTGCCAAATATCTCCGCTCGCAATATCCTGCAATGTTTCAGCATTTCCTCTTTTCTGGTGCCGTCAGCGTTTCTTCAAGTTTCTCCTCACCCGCCTCCTCACCTCTCCGTCTCTCTCTCTCTCTCTCTCTCTCTCTCTCTCTCTCTCTCTCTCTCTCTCTCTCTCTCTCTCGGTTCTCTCTCTGACTCCGTCCTGTTTTCTTTTGTTTTTTCTCTCTTCAGGTCTTCCGAAGTCTTCCGCCCAGCGACGTCCGTAGCATCCTGGAGCTGGAGGGCTACCTCGCCAAGCCGGGCCTGGACAAGGAGGACCCGGCCCGGGCTCACGAGGAGCTGAAGAAGATCCGCGGCTTCCTGGTCCAGTTCCCTCTTCAGTTCCTGTGCGAGCAGAACCTGCTTCCCCCCATGGGCTGCAAGGAGGCCATGGTGCCCATGGAGGTCTGGACCTGAGACCGAGAGGGACTCGCCAGTGCATTCATGTGTTCACGCACAACATCAGGAAGGCTTTCAGGTTAATGAGACCCACTCTGGTGCCATTTTGGAGGTCATAGTGGCTGAAAACAGCCTTTTTGTGTTTTTAATAAACTGACAGCTGTATCTGATGACATGTTAGCGTTGCACTACAGTGGTTCCCCTCTGCAAACATAATTGAATAATATTTTCTAACCAGTTTGTTTGTGCTGTAAAAATCCTTGACCTTGGTGCAGTCTGTCTGTGCTGCAACGCTCCTCAACATGAGCCACAAAAAGTAAAAGTTAGAGTTAAACGGAGAGTTTCTTTGGAGATAAAAACCTGGTGTTTGGATATAATTTATAAACGTCTGATCTACTTACTTTTATCTTTGTTGTAGTATGAAAGTGATCACAAACATCTGATGTAATGGATCGTTGCAGTTGTGTCTCCATCATTGGTTCTTTCGGTTGTGATAATAATAATAGTGGAAACAAACGTGAGCAAACCGATTGTAAACAAATGCATGTGGACGAGAAAAACATAGTTTAAATGATTCGAAACGTCCTTCACAGTTGACAGACGGTCTTTGTGGTTCAACTGACCTGCTGTTCTTACCGTAGTGTAGGCTTTCTTCGCTTTATTATCAATATTTAAACTTTCAATTTGACCGTGAAAAAAGTTGTTTTAGATAATCTGGAATAATTCAATATAATTCATCATCTGTCAATTGAATCACATCCTGATACATAATAACCCCGTCTATATTGATAAGAACGAGCACATACTCCCTTCATTTAATGAGAAAGTACTCCGTATATATGAGACATGGTTTTGTAAACTTATTCGTGAATTGAATACAATTTATTTATTTTCAGAAAACTTTCTATATCCTAAAATATATCATTATCAAGATATTTCAGGTGATTAAACACTAAAGAGAACATCATTTTAAACATAACATGTTTAAAATGATGATAGATCCCCTTTAATGCGACGCGCTGGCCCTTTAAGGTAACCTGTGTGGTCACAGCTGCTGATCCTAGAGAAGATGGGTTTTAGCTGCAAAATGACCTCCAAAAATGGCGTCAGCTGTGGTTGTGAACAAAGCCTTTTGTACCAGCGGTGCCACCGGATGCACGTGAATAAGTTTCACACTGACACTGTGTCGTTGGAACAACATGGAGACTACGATGACACGTAAACGACACACATGTACCAACAAACATGGAGCGCAAACCACCAGGCTTTTCCTCTACAGTCTCCTTCGTTCTGCAACAACACTATGCAACGTTCAGGGCCGGCAAACGCAGCTCTGAGGGTTTGAAAAAGACACAAAATAATATAAAGAAGAAGAAGAAGGGGACTTTAATAAAGGAGAAGAGGATGAAGAGCTGTCGGACGTCTCCAGCCATTTTCTCTCATATCTCTGAAGCTTTTTAATATTTATGTCAAACAGGAAATCACAAGTGCCAAAGATGAAAGACTGTTAGTACAGTACGTACATTCATTACATTCCTCATACTGTTCTACGTTTAGCCTTAAGTGACCTGTTCTTGTGCTCTGATCTGCTCTTTGTAGTTCTTTTGGTAGCACTTTACTTTGCAGGTCTGTAATTTCCAATTAATACCATTTTCTGGAAAGAGCTGCTATAGTTTGGTGCTAATTACAGTAACGGGGAAATCTTTATTCATACCTAAATAAACATTCATTTGATTGGAAACTTTACACTCCTTATAATAGTTTTCTGCCTGTAGACAAAGTTTAATTTAAATTTAAAAGAATCTAAGTAACATTGTTAGTTCTTTGGTATTCATTATAGAAAACGTGGACACATAACCAGCCTTTCCAGGTAATTACAGACTTGAATAAAGCGTTGCCGTTCTGTTTTTTTACTGCATAACTCTCAGATTCATGCATGATAAGTTCATTACAATGCTGCGTTTCATTAATGTCAGCAAGCAGGAATTCTTTAGCAACAGCCAAGTTTATACAAACAGGCAACATTAGTTTGTTGGGCAACGATTGAGCGGATGCAAGTTCCTTCAGCACCTTTGTTTCTGCTGCCACCAAGTGGCCAAAATAATCTATTATTGCAGCGTTAAGATATTTATTAGTGCAGTTTTAAGGTTTTTGTAGTCTTAAAGATATACTTGAAGTTTAAGTTTATTAATAAAATTAGAAACGATGGTCTGCAGCCTTCACGCTGTTAAACTCAACGTCAGGTCGTCACAATTTTGAGAAAAAGTCTCAGATTTTCCGACGTTTCTGGAACGCAGCATCAATGTCCCTCCGTGTCTTCCTCGTTGGTCTGTGAGTGATCTGCATGACGCTGTTTTGTGCTATAAATTTGACCAAAAAAAAGACGATACCCGTAGCTGACAGCATGACAGCTGCTCATTGCCATTAAACATTAAACAGATGAAAGCATGAAGCTGAACTGGTTGCCTTTTTAAAAGCCATGGACGTTATTGATGCTAAACGTTGTGCCTGTGTGTCGTCCGGATGCACCTGAAACTTCTCTTCTGTTGTTATTGATGGATGCTCTTCTTTTTAATCGTCCTCTCTACCTGCCTGTGTTTCTACGTCCTGCTTTTTAAGCTTTAAAAATCAGGAATATCTAAAGCTATCCCCCCCCCCCCCCCCCCCCGAAACATTTTACCAGGTAAAGTCATCTGAACAGGCAAAGAAAAGGTTTGCTGTTGTGTGCAATGTCAGACTGTTTAAATCTAAAACATAAAGTATATTGACAGACAAAAACCGAATTCACCCTTCAGAAATGGGATTATGTCATCAGCAAAGAAGTTGATTTGGATGGAAGTGTTTTCTGTGCATCCGGAATAACTGACTTTAAACCCAGAAATGTTTATGAGTATTGTTTTAGGTCATTTCTGAGTTATCAGGAACACAAACATATTGTGTACATGGAGTCACAACAGGTGTAAATGAGTATTGAAACCTTCAGCGGTCGCCTCATTTTCCTCACACCTGACGTCTAGAGGTTCAGAAACACGTTCTTTTCTCTGTCCAGCTTTTAATCACCGTGTCTCTATGAAAATGCACTTTTTTGCACAGACTGTTTTCTTGTGGCGACCTCTTAAAAGATCTGCATGTCATTTGTCGCTTTTTGTGAAATGATGGAATAAATAAATGATGTAATAATAAGTCATTAAAATGTGGTCTTCTATCGGAATGAGCCATTTATACTCATTATCGTATGAAGCTGTGTTCATCAAGTCTTCTGCTAATAGCAGGTATAAAATACTGTGTTCTTACAGTTTAGCACAAGTACATTGGTTATGTCAGTGGTGGTAGAACTAAAAATCATAATAAATGTGATAAACCTCATGACAAACTGAAGAACCACATCACCGCTGTCTGTGATTCGATGGAAACAACTGCTCAATCTGTTGGCAATTAGTTCTCCACACGCTTGTGAAACAGCGGTAACGAGAGCTACAGAGGGTGAAATTGTGGTATCACCAGCCGCCGTCTGGCTTTCTTTGCTCCTAAAGAAGTGATGCCACGGGTTTTCATTCTGCTCACGTTAAGGACTCTTGTAAAGGGAGGAGTGGAGCAGAGGCGTATTCAGTTGGTTGCAATCTACAACCTCACCACTAGATGACACCAAATACTACACAAAGTCCTTTGAACATTCGGCTTATTTTATTCATGACACAGATCGTAAAAAATAAAAATAAACATTTATCAAAACAATAAGGGTTGTAGAAAGGAATCTGAAAAAGAATCAACGGTATTGAAATATTTGTATTTTATTTATTTGGATATTTTCTCCTGATTGTCCTTATTGTGAGGCAGCAGCTCGAACCACTGAACCCAACAACATCCTGTATTATGGCTGCAGCTGTCGATTACTTTCGATTATTTTCCATCGATAAATCGAGCAGTCGGATTAGAAATAATCACTTTAATAAGGTATACATACATCCGTGCTATTTTTGTACACTTGTTGACAATAAACACTAATATATTAAAAATATTTCATGAAATACTACACTGACTTTTATATTAAATACTATACTATGACTTTCATATTACATTTATATGAAACAGTATACTGTTATGACTCCCAGAACGCCTTGCTTTTACAGCATTATACAGTATTAGCACAATACAGTAGGTAAATGTTAGAATTTCACTGTGAATTTACATCAAAGTGTTACAATGCAGAGTGTTGAGAAACGTTTTCTATAGATTATTAAATCAATGCTGTGATTGTTTGAGAGAAAGCCAACAGGAAAGATTCTATGGGTTCTATTGCGGAAAGGTATTTAGTGTTCAAAGACCGTCATGGAACCTTGTGAGAGAAACAGATAGAAAACGAGACTTTGACTCATTCAGAGTGGACATGTTTTAGTTAATGATTCATATTAGCTCCACATTAAACCTGGGGCAGGGAAGAGGAAACAATATGTTGTGTGTATTATTCATGTATATTTTATTATACTGAGATGCAATGCAAATATCTTTAAAATGTATGCTACTCACCTTCTATTGTTCTTTGTTTTAGTGAAGTGGCAAAAATATATTAATTATATTAGTGTTTACACAGCATTAACCCCTGTGTGACTCTATATAACAACTTTTATAATGTCTGAGACATATGAGCCTTATGTCAGTGAGTATGTAGTTATGCATAAAGTAGAATTAGTGAACTGGTACATTATAAGTAAGATAAGTTTCAACTCAACACATTTGACAAACTGTCCAGACTGTGTCTAAAATCTCCCTATTCACTACAAAGTGAATGATATTTACAGTCCGAGTGTTGAGTGCAGCGTGTGTGAGCACTGCTTGTGATCACCTTGTACCTGCATTATTAGCAAATATCTGACTTCTGTAATTCTATAATGTAATATAATGCATTATAAAACATAAAACTGTTCAATCAATAATTGTTTTTCACATTCAATTCAATTAATTTTTGTTATAACCCAAAATCACAAATTACAAATTTGCCTCAGAGGGCTTTACAATCTGTACACATGCAACAGACAGACGGACGGACAGACAGACAGACAGACAGACAGAGAGAGACAGACGGAGAGAGAGACAGACAGACAGACAGACAGACAGACAGATGGAGAGAGAGACAGACAGACAGACAGACAGACGGAGAGAGAGACAGACAGACAGAGAGCAGACATTACATTACATTACAGTCATTTAGTAGACGCTTTTATCCAAAGCGACTTACAATAAGTGTATTCAACATCGGTTTTCAAGACACCAGAAGTCATAAGTACATCTCCTTTTTCAAACAAGCATCTAAGAGCATGAACCAGAGCAAATGTACAGTGCAGAAACAAACGAATGTAATAATAATAACAAACTAATACGAATACAATAAGTGCTAAGCGGAAGTCTCAGGGTAGTACTTCTTGAAGAGGTGAGTTGTCAGCCTGATGAAAGATGGGCAGCGACTCCGTTACCGGGGCCTAACAGAGGGAGGGACGCGTAGAAGGAGCGACTGACCAACAGCCAATAAGGTCACGCGAGGGCGATCAGCTGACTGAAGCCAGGAGGAGTCAGCTGGATTTAAGCTAATTGTAACTGAGACAGACATGTTATGACTTTTACGGACTATGAAAGAAGATTCAACGGAAGTGCTCGTTCAGTTCGTCACATTGCATCCTGCAGGTATCAAGCTTCCTGGTTGGAGCGTGTGTGGACTCTTTTCCGCAGATCATATTTCCATCGATGGTGTAAATAGTGTAATTCACTTTGCAATTGTTTTAGCTTCTGTAAGATTAAATACTTTTGATCAGAATTTGAACCGGCTGAGTTTTTGGCACGGCTGGATGACGTGCGGCTCTCCCACAGTTTCGAGAGGTTCCTGTCCCTAACATGGGTAGGAGGAGAGGAAGAGTGGTAAAGGACAAAGGAGGAGAGGAAGGAAAGAAGAGGTTCTAATTTATCAGTCTGGATGTTAAAGTCGCCGAGCAGGATGAGTGCTGAGCCATCGTCATGGAAGTGTGAGACTAATGTGTCTAGCTTCTCCAGGAACTCACCAAGAGGGCCTGGTGGGCGATACACAACAGCAATGGTGAGTGACAATAACCGCATGAAATTCGAAAGAGGACGGGAAGAACTGTGGAACAGAGACAAGAGAGTATCTCCATTTTGGGGAGATTAGCAGGCCAGTACCACCACCTCGCCTCACAGCTCTGGGAGTGTGAGAGAAAGAGTACACTTCTGACAGAGCTGCAGGTGTGGTGGTGTTTTCTGGTGTGATCCACGGCTCAGTTAGAGCAAGAAAGCTGAGGGAGAGCAAGGAAGCATAGCCTGAGATGAACTCAGCTTTCGGCACTGCCGATTGGCAATTCCAAAGTCCCCCCACTACCACTTGCTCGCCATGAGCTGAGAGAGTAGGATAGATGAGGTTAGCGGGGTCACGGCACCTGGGAGTGACCCAATGTCTACGTGACCACCGAGCAGAGGAGCGGACAGAAATCGGATGCAAACACATGGTAGACAAATAGAAACTCCCTAAGTACACGCTCGAGAAGTCTTCGCTTGACGAAGTCGCCCTGTTTCCTTTGACCGCCCTAGCCTTCGTTTGTGTAACGCTCGAGAGCTGACGCTTCCGACCACCAACAGTGGTTAAGGACAGCTATCTACTGATTGCTACCAGGAGTGCAAGCTCCTCCCTTTGCAATCAGCAGAGCTATTCAGCAGCAGAGACTATGTCACACCTCCTCAGTCAGGCAGAAACTCACAGTCCAATCACAACTGAGGCAGGCCTAAGTACAGCTATAAAGACAACTTAGTTAAAGCAAGAATAAAATACTTCAGATCATCAGATTCTGGGTGAGTCAGAAGTTCAGTTGTTGCTCCAGAAGATGAATACAGTCAGACAGATACAAGACAGAGAGACAGAGAGACAGACAGAGAGACAGAGACAGACAGAGAGACAGAGAGAGAGAGACAGATACAAGACAGACAGACAGAGAGACAGACAGAGAGACAGACAGAGAGACAGATAGACCAGGGGTCGGCAACCTGCGGCTCTTTAGCCTCTCTGTTGCGGCTCCCTGAGGTCCCCAACTGGCACACCGGATCCGGACCCAGGAACGAAAAACCGATAGATAATTCGGAATTATACATATTGGGCACCAAGTTGAAACTTTAACCGGCGCCTCTTATTCAGCCGTTACGGCACTTGTTCGGGGGTGCAGGAAACACACCAACCAATGCATTGCAAATCACATCACGTGATGCAGCAATCAAATATGAGTATTCTGACAAGTTTCCTGACTCCAGCGAGGTTTACACACACGTGACACACAGGGCTGAGAAAGAAATAGAAAGAAGAGCAGGAACATTGCGCTAATTGAAGAAGTCATCTCACATGACTCTCCAAAAAGAGAAACGTGTTCAGAGAGAATATAATTCATAAGCAAGAATGAACAGACTCTTCTATGTTAATTATAGAAAAGGTTGCCGACCCCTGACCTAGGACAATGGGGGTAGGGTAGGATGTGGTGTGACTTTAACTCCACACTACTGTAATTTGGGCATGGATGGGAGGGGGTTGATCGTCAGATACCCCTTAGACATACTCGCTGGCTTTCTGAGCGTGATGCGAGTGTTTCTTGACATGGACGCACTGTGCCTGATCTGAGGGGGGGGGGGGGGGGCTGGCATTTTTTAGACATTGGAGGCAAAGATGTCTTGCCTCCAATCTCCAACTTTACCGTCCTTAGGTCAGGAGTGAGATCCTTCTTCTGCTCTTTAACCTGAGGGGGGGGCTGGCTTTTTTTAGACATTGGAGGCAAAGATGTCTTGCCTCCAATCTCCAACTTTACAGTCTGGCTTTTTTTAGAAATTGGAGGCAAAGATTTCTTGCCTCCAATCTCCAACTCGTACATTCTGGAGTTTCCCTTTTCAGCCATTAACTTCATCCTCAGGTCTCGCGTGTCCCACTCGGACGCTGCCAACTTCAGGATGGCGTATTGCGGCCGCTGTGCCAGCCTGCTCTTCAGCTCTGCTATCTCGGCATTTTTTTGTGCCAGACTTTTTCTGAGCCTGCTTATGGGGTTGGCATCCAGATTGTTTTTCAATCGTTTCCCCCGACGCAGAATCGAAATGTTATTATTCAGTCGTACTCCGAGTTGTTGCTGGAAACTTTTCCATTGATTTTGCTCTAGCACGAGAGAATTTACTTTGTTATTAGTTTGCACAATAACCCCCTCAAGTCTCACAATCTCGGTGTCCTGGAGGCTGAGCTGTTTATTTTGCTGTGCTACAGTTTCCTTGCAGAGCTGAAGTTCTTTTTCCAACTTTTCTTTCTCCGCCATGACCGCGTCCAATTTGTTTGTCAAGTCGGCCTTGGACTCTTTCACGGTCTTATATTTGTTGTTTATTTCACACCGCTGCTGCTTCACTTTTTCCAGCTGCTCTTTCACAGAACAGTTGATCTGGTCAGCCTTGTCCAGCGCTTTGTTCTTTTCATCTGCCTCAACTTTCAAGAGTCTGACTTCCTCCTGCAGCTTCTTAGTAGAAACAAGTTGATCCTGAGCCTCCAACAAGTTTATTTGGATCTGAGTCCTCTCAGCCTGTAGGTCCTCAGTCTTGCTGATTGCTTTTCGCAACCTGTTCTCCAATTCAGGAATGAGCTCTCGGAGCTCCTTGATTTCCTGTTCTTTTAACTGAGCACACTTGATGTGCTCCTCTATCTTCATTTGCTGATAATTGTTTGAGGTCGTGATTCTGTCAACGCGACGCCTCATTCCCCCAATGAAGCCACTCTTTTTCTTGGACTCCTTTTTACAGGATTCCAATTCTGCAGTGTCTTTAGCTTCTTTGAGGCTTTGTTCTTCAGCTTTCTTCTTAAATGAGGTAAATTCCTCATTTAAGAGTCTGTATTCTTTCTCCAGAGATTTTATCTTTTTATTTTTCTCCTGAATTCTAGAGTTGAAATCTTTCAAATTTGCTTTCTCCAATGCTTCATACTTCTCTGTGGTTTTAAACCGCTGCACTTCTTCTTCTTGCCTTAGCGATCTTTCCTTCGCGAACATTCTCACATGTTCCTTCAACTCAGCCGCGTGTTTTTGCTGTAAACTTTCTCGATCTTCCTTCAATTGTTTCACCTCCTTCTGGAGTGGAAGGAGGCTATTTAATTCTCTTTTGAGGGACTCGTATTGTTCAAATAGTCTCTGATGATGGGTCAGTTGACTTACAGTTAATTCTGCACTCTGGCCTTTAAATCGGATGACTTTATCGGAAGACATGTTGACTGTTTGACTGTTACTTCAAAATGTGAGAGTTCATCTATCATTCAACATGATATGGCAATGTTTCATCAAAGGCACCTTTGAAACGTGACGTCACAAAGAATCAAACTTGAAAGGAACGTCGGAACGTCCCGCCCACCCTAAACAAACCGCCGCAGCTATGCAACCGTTGCCGTGGCAACGGTGGAACCTACTCACAACAGCTGATCCTCACGTGCAGCGGGAGAGACAGACGTCTGATGTCAAAATGATGTAAATTATTTACCACGAAACCTTTATGAAGGAAAACAACAACAGATACATTTTCTGCAATAATCTGTGTGAAACTGGCTCCTTGATGGGACATTTTCATGTTTTTCTTTTTAAATATAAAACGGAATAATCCTGACCTTTTGTCTGCTGGTGTTTATCAAATGTACTTTTTAAAGATTTTAATAGATATTTGAGAGAAGAGGAAGCAGAATATTTAGCTATTGGGGTAAGTCATTTATTCAATGATGAAATTGTAATAACTCTGATAAAAAATAAAACTGCACTCACTCTGTGTTCTTAAATCATTAGTCTGTTTCACAGGTGCTTTGGCTGATTGTGTTCCGAATCTAAAGCTATTCATTACTGCACCTCAAGAGATGGAAGCACTGACTGGATCTTGTTTGCAAATCCCATGTAACTTCAGTGGTAAACCAGAGGAGGGATTCAACACAAGAACAACCTTCGGAGTGTGGATTAAAAATTATTTTAATTTTCCCCGAAATCCAAATAATGTGATTTTCAACAGTAGCAGGAAGGATAACATCTATCCAATGAATCTAACTGGAGACCTGAGTCAGAAAAACTGCACCACTTTATTTTCCAGTTTAAACACATCATACACAGACAGGTACTACTTCAGGATTGAGAACCGGCCATTTCTGGCAACAGCTTCTTGTGATCCTCTTCAAATAACAGTTCGAGGTAAGAGAGTTTTGGTTTTTATCACTCAGTCTATGATGTTATTGTTTAGAATAAAAAGTGATATCAGTTGAAGCTAACCTTCAAACCTTTGCATCTAACGCTTGAAAAAGGGGAAGTCTCATGAGTTCAGTTTTTTTTAGAAAATCTACATTAATTAGTGTAAGTTTACATTTCATGTTACCCCTACAGAGGGTCACAAGATAAATCTGAGGGGTCGTGAGGTGATTAATGGGAGAGGAAAGGAGAAAAAAAGTGATTTCTGTTCACAACTCAGAAACATCAGAAAAATGACAAGAAGCCCCGAACAAACACGTTCTTCTTTTTTTATGAAGGAACAATCCAAAAACTGTTAGTGGAGTAAAAGTACAATATTTTGCTCTCAAATGTAGAAGAGTACTGCTAGCATGGCAGTAGACTCCTGGTCTTGTTGCTGTGTTCTTCAGTGTACAATCTGTATTTGATTTGAAACCACAGATTCTCCTCCAAGCCCCAGGATTGAGATCTCAGGTGATCTGAAGGAGAAGGAGTCTGTCTCTATAAGCTGCTCAGCTTTCACTCCCTGTCCACACTCTCCTCCTAAACTCACCTGGAACCTCCAACAAGACCCTCACATCATGACAGAGGAAAACACAGATCGAACCTTCACAACTAAAATCCAGAAGAACATCACTCTGTCAGACAAACATGATGGATTCATCATCAACTGTTCTGCCAGATATCCTGTGAATGAAGGAAAAGATGTCAAGACATCAGAGGAGACAACGACTCTCAGTGTTTCATGTAAGTGTTTGTTATTGGATCCTGTCAGCACATGATGATTCTTCTCTCTTAAGGATCTCATTCAGGCTCTGATGCTGCTCTCTGACCTCACATCTCCGTCACATTCTCCTCAGACGCTCCCAAGGACACCTCGGCGTCTATCAGTCCACCAGGTTCGGTGTCAGCAGGTAGCTGGGTGAGCCTGACCTGCTCCAGCAGAGCCAATCCTCCCGTCAGCCGCTTCACCTGGTTCAAGATCAGCAAAGATGGACCCGTCAATGTATCTGAAGGAGACTTTTACAGCTTTAATGTCACTGATGGAGGAGTTTATTACTGTGTGGCCACCAATGAGCTTGGTAATCAAACATCATCAGAGATCCTTCTGACTATTAAAGGTAACTATTAAAAGGACTTCGATAATGTCACATGTTCACACTGTCTTCATTTAGTCACTTCTATTTGGTTTTTTTCCATCTTGTCTTGAGGCAAAGTTAACCTTCTAGAATTGGGCTCAGTTCTTGGAGGAATCATTGGGATCATCGTACTCATCTGTCTGGTTGTCTGTGTTTGGTAAGTATCACAAACTAAATCTTCTTCTGGCACTCTGTATATTGAACCCAACCTTTTGTCTTCCAGGCGTTTGAAGTCAACACATCCAACTGCACAACAGAGTCAGGTGAGAACATAAACTCTTTTTAGTTCTGTAATCATTTGGAAGGATCCGGCTGAAGGCTCACAAACACTTCCTTTTTGCTTTATTTATTTATTTGCAGAGTCTGACTGTTGAAGAGACAGCGAGAACAGAAGAAGACGTCCATTATAGCGAGATCAACTTCTCGAGGCGCGGACCTGAACCGTCCTCTGTCTCGGTGCAGGACAGTGGACAGCAGCAGGACACGCTGTATGCACAGGTCAAAGTGTCCTACTCGGCAAACGTTGCACAGACTGCTGACGTCCCAGAGGATCTCTACGCTCAAGTGAAGAGAAAATGAGTGTTGTCTTGTGGTCACATTTGGGTTGGATTCTTAGTATGCTTTTTACTTATACAAGAAGTTTCATCTCAAGTTTATGTAGAAAAAGAAACAGGAGAAAGTGCAATCTTCATTGCTCACAGATAATTAAAGGGGAACTCCTGCAGCTCAGATAGTTTTAGCTGAGATACCATCATCTATATTTTTGAACGGACTTCATATGGGTGGCTGTGATCGGAAATGTGTTATCAGATCACTTCAAATAGAGGTCCCCAAGCTCTCAATAGGGAAGTATTCTGAAAGACAGCTCTGTTCACACGTTAACATTGTACTACAAGATTATATTTACCTTTTAAATGTTTGTGTCATTTACTGAGCTCTTGTTTCTTACATTTTTTTGCATTCTCCATATTTTATTTGTATTTTAATAACTTCAAAAATGAACATGAGACATTTGAAGACATTTATTCATTGCACCGTAATAAAAACCATACTTCTAAAATTACCTATTAATCTCAGTTGCATTTATTGGTCCAACATTTCACATATTGCGTGTAAACACCACCTGAAAATCACACAACTTAATCACTAACATTACATAAGCGGCAAAATGAATTATGCATAGTAACGCCCAGTGGAAAACGGTGTTTCGAGTACTTAATGGTGTTCTGATATAAATTGATTTGAATATAAAGCTTAATTGAAAATAGAAAGGGCAGTTCCTGAGACTCAAGTCAATAGTGTATTAAAAGATCTGGTGCTATAACTCACTTAAAAAAATATGAGTAACTTTTTTTGTCCGAAATTTGCAAAAAACAGATGTTTGGGCTTCAGCCTGAAAACCTTAGCAACCTGGACGTTGTATTGTTAAACGTCTCAAAAGGCACCACAAGGCCGTGTTGATTGTGTTTTAGTACAATGCCAGGTCTTGTGAGTGAATGGAGGTAGTGATTAGCTTCTCTATATGAGGAGTTTGACAACGTCAAAGAAATCTAACCTTCATGTCGAGACAAACCTCCCTCCTACCACCAGTCTCTCTCACCAGTGTTATTAGTGGGAAGTCTTTTCACAAAGTTGTTGCATTATAGATTATTAGCTTTTTATCTCTGGCATTTTTATTCCAAAGAGAAACACGAGAGTCACTGGTTGTGTTTTCACACACACAGAGAAAGTTAACTGCTGGCCTGGCTATTGGTCTTTTTGAGGCGTAGTTTTTTATTCATTATTGAAAAAAACAACTGAATAAATCATCTTTACTGAGCAGCGAGTACTAGAACTCTCTTATACCTGTATTTCATGGATGAAACCCAATCTGTGGTGACAGAACTAAGTTCTCTGTGTGTGTAAACCCAGCCAGTGACTCTTAATAAGTGCACCCTAATGATCTGAATCCTGAGTCATCAGTGACTACAGCCCTGTTTCTGGTTGAACTTCCTGTCCGTAGCGTTTTAATTGTGCACTCGGTCCTCCAGTGCCTTCAGCTCAGCCTCCACCTGAGCTGGCAGATCAGCGCCAACCTGCTGGGTGAAGTAGGCTCTCAACTCCTTCGTCTCCCTCTGCCAGAAAGCCTTGGGCACGTCGAACAGGGCGCCCATATCCACGTTGCCGCTCAGACCTTTAGTGTCGATGGCGCCATCTTCTGGCAGCCAGCCGATGATGCTCCTCTTGGCCGCCTCGTCCTCCCTCTCCCGGCTGCAGCGCTTGAAGATCCACTCCAGCGCGCGGGCGTTCTCGCCGAAGCCGGGCCAGAGGAAGGCGCCGGTCGCCGGGTCCTTTCTGAACCAGTTGACGTGGAAGATCTTGGGCAGGTGTGTGGGGGCCTTACGGCTCTGCATGCTCAGCCAGTGAGCGAGGTAGTCGCCAAAATTGTAACCGAAGAACGGCCGCATGGCGAAGGGGTCGTGCATGATCTCCTTGCCTGGAGGATAAAGAATTGGCTTTAGTAACAGCACTAGTAACGTCCTATTATCATAAAACACCTCATCAACAGGAAAGCCCTGCAATGGCTG